>NC_081197.1:36111829-36459329 GCF_902713425.1 Acipenser ruthenus
AGGACATGAGGATGGACTGCTGCCCCATCATAACCTCCATAAACATTTTGGAGGTTAGCCACCCCCGACCTGTCTCTGTATCGCCTGTCCTGACGAGGGGAGTGAGAGCGTCCTCTCCGATGAGGCGATCTGGAGTACGACCTAGACTCCCGACGGGGGCGTACCCTACGAGGGGAGGGGCTGTGTTCCCGAGCGCATCTGGTGGGCGACCTCTGACCAGCTGTTAGCTGGGAGGACGGGCTCCTGGAGAGCTGCAGCCGCCCTGGCGGCGTCGCCGTAGACGACGGCGGAGTAGAAATGGTGTGGGATGACCCCGAGGAAGGAGAGTGCCCACCCACTGCTTTCTTCGCCCTCTGACGGAGGGTGCATGCCTGGAAGCCAGCACAGAGACGGCAAAAAGCCCTATCCGCCAAGGCGGGTGCGGCGTGCTCTGGTCCCAGACACGTCACACAATCCTTGTGTGGATCGCTGGCAGGCAGCATTGCCTGACGGGTCACGCAGCGATGAAAGCCCGACATCTCCGTCGAGCATGGTTCAACGAACGACGAAAGTGCGTCGAGCACCGAGCGTCGAAGCACCGAGCGTCGAGTGCTGAAGCACCGAGCGTCGAGCACCGAGTGTTGAAGCACCGAACGTCGAGCGCCGAGTACCGAGCGTCGAGCGCCGAAGCATCGAACGCCGAAGCATCGAACGCCGAAGCATCGAACGCCGAAGCATCGAACGCCGAGCATCAAGCGCCGAAGCACCGAGCGTCGAGCGCCGAGCGTCGAGCACCGAAGCATCGAACGTGAAGCACCGAAGCACCGAGCGTCGAGCACCGAGCGTCGAGCGCCGAAGCGTCGAGCGCCGAAGCGTCGAGCACCGAGCGTCGAGCGCCTAAGCGCCGAGCACCAAGCGCCTAAGCGTCGAAGGTGCGTGCGTCGAGCGCCAAAGCGTCGTGCACCGAGCGTCGACGCGTCTAGCACCGAGCGTCGAGGGCCTAAGCACAGATGCGCTAGCACCAAGCGCTGAAGCGCTGCACAAGCGCCGAAGCGCTGCACCAAGCGACAAGCGCTGACACCAAAGCGCCGAAGCGCAGCACACCGGACCGTGAGTACCGAGCGTAGAATGCTAGCACAGACGCCTAAGCGTCAGCTGACCCGCAGAGCGGAGACGCTAAGTGCTGTTACAGTGTCTGATGCTGTGCACTACTTACCTGTTGGTGCTGGTGCTTTGTGGTTGTCTTCCTTTGTGTAGTGAATGGGAATTTTTTTTTTCGGGGGACGCTGCAGCAGCACTATATGCTATTGATCTGTGACTGGACAATGATTGTGGGCACAGTACAGCTACCACGCGGTTGGTGAAACACACTGCAGAGGTAGTATGTGAGACTGCAGTGCAGGCTCCACACACGCGGTCTAGCCAAGGCAAGACCGGGGCTGCAGATACACAACAAATATATATATATATAAACACAATATATACAATTTATTTACAAAAAACCCCAAAACACAACACTAAATTATTATAATAATTATAAAATAATTATTAACAGGAAAGACGGAGACCACGAGACAATGCGATGCCGAAGCAAAGCGTGAAGGAATATATAATGTAATATAAATTATATACACAATTATATAAACCGAATACAAAATAATAATGAATACAACTGAAATAAACTCGGAGAAGGGGCAAAAAACCAGCTTCTCAAGCCTAAGCTTAGTGAGTACAATCAGTACTGCTACCAATGCTGAAGACAAAAGAGGAAGAGAGTCTCCACGCGCTGCGTGTAGTAAGCTCCCAGGGGGGCGGGCTTACACGGCAGCTTGCGCAGAGACCTATCGGCAGCTTTACTATAAAGCTCAGCCAATCGCTACTGCCTGACAGCAATATCCCATACCTTGATGGTTATTTTCGACTTGAAAGGGAACCCCAAACCGATGGGGTCGTATTTCGGCTTGGGATTCTAACATACACTGACCTGTTTGCACATACGGTTAAAGATTTTTTTTAATAGTAAGCTTTGTGAAATTTGCAATTAACACGGTTCATATACAAGCACACAATGGCTTTCGCTGTTATAATAAAACTGTTACTGTGCAAATTGGAGATTATTGATTATTTTGTTAACTTTAATTATACAGGGCGATTTCACAGATTGCACAATATTGTTGGAACTTCTGCTCACACATTGACTGGGCTCAAAATTGGCCAAAATCCTTATGGGCATCTGGCTCATATATATTTTTTACCTGGTCCATATATATAATGGGCCAGGTAAAATACTATATAATGGCATCACTGTTTGACACCCCCCCTTGGTCAATACGCGTGCCATAATCCACTGTAAAGACAGCCAGAATATATTCTTGTTTAATCACCGTTACAAATCAATCTGCCCGAAAAATCGTAAATATAGTATGAATTTGCTTGTGTAATTTACCTGTTTCTGCTATGTGAAAGTAAATCTCTGTTTTTGTATGCATCCTATGAACGCTGTCAATGTGGTGTATGAACAAAACAAAAACAAAGTGTTTGCAATCAGTGGCAATAGCAGCTACTCTGTGCCATTATTTTAATGACAAGGTGTAAAAATAAAAGAAACTGATGCTGACATTGAGCAGCTTGATTTCAGTAGTTCATCATACAACAGCAGACTTTGAATAAACTTTATGAACAGAATGAAGGCTGAACAAACAGAATGATTAGCAACAACACGTTGGTTACCAGATGTCAAATTATATTACTTTCGCCAATACATTTTAAGAAGTAGTACTAAATACAGTAAGGGTCTACTGAAATCTACACAACGAACACGCACCGAAATAATATGTATTTAAAAAAAAAGTCGATAATTTGATTGTTTAACATGTAGGCTAGTTAAAAATAAACAGTTGGCAAACCAAGACCATTTTAAAGGTACACTGCGTGTAAATTATTAAGAACATTTTTTCCTACGTGCTGTTTACTGCGATGCTGGGATACTGAACCAAAGACTGAACAGGGTCTAACCACGCATGGGATTCATTCAGAGAAAACCATGTGGAATATTGAGGTAAATGTTTTGAAAAAAAAAAAAAAAAAAAAAATAGTACTTAATAATGTTATGTGGGAAAGAAAATAAAAAAAATAAAAAATCAGCGAAACTAATAATATAACTAACTTATTTTGTATCTGACCTGCCCACTCCCACAATCACCAATTAATATTTGATCGCTGAGACCAATTTTGGTCGCCCCTGGCGACCCACAGCTCGCAAATTTGAGCCCTGATTGACATACAGACATGTTTTTCTAAATAGTTTCGGAACCAGAATCGAAATACCTGGTTCAGAACCGATTCCAAAAATCTCCTCAAATGCACATCACTAGATAAACAGTAGAATAAACTGTGAAATTCAGCCATGTCGCGTAACATGGCAACAGGCATAAATGGAACGGCTGCTTTGTTCTGATTGGACCATATTACATTTGCGTGACAAACCGGATAGCACAAATGGCAGTGACGTTGTTGCGCAGCAGCAAACATTTCTGACTTGATGTGTGTACATGATCTTTTAGTGCACAAGTCAGTGAATCCATCACTGGCACATTGTGTGTAAGTAGTTAATCAACATTTTTTAAATAAAAGTTTCCTTAATTTTAAATAAGAAAACACAACGCCCTCTTTTTTTAGCTAAAATGCTCCCCTCCCGCCCTCTTGGATGTAAACACCCCCCTTTGGCTTTAGAATGCCCCTGTTGAGAAACACTTATTTACAGCATCTTTCTCTGTGCTAAATGATCGATGTATATTTTGAACCATCAGCATTTGTTTTCTGATAATTATTGGCTAGCCTCCTTCACACCTCTCTCTCTCTCTCTCTCTCTCTCTCTCTCTCTCTCTCTCTCTCTCTCAATATGTCTCTATAATATCAAGATGTGTCTTCAAAAAGATTGTCAACAATTTCACCAAAGCCATGGGGTACAGTGGAATACACACAATGGGGGAGATTTTCTTTAATTTAATCAACTCATATGATCCACTTCAGCAGAGAAGCCTCTTTGTACCTTTCTGTTAACTGACCATATTAGACTAATCACTAATTTCTGTCAACTTACCCTGCCTGCATAATGCATGACAGTGAAAGAGGGCCCTTGATCCTTTGGTGCAGGGTTGCCATTTCCATCCTTTGTAGACAGGTACACAGCTTTCACGTTTGACGTTTCCAGCTGAGACTGGAGCTTCTTATACAGGTTTTGTTCCGCAGGTCGAAGTGCCTGGCTCTCCTCATCCAGCACCGATAGCAGGCCGTGGGGTTTCTGAAAGGAAAAGGCTGCTGCATTACACATATTGATTTTATCTAGCAGGAAACACTGTCTTCTTTACATTCATTTTAAACTCACTGTCACCAACAAATATCCAATGTTGTCTGAGAAAATTGTCAGATATTCTGCAGGCTGACGTGTTTCTATTTTAGTAATACTCATACATCACAAATTAAGCCTGTTGTAAACATATAATCAAGAATGAGAGGCAGAAAAGTTTATAATTTTTTCATCTGTCTTCTGGTTGGAAAAAAAAAAAATCTGGTATGAATATATATGTGTATCACAACTAAAAACAAAATCTCAAAGATATATTTTTGTCACAATTGTGATATGTTATTTTATAGTATGGTTTCAGACAATTAAAGATTTGGTAAAGAATAATGACAAAGGAACAGTACCACAATATCCTTTATACAATGTGAACAGCTGCAAACGAATAAGGTTGTGTTACTGCTGTGCTGTACACATGGGTCTATTTGCCGTACTGTCAGGAGACACAATTCTGTCATATCTTTTTAAAGTGGGAAGCTGCACCTTGATATAAATTATAGAACCACTTTATGCTTTCACTTCAGTTTACCTGAATTGAATAAAAACAACCAAAAATGGAGATTGTAGACGTAAACTTGAGGTCCTCTTGAAAGTGACTCTGCAGCAGCAGTTGTGATGCATAGTTTACCCCCTAGTCTCTGTAAGTCGCTTTGGATAAAAACTTCTGCTAAAAGACTAATTATTAATAAGAATAATAATTATAGTGATGCTCACCTAGAGGTCATTGAGTTGCGCTAGATATAACAAAGTATGATGTCATTTAAAGCTGCATAAATGTCACTATCTGTTTTTTTTTTTTTATAATACCCATATTTGCATTTTTTTTTTGAGAATTGTGTATCCAATTGTGATCAAGCTGTGTATGGACGTTCTTTAGCACAAAATGCTTAGGATATTCTAATCCAACTCACAGAGACCTAATTCAGATCTCTTATTGATGATGGCTAAATGATGAGAAACGCCATGAAAATTTGTGGCAGGACCATATTTCACCTACTCTGAATGTGTTCAACCTTTTGAATAGTACTAAAACCAACTGCAGTTATATTTTAGTACTGCCACTGCTTTGTTTACACTAGAACTACTTTATTATGAAATACATCAGGCACACTGACAGCTTAACTAAGCATGTATTGTGTAACTCTGATCTCAGCCCAGTGCTCAAGGACTATAACAAATTGTATTTTTAGTATTGTCTGTCACACCAAAGAGATTTTTCTAGCATCCACTAAGCAGGCAGTTTAATGAGTACCTGAAAGAAAAAATCCAAGACAGCAGTCTGGTTGCCAGGAGAATGTAGCGTTTCCATAGCGACTCCCTCCTGCACGCACTCTGCCTTCTCTTGCTGAAAGAGTACCTCCATAATGTACTGGTGAATCTTCTCATTAGTCATGTTGATACACAACTGGAAAAAACAAATGAAAGCTCTTTAGTGCAGTCTCTTAAAAACAAAATAGCCTTTTAGTTTGTGGATTTAACAGCAAAATAAAACAAAGCACAATTGATAGATATAGAATGTATTTAGAAATATACGATATTAATATTTTGAATGTCTTATATATCCATGGATGACCCAACAGAAATAACCTCCCAAAAATACTTTTTTTTGTTTTTAACAGGGATTTGTTACTATTAATCAAGACACAGGCTGGAATTACATTTGAATTATGGTACCACTTATATTTTATTTATAGTGCCAAACAAAGGAGTACCAAAATAACAAGACCAAAAACAACGAGTGATTAATCAAATTTATATTTTTGTCACCATAGATTTTGAGGTAAACAAATAAAGAAACGAGTACACTTTACTTTTCTCATTCAGTAGTTTACCCCGTGTTACTTCTTGGAAATAGTAATTGCTTATGGAATTCAGTTGAGCTGTTGGCCTAAATAATAACATTTCATCAACCCTCAAGTCATTTTTTTTTATCAAAATCAATGTATTTTGTGTAGTGACAAGATAATCTATAAGTATGTCTCACATTCCAAATCAAAATGTCTATAAAAGATTGAGATACCAACTTTAAAACATTCTTTTTATATCATACTGTGGTAGTTGTTTACCAAGAGTCTGTTCCCACTTTGTATATGATTAAGTGAACAGCTGTTCCAACTTTATAAATATGAAATGAACCCATGGTGTTTCAAGTAAGAGGGGGTTGAATAATCTCATATGCTATTTCTTTGATCATGAGATCCAATGAGATCTTTATGGGATATTTATTTCACCCCCAAAGTAGCAACATGCAGACCTTTTAAAACCCACATATGAGACTGGCCTTATATAACCGACCTGACGTAGGTGGCAGGTGCTTTAAAAGCAGTTTAAAAGCTTTCAGTAGACATTAGCTTTGAAGTCTTTAGTGTTGTGATACATAATAAGACAGTAGTAGAGGTGTGCTGCAATTTGAAGTTGTTAAGGTATTAATTAAATGGAATAAAACATGTTAATTACTCAACACAAAACAATGTGGTCCCTCGGCTTCCGTTGTTTACACAATTATTCAGTATCAATTAAAAACAATCTGACAGTGTTATTTAATATAAAACCTGCCATGATCAAACTAACTAAAATGTGCTTATATTATATAAGCGATTATTTTCTCTTACCTTTCTTTTATAGTTTTGATATGACATCATTTTTATTATTTTTTTTCCCTTAATTTTCTCAGAATTGGCAAGGTGTCAATAAACAGGTATGTAAACAGGAGGTGTTTTTCCTGTTTTTTTTTAATTTTTTGAATGTTTTATGGTGATCATTTTCTGCTCAGTTATATTAGAAAACGGAACTTCTAGTCATTAATAAGCAATATACTGTACTCTTTATTAATTCTTTGCCTTGGAGATTTTAGAAGCAAACTATTTCCATAATAATTATTACTATCCTGCCTTAAGGTAGTGGATTACATTGGAATGGACACTTTTTATATTTTGTGTTATCCTTATTTTATAATAATACCCTTTTACAGTAAGTTCTGGTTCATATCTCCAAGACCCACAGATCCCCCATCTTTACAGATGTGCTGTGCGATCCCAGAATTCTAATTCTAAAAAGTGGCAAAAAGAAGGGCTGGGGAAATTCACTACACAGTGATAGCAATAAATCCAGACAATGTTAAAGTTTAAATCTTTACGATGTATTTGTTTGAATGTGTTTTTTGTGGACCGCTTGCTTATAAGCTATTTCTACTTTATTGTGAAGTCCCCTGAATGCCTTGGCATAAAAGACAGCTATGCAAGAGTAATTTGAATTCACTCTACTGTGGGGTTTGTTGCCTCAGGGTAACAGCACGATGATGGTTTCATTGCTAATAGCTGACATTTAAAATAGACAAAATGTGCTCCCCTCACTGTAACTCCAGTGCTAACAAGAATCTGCACTGTCTGGTTCACCTGCAGCTTTTGTGCAGACAGGACAAATAGACGATGCATCAACTAACCTGATAATCATTGAACAAAGGGTTTATAATGAAGCTCATTTATGACTGCAAATGCCTCTAATTCTGTTAATTAATAAGCATGCTCTCTTTGATTACCTTGCATATATAATGACATAATTATGTGTTACCTTAAGGTATTTTGTATTATAACATCCATTTTCATAATGCATTTCTACAAATATACTGTTTCATTTCAAATTCAACAACTTAAAATGTGCATGCTATTTTATATAACTGAGGCTGGACTAAAAGTAATATGCATTGTTATTAGTTTTTCTCCTAAGTACTTCCATATTAGAAGTTTCTCATTACTACTACCATATACTGTGTTTGTCTAACTAAGGAAAAGAAAAAGGCACATTTTAAATGTGTATATGTTACAACCATAATAGCCATGACTTTTCATGTTTGACGAGAACAGAACTAAATAAAAATAAACAAAATTCTGGGCCTTTCAATGCTAGTCCAATAGCAACAACAAATCACTCACTGTAACGTTATCTCAGTGACCAGGACAGAGAGTCCCTGGGTGTGTACTTTATATTAGGTAACAGTATTGAAGTATTTTGGGATATTGTTGTAAAGTTACATGTTACATGAGGAACGTAAATAACTTGGTGGTTGTAGGTTCTAGACTGAATGCTATAGTGCTGAATATTTTGGACAAAGCATGTCTAAATGGGAAACCTTGGATAATCCAATAGGCAGCAAGGAATTACATAATTATGTGGGTGGCACAGCATCAATGAAACAATCTCATTTTCAGGATAGGCACTGTATAAGGTTTAACATGTTGTGAATGCACTGGTATTCTCTCTTTATCATTATGAATAGTGGATTTTCTTATATATCTTACATGAAAACTAATATCAATCTCTGGTGTACAACGGTGTAGAAGGAAGCAGCTATAAACATCACTGTAGTCAATGCTTGTTCTTGGTGTGGCAGACTTCTTGTTTTCCAACAGCAAAGTGTGGCAGTTTGATAGAGATCATGCTGTACTATTCCATCGTGTTCAAGCCCTACACCTCAGCAGTTCTGGCATGATTTGGCATGTCAATAGCTAGAGCACTTAGAATTAAACCTTCCATAAAGCAGGCTTGAGAATTTGGCTTTTTTGCAATGATGATGATAATGTACTTATTCTTTACTGATGTCTCTCTTGTGTCCCATTAGAACAGTAAGCTCAAAAACAAAGTACACAGAAAGAGTACTTGGAACTGCAAATGCAAGGCCAAGAGAGAGAGAGAGAAATGAACATTGCTAAGGGGGCTAAAACCAATTCCAAAATGTTTTCCAATATTATAACAGCAAGAGAACATTCAAAGAGGAGGTAAAATGTCTAAGAGACACAAATGGTAAAATCATAGACGAAAAAAAAAATAGCAAATATATTAAATGATTACTTTTCACAGGTTTTTACAAAGGAGGATACGGTCAACATGCCCCACATGTCGACCTGTCCTATCCAGTTTTAAATAACTTTAGCTTAACAGAGGCAGAAGTGTTAAAGGGACTAGGAGCTCCCCTGGGCCGGAGGAGATCTTCCCAATAGTACTCAAAGAAATGAAAGAAGTTATTTACAAACCGCTAACCAAGATCATAAAACAGTCTCTTGACACAGGGGTTGTACCGACAGACTGGAAAATTGCAAACGTAATACCGATTCACAAAAAGGGAGACAAAACCGAACCAGGTAACTACAGACCAATAAGCCTGACTATTATATGTAAACTTATGGAAACTATAAGATCCAAAATAGAAAATTACCTATATGGTAACAGTATCCTGGGAGTATCCTGTCAGCATGGTTTTAGGAAAGGGAGATCGTGTCTAACTAACCTGCTTAATTTTTTTGAGGATGCAACATCGACAATGGATAATTGCAAAGCATATGACATGGTTTATTTAGATTTCAAGAAAGCTTTTGACAAAGTCCTGCATAAAAGATTAATTCTCAAACTGAACGCAGTAGGGATTCAAGGAAATGCATGCACATGGATTAGGGAGTGGTTAACATGTAGGAAACAGAAAGTACTGATCAGAGGAGAAACCTCAAAATGGAGCGAGGTAACCAGTGGTGTACCACAGGGATCAGTATTAGGTCCTCTGCTATTCCTAATCTACATTAATGATTTAGATTCTGGTATAGTAAGCAAACTTGTTAAATTTGCAGACAACACAAAAATAAGAGGAGTGGCAAACACTGTTGCAGCAGCAAAGGTCATTCAAAATGATCTAGACAGCATTCAGACTGGGAAGACACATAGCAAATGACATTTAATAGAGAAAAGTGTAAGGTACTGCACGCAGGCAATAAAAATGTGCATTATAAATATCATATGGGAGATACTGAAATTGAAGAAGGAATCTATGAAAAAGACCTAGGAGTTTATGTTGACTCAGAAATGTCTTCATCTAGACAATGTGGGGAAGCTATAAAAAAGCCAACAAGATGCTCGGATATATTGTGAAAAGTGTTGAATTTAAATCAAGGGAAGTAATGTTAAAACTTTACAAAGCATTAGTAAGACCTCACCTAGAATATTGTGTTCAGTTCTGGTCACCTTGTTACAAAAAGGATATTGCTGTTCTAGAAAGAGTGCAAAGAAGAGCAACCAGAATTATCCCGGGTTTAAAAGGCATGTCGTATGCAGACAGGCTAAAAGAATTGAATCTATTCAGTCTTGAACAAACAAGACTACGCAGTGATCTGATTCAAGCATTCAAAATTCTAAAAGGTATTGACAATGTTGACCCAGGGGACTTTTTTGACCTGAAAAAAGATACAAGGACCAGGGGTCACAAGTGGAGATTAGATAAAGGGGCATTCAGAACAGAAAATAGGAGGTACTTTTTTACACAGAGAATTGTGAGGGTCTGGAACCAACTCCCCAGTAATGTTGTTGAAGCTGACACCATGGGATCCTTCAAGAAGCTGCTTGATGAGATTCTGGGATCAATAAGCTACTAACAACCAAACGAGCAAGATGGGCCGAATGGCCTCGTTTGTAAACTTTCTTATGTTCTTATGTTCTTATGTTCTTATGTTCTTACACAATGTATGGCCACGCTGTCATTAAGTTCATGGCACTTGACACTTGGAATGAAGACTGCTCATGAGACAACAAGAATTATACAAGTTCTTAATAAGGCAGACAGGGAATAGGATTATGAAGTTCTTTGAAGATCATTTCTTTCATCACTTTCTTCATGAACACAAAATAACTTCCCAACTTTGAATTAAGCGTAATGGTTAAATGGTACATAAACAGACACAATCCTGTCATGGGGGATTATCTGTATACTCTTTGTAGCTCAGAAAAAACAAAATGGTAACAAAAGAAAAAAAGGGATTACATTTTTCAGATGGTGTTTTTTATACTGAAGACATTTGACAGCAAACACATATACCTTGCTGTCATGATGGGCTAATAATGGGCTTATAATGTAATATGTATGTATATTACAATATATAATGAGGCAGTGTGGTCCAGTGGTTAAAGTCCAGGGCTTGTAACCAGCAGGTTACCTGTTCAAATACCACTTTACCCACTGACTGACTCACTGTGTGACCCTGAGCAAGTCACTTAACCTCCTTGTGCTCCATCCTGCGGATGAGATGTTAAATGAATGTCCTGTTGTAAGTGATTCTGCATATAATGCACAGTCTACCTCTGTAAAGTGCTTTGTGATGTTGGTCCACTACGAAAGGCGCTATATAAAAATAAAGATATTATTATATACATATAAACACTAATAAAGTGGAACATCCACTTAAAATAAATAAAAATAAATGCATATATGACTTTGGACATTTTATTAAAGGAAAAATGTATAAGGTCCGATCTTGGTGGTCTCATATAGCTTTAACCCTCTCAACAACTTCCAAAGCTCTAAGAGCAATTGAAAATGCATAGATCACTCCACAAGTATGCCAACAGATGGCTATAAAAGCAGACCACAAATATTCCTTCGTTGTTTTTTGCAACTATAAACAGCTGTAAATTCCACTTCAAAGTTTCTCAGATACAAAGGGTTAGTTTTTCTTTTCCATGAAAAATCAAAATGCAATTTATGGCAAATTAACATATCACTTTAACATCAAATTATATGCTTGGTAGACTCATATTGTCCAAACAAAGTACCTACAAACATCAGGAAACCATCAGTAACAGCCCCAAGTCAGGGAAGGACCCTTCTAAAAATATATTGCTGTTCTCAAAGGTTAACGTACATGTAATGGACTCTCTCCAGTAGCTAGCAGAGTGAAGTAGTAACTATGGATGTGTCTGTTTGCTCGGTTCTATTCTCAGTTCCTTTTATTATGCAAGATGCCGAAATACCATCCCACCACTTCATACAGTAGGGACCAAAAAGAAAAGTCAATCGATGACAGTTGGAAGATGAAATTCATCAGCATGTTGTGGGTGGTTTCTTTCAGATGTCGTTCCACCTCTGGGGGACAGTCGAGAATGACAGGCATAGCACTGACACCTAAAGTCTGGGCTGAGCGAGCATGCAATGTGTGTACTCAAGTATCAGCTCTGTTGAAGCGGGTAGAGTATGTAATGGACATGCATCAGATGAGCTGTATTCACAATGCTGATGGAGCTTGGCACTTTTACTGCAGCAGTCAACACGCTAGCCACCCAGCCCGAATTTGACCCTCAGTCACTACTGCTTATATTATGGTGTTCCTGCAATACCTTCCCAGCCGTAGTTTGCAAATAGCAACTTGCAGTAGAGCACAGGGCGTACAGTGTGTTCCGGAAAAATAAATGTTTTTTGCTAATTTACAAATTACAGATGGTAGCTGGCTCATACAAGCCAGTTTGATGCCATGTCTCGAAAGAGCTGTCTGAATTCAAATGATATTCAGGTGCCACATTAGTGGGAAGAGCAATAGGGAAACCGGTGAGCTAACCAGACATCCAAAAACACCTGAGTGGAATGAGAGCAACATGAAAGAAAACGAATTGCCAAGTCAAACAGTCATGCCTGCTTTGTTACATGGCAGCCAGTCTGTCCCGAATCTATTCGGAACACACTGCACGAAATGGGATAGAGCAACAGGGCTGGGGTTAGGAACCCCCTTTTCATTGTGATACACACCGACTGAAATGAGGCAAGGAACACCTGTCATGGACTCTGGATGACTGGAAACGTTTCATGTCGAGTCTTGCTTTACACTCTTTAACCAAGGGTTAGTTTGGATCTTATGATGTCTACTCTTAACTATGAAACATACAAGGGGGCTCATGTGGTCATATTTCTGTTGACATAGAAAGGACCAGGTTATCCCTTTGGATGGAAAATTGAGCTCCCAAGGGACTTTTTCAGCACAACGCTCCCTGTCGCACTGCAAGAGTGGTTAATAACACATCCATCTTACTGTGGCCAGCTCAGAGACCAGATTTGAGGAAAGAGTTGGAGCACCAACACCACATACCCAATAATATACCCAGTAACTGCTGCACTGGTTTAAAAAAAGGGGAATATTTCTCTCAAGGTACTCTGCATCCATGGTAAAGGTGGCCCCACAAAATACTAAATGTGTATTTTGGGGTCCAACACTTTTTCAAGGGTGCTATATGTTTGCTGTGTATACCAAAGTATAATCTGGAGCGAGTAGGGGGGATACAGACTTTTCTGTACAGTACAGAATTGCAAAATTAAGCAACAATTGCAAGCTCTAAAACCATATGTTATTATATGTATTGAAAAATGTGTACTTTCAATGTAGATATTACACATTAAAATAAATACTACGTAATTAGTCAGCTATTTAGCAGCGCTCCATTGAACAACAGTATCATGGGGTCTGTGCCAAGAGGAACTAACAATTGAAGACTGTGTGCGTGTATGTAATTGAAGATAAACAGCTCCAATATGGTGGTGTAAAACAATGGAGCTATTTTATCACTTGTATCTATATAGGAGATGAGAGAGGGAAGTAGTTCCATATGCCGGCATGAATGTCGTGTTCAATAGAGTGCTGTGGTACAGCCCCACTATGACATCACAACTGCAGCTGTTTCTGCTTACTGTGGTTAGTTTTTTTAACAACTATTTTTATTCATTTTACAATTTTCTCCCAATTTTAGAATGTCCAATTATTATTCAACCTGGCTCACTGCTGCAACCCCTGAACTAACTCAGGAGAGACAAAGATGAGCACACGCATCCTCTGAAATGTCAGCCGTCCGCTTTTTTTCACTCTGCAAGCCCGTCGTGCAGCTATATTCAGAACTTACAGCGTCGGAGGACCATTCAGTTCTGAATTGCGTACAGGCCGGCCTGCAGGCGCCCGGCCAGCCACAGGGGTCGCTGGTGCGCGGTGAGCCAAGGACTCCCCAGCCGACCTAAACCCTGCCCTGTCCGGGCAGCGCTTGGCCAATTGTGTTTTGCCTTGGCCTACTGTTTTGACTGTGTCACCAGTATATTTTGCACAGCAGATCAGCAATGGGCTAGAGAAAATTCAAATCTCATGATCTGAGATTCATAATGGCTTAGTGTACTTGTAAGATGTCAGAAATATAACATTACAAAAAGATAGCCCATGCTAAAAAAAAAAAAAAAAATGATACATCCAACCTAAAACCCTGTAGCTCTTGTAATTTAAGTTTAGCTTACACATATATATCAAGGTAACAAACTGGCATCAAACTGCTGTTTGCTGGATTAATGCATTACATCACAGCGTGGCCATTGGCAGGGCAGCAGAGCCAGCAAAACAACACAACTTGCTTTTATGGGGGTTTATGTAGCCAAATGCATGTAATAACATGTACAGTACATGTTACTGTCGATGCATACTGGACTGTGTGCACCGAGGAATAGAGCTGTGAACAGTTGTGGGGTTAATCCCTCCTCATCAATAATGGAATTTAGATTTTTCAACCTGCTTAAACTGTAGAATCCCTTGTGATTAAAGCATTATTTTAAATTTGTCTCTCTCTAATGGATGCCTTCCTGGCAGTTACATGCTACTTCTTATTACTTTCATTCATGATCTAGCTTTGTCAACTGTTCACCCTGCTTGCCTTATCATGAGAGTACAGTCAACATAATTATGTCACCAGCCGTATTACCCTAAAAGTATCTTATCCACATAGCTGTACAACTGCATCACTATGTTACTAGTTTGGGGGAATTAACAATTTTACTGGTGTTCAATTATCCTTAGCTAGTTTTATTAATTTGCAATACTAATGTGCCGTTTACACATAATGTGATTTCAATCCAGAACAAATGCTCATGGGATCAACCATAAACAGGTGATGACATACGTGAATGAAATTACCCTACCCAGCTTCTTCGTTCAGGAAAAACTAATAATATCTATCATTTTAGTTGCCTGAGAGTTAAGAAAAATCTATACTATTCGATTACTATGAATGCTAGAACTATTTGGCATGCAGGGTACATCAACTGCAGCACACATAGCCGATATATAGAATAGCCTAAAATACTAAATACATACTGTATTTTATGGTAATATATTTTAACTTGTAGTTGTTTGGTATGTGCTAATAATTTATTTAATGGGGAGACCTGCTGGAGTTGACTGAATGGATGTCAATATGTATGAACTTGCCTGTGTTCAGCTATGGCCACAAGTTTAGTTAATTTTAATTTCTTAGCAGACGCCCTTATCCAGGGCGACTTACAATTGTTACAAGATATCACATTATTTTTACATACAATTACCCATTTATACAGTTGGGTTTTTACTGGAGCAATCTAGGTAAAGTACCTTGCTCAAGGGTACAGCAGCAGTGTCCCCCACCTGGGATTGAACCCACGACCCTCTGGTCAAGAGTCCAGTAATTATGTCTCAATCCTAAAATTCTAGCTGATGCAAAAATATTGGTCATAGCTTTGATGATATTACCTGTGGGATGCTGGCTCTGTACACTCAATTAACCTGTATTTGTTTTAATTAAAAATACTTACATGTAAAACGTTCTTCAATATATCATAAACACAATCACTAGATCTGAATGAACTTCACTTGTTATGGAGTACTTAAGTTATTTACTGACATTTCTACTGTCAGAGTGGTATCAAATAAAATACTGAAAAGTAAGCAAGGGTTTAAATATGTACCTGCTCAAAACTGTTCTTCTGAAACTCTTCAAACCCAAAGATGTCCATTATTCCAATTTCAAGGGCAGGGTCTCTGTAACAGGATAGAAAGAAGAGATGGGTGGCAATGAAAGCATATTTTTAACAGTCCCTTGTATCCATTGACAGTGTATGTGCTGTGACAGCATTTTATTTATTAGAATTACAGTATGTTTAATGCAAAATAAAAATAAAAAATGACTTCTTTAATTTTTGCTTTTTTACATATCTTAGTGTTTTAAAATTTTTGTTTTATTTGGTGATCCTGTTCTGTTGCAGTCATTTAAGTACATAAACCCACTTTGCACTGCACTGCTTTCACTGTGTTTGTACTGTATATTCATGCGAAACACAACGGCTACATCACTAGGCAAGTTTCTCAACTGTAATTATCCACTGCTTGTTATTGAACAAAGAAAGATCAAACCTATGATTGTTAACCGAAACACCATGGTCTCTTTTACAAAATACTGATTATGTATCACCGTGGTGAACAAGGCAATGAGTAACTTCACTTTGAATATTTGTGACTGACTATTCTTGTCTCCTCATGTAAAGAACCCTGAGCATAACAAGCTGCACCCTTGTGACAGAGTGGCAGTTGTTTGTATTTTCTTTTCCTTTCATGGTTTTGCTGGACCTGCTTTTATGTGGAGTCCAAGTCAAAACATGCCTAAAATCTTGGCAACATTCCTTGTGTGGTATAAGGTAGTAGATGCATTTTCTTGCTTTTAAACGTTCTGCATTTTCTTCTCAGAATCTCACATTAAGGAAAGAATGCTTTAATATGTTCATTCAATGTTGGAGGCTGTAGAATTTATATTCATTTAAGAAATGTACTCTTCTTTGTAACAGAATAGTCCTTGCTAAACATTTATAATCTTTTTGATAGCAAAGAATACCATGTATTACAGTGATTACAATACAACTTTACTGGAGCACTCTTCATGTGCAATCATCACAGGGCACTTCAAGATTGTATAAGCAAGACTGAACAAATGTGCTTAGATTTCAATGTACTATGAGTTCAGCAAGTGGTCCCAGAGTCCTTGTGTATAGTTAGGGAAATATATAGCCATAAAGGTTTTAAGGTGTACTCTGGGGACCTTCAGGAACCCCCATGGTTGACTAGGGTTGAACAAGTCAATGATTCACCAGCTGGTCTTGTATGAGAAGCCTGTAGATAGACCTTGAAATGGATGGATCTCAAGGGTGATTACACAATAAGGCCAGTAAACATGGATTTAGATTAATTTAGTCTTGATGCTATGCAAGTTCAAACAGTGGTACAAAATGACTATGAAAGCACAAGTCTTAGTAGACGGACAGATAATATTCTCATCTAAAGGAACCGCAGAAGATTATAAACCATCCGGGAGGTGACTAAGGCTGACCGAGATCAACAAGGTTTGTCAGAACTGGACTATCAGAGACTGGAATTTAACATCCCATCAAACTTAATCGCATCTCCAGGGTCACAGATAGAAACACAGATGCACACAGATGTAATATTAGTGTAACAAGGAGAATATGTATCTCTGAACATGCCAAACCAAAACAGATGGTGCCTAACCATAGCATATCCTGCACATAACAGCATGGGAGTAACCAGTTCAAAAACTTAATGATATATACTGAAAATGCATCGTACCCGTTTTAACAGTCTTGAGAGTTCTTTTAAATGATCTTGCTTTGCAATCTATGAATCTATTCTGCATTTATTCAAATCCAAAGACGGAACGATGACAGTTAGATGTGTAACAGAAAGTAGATATTCCAAATTCAGCAGTTAAATTCAAATGTGTATAAACATACTTTCTTTTCCATATATTTTACTGATTCTATGAAACAGAATAGAGTGCTGTGTTTATTTGACTCATAAAGCTATTATCATTCATGGCGTAACTAATGAAATCCCTTTTACAAGTTTACAGTGCGTCATAACTACTATCTGCATTGAATGCTTATGATTTGCATTATCTCTTATTGCCAGGAAGTCAGATACCTCTCACAGACATTCCTAACAAACCAATGGTTATGTATGTTTGTCCTACATGTTAATTTGAAGTTTCTGAGAAGTTTGTTTTTTTTGTGGAAACTAGACATTTTAGCTGAAAAACAGAGAAAAGAGACAGTTACAGAGTCTGCTCCTATTAAGACATGTATTGTACAGTATAGTCCCCTCTTGTTGAAAACCCTGTTTAGACATCTGCCATAACATGGTGTGATAAACACCCTGCAATAGACGTAATGCAGACCCTCAGTTATTTCATTCCCAGCTTTTTCAGGCACTCAAGTGCAGTCACTGTGTATATACATGTAGTACGTTAGTCTGTATGCTACCTGTTCCTAAACTGGCTACAGCAGCCACTAGAAAAACATGGAAGGGGTCTGTACTAAATGGAATATTAAGATGTGTTTTAAACCAAGTAACTATTTCTCATTCAGTACCATGGGTATTAATTCAGTGTATAAACTATACTTTACCAATTTCAATGAAAGATTACATTATTGTTATTGATGTACTGATTTTAACCTTGCTTCGGCATGGAAGATAATGACATTTCTGATGAGAACCAGTTCTTGACAGCACATAACATTAAACCAATACACAACTGGGTTTATGTGTTTATTTGAAGCTTTCTGATTGCAATTTAATTTTAATGAGAAAAATATTAAGTGTTACATTGACAAAATGCCACCTAGACCTCTACCTGTTAAATAAGTCAATGTATCTGAAGGAGCCTCCCGCACCAAACGATTATTAGATTTAGAGACTGATGACTCTACATTTGTCAAGCAAATGTAATAAAGATAAAGAAAATAGATCAGCTGCAATTAATTCATTTCAAACATTAACGCATAGTCTATTTGGTTTAATTAGCACATTTGTGTTAATGGTTACCAACAAACACTGTGGTTGAAACTGATAAGTGTAGTGATCATGTTATCCATTGCAACAGACTTAAGGTTAACAGATAGGTCAGTCGGGTGAAGAGGGACCAATTATTTTCCTTTGTAAACTTACTTCTTACACCTCGAATACTAGATCTCTTGGTTCACTGGTATTTGGTTCTGCATAAAATACTCTGTACTTTATTTTCTAAACACCACCATCTTTAAAGTCATTTTAAGTGATTAAAATGGGGCTGTGGCAGAGCGGAAGCATGGAAAGAGTGATATTTGGGAATGTAAGTTTGGCCGGGATGGGGTTAAATCCATCCCTGCCAACAACCATGGGTAAAAATATGGCCATTCCGTAATTAGGTAATAGAGTGCTGATTGGGGAATGGCCACATGTATTTAAAGGGAGGAAACACCCTTTGTTTGTTCACAAGGACCCATTCTGGTGTTTCACTTTTTTTTTTACAGACAAAAATACAGAAATACATGGTTGATTGTCATACATAGAGAGGCCTATTATAATGATAGTTAAATAGCTTTGGTGTCTAAATCTATTGAATAAAATCCATTAACTGTAGCATAGGGCAGTTTTTCTTTCAGGTAGCAGAAAGTAGTATGTGTATATTCATCCAATAAACTACTGTATCATTTGTTATTTCTAGCAGCTTTTATCCAGTATTAAAACAACTTGTATTTTAAATTTCTGAAAACACTTCAAATGACCGTGTGCACCAGCAATTACTAACAGTCATTTTTTTCTCTTATATGCAGTCTCTTTAAAATTATTTTTACAACACAGTTATCAGCTTATTTTCCTGAGGTCCATGCACATATCAGCAATTGCTCTATGAATCCATTTATCATTGATAAGGATCTCTTACCCGTTACTGTCGTCCTGACTCTGGAGGTAGTTGTTGATGCTGTTCACTAAAAAGCTGAAGAGACGATTATACAGTGACTTTGCTAGGAGATCCCGGTAATGATTTGCCACTTCAACTGTGTGTCTTCTCATTATAATGTCCCCTGGGAGCACAAAAGCACATACATAAACCAGAATGCCATACCAGTGACAGTGAACTGATTTCAAAATGTAATAAATAAATAAATAAATAAATAAATAAATAAATTGTGCATTGTAATGTTAAATGCAAGGCTCAAGTATATTGATACAATAAATCTCGCTATGTGTAAAAAACATAATATGAATGAGGAAGAAGCTTAATGTCATTTTCTTAGTAGTTTTACTGTCCCCTTACCTTTTTATGATGTTTGCAATTATTCTGAATGGTTCGAATTGCAATTACTCATATGCTATGTTTTTATTTTTTTATGCAAATCTGTTTTAAGGTGCTTACCTGAGTTCAGGAAGTGCACTTTAGTTCCAGTTACTTACTATATATATATATAAGATGACTTTTGACAATGTGGCAAAAACACCTATGACTTTCCTTGGTCGATTATTTTAATCAGAAAACATTCCAAATTAAAACTAGCTGGTCTCAGTTCAGGTGAAAGTCATGGCACTGAGTATCAGCATGCACTGCAGCTGTTCCCAGTGGACAGTAATTCTCTGGCTCGACAGAGTAGATGTAGAAATCCGGTTTGAAGTGTTACAGACTGTCCCATTGTCTTACTGCTCATCTATTCAGGCCCTGCTGGCACCAGATACAGGGCTGCACAGGTGCCAGCTCTCCAATGCCCTGTCCATAAACAACCCCACAACGACACCGCTCAGAAGTGTTGTGGGTTTGATTTTAGCAGTTATTGTTGCTTCTGTTAACTGTGCATGTGGGTACTCAAACTTCTAATCTTGTAATATAAATTTTGGTTGTACGACAAAACAAAATAGTTTCATAAATCGTTGTGCACAACCATTACTATACAGGTTTCAATTGTCCAGTTTTGAAAGAAACAGATGTTATAGCAGTAAGAGTATTTTAACTTTAAAACATGATATCTGGTACTAAATTACTGCAGGTAAAATAAACCTTTTAGTTAGCTTTGCCCTTTCTTAGTCATCTCACCTGGCGACTTCAATTACCCCTATCCTTTCAACACCTACTTTCCTGTAACTAACTACTTCCTGTGCCCTAATCAATGCTTCCCCATTGAGCCAGTAAGATATATTGACCCTGAACAATGAACTTACTTTAACATAGTATCTGAAATGTTTACTATAACACATGCTTCCTTCAAATTTGTATATAATTATTCTGTTAACGGCAATGATATTTACCTTTGAAGTACTGTACATCGGATGTTAAGGCTGATCCAAGTTCATCAGTTGAAATTTTCAGCATGCCAGCCACTGAAGAGAACAAACTTCACATCAGATTATTATTGCTACTTCACTACAGTTCATACACTATAACAAGTATTCAATCTGCCCTTAATGAAAGAGCTTTGAAGTGTAGCACTTGAGAACTTCTCTAAGAAATTCTTCCAGACAATTCTGTGACCTTGCTTTCAGAACTGGTCTCAGTAGGCTGACCCCATGCAACGTCCTGATAAGACCTCCAAAAACCTCTCAAGTTAGTTTTTAAGTTTAAGTTAAGTAAAAGTAAAAACACAATAAGATAACAGAGGAGATAAAAAAAAAAACACCTCAAACAAGATATACATTATACCATCTACATGTATCTAATGTTTAACTTCTTACCTGTTTAATATCCTAATATTTGTGTTCTGTATTATTCTTCATTGCTGTTTATTTAACAGATCATTATTTGTCACGCTTACTAATTATTCCAGCAATTATTCCACCTAATTAAAACATATTAGTGTTGCCTAGTTAGTATAAGTGGCAAATAACAATAAATGGAAATATAGCGAATATAAAGAATCTCTTTAAATAACATATTGTATGTACACCATGTACAGCAACTCACTTTAGAAATGTGAATTGAGGTTCCTGGAAATGTCAGAGGATTGCCAGAGGGAACAGAACAATATTCTATTTAAGGAATGCTGGGAGGTAAAGGTTAAGCTTCTCTAATGGCATTAGGTATGATATCAATGCACGATGAATGTATGCCTTTCCCAGAAAAAGGTTTCCTCAGAATAAGAGTATGGTGTTGGGTGGTACAGTCAGGAAAAATAGCGAAGTAATAATTACCACACAACATCTTTTTAATTTGGTGTAATAACAAAAACAAAAACAAACAAAAAAACTTAATTTAAACAATTTAAAATATACTGTAATCATGGCTTAGAGTGGGAGGGGAATTAAGTTTGACTGGAAGTGGGAGGTGGAGGTATTTTGGGACGACCCTTTATGGTCATATTATCTCTGCCTCAAATGAAGCAATCACATTAAGAGATGACTATCTACAATTAGATTTTTGCCACATAATCAGTAACCACTGTCATACAAAAATAAGTAAATGCTATTATCAGCTTCCGCAAAGATGTTGTTTTTAGAAAAGATTCTATTCATTGCAATAGTATTCCTGCAGCTTCTGGATTGTACATGGGAAGTGCTCCCCCTGCAGGAAAGGCCTGTAGTTAAAGAGCCAGAAGGTCACATGTCACTGACCTTGTTCTAGTAACTGCAGGTCTGACACAAACGCTGTCTCAACATCTGTCAGGGCAGTGAACCGAATGTCCCCAAGGTGTAAAACTGCAGACAGGATCACAAACAGGTTTTCCACCTCCTGAAACATTCAAATAAAAAAAAAATAGGAATTCAGTGAAAATGCAAAAAGGGTACATTTTAATTTGAAAGGACCAATCAGTTAATGATTTTCAAATCCATGTTTAATGAAAGAGATAAAAAAAAATCAGCTTGCACTCACACAAGGCATGCTTGGCACAGCAGGGCTGGCTTTCGGTTAAAGAAGACCTTAACAGTACTATTAATTGCACTGCAGTACCGCTAATTTATTTTACATTCACAGACCCAGACCAGTTACTGGCTGTGACTGGCTATAGCCAACAAGGAAATCTAGACTCTTTCTCAGGCTGCTTTCTTTGTTAGATGACTTTTGACAAGTATTTCTTTTTTTGTAACAAAGCTAGTTTGACTCAACTTGTTCTACGTTAAGTAGATGTCTTAACTTTCCCTCTGAGAAAAAGGGCCATTAACTCCTTTTCCATTAAAACATTTTCCACACCATGCCAATCCCACTGAAAACAAAATATGGCATAAGCTTATGAAAATGAATGCAATGCTGAAAATATATCACTCTCAATATCCTTCATTATCTTTGAAACAAACACAAACAATTATTTGATCCAAATCTCTTTCAAGATCCAGCATGTTTATGCCCTCTAAAATTAGAAATGACTGACATGACCACATTAGTGTCGTGCTGATGGAATGGTCACTAGCTGCCTTCCAAAACAGGGACAAGATGGTCTCTGATTTTCAGATATATGTTTTGGTCACGGGCCCAGCCCAGAGAAGGACAGCCAGTGTTCTCTGAAAGGGGAATCCTACTGGATCTGCCAAGGCAGTGCTGAGGCCAGGCAGCTTGTGCCAAGGTATAGTCATAGGGTACCGTACATGAAATTATCTGGAAAACATTTGTCTTTAACCTTTTTTGAAAGACTTTACAGCATCAATTCCAGGGCCTTGGCGACTGTGCAACCCTCCTTACTATCACCTCCTGCTATGGACTCTAAAGCTTACTCTCACATATGATTTTCTTCAAAGGAATTTCATTTTTCTTTGACATGGTCAATGCAGTTCACCTTCACATACCCACAGTGACAGAGTTCCAAAACACAGAGAGATATACAATGACTACAGCACCTGTCTACTGCAACACCAGGGGAGAAGAAAGGATAACAATGTACTGTACAGGCAAAAACAACATGCTTGTATAGAAACAGAAAGTATGAATCTACAATTGTAATCTGTGCTTTCTGTGACCTAGACAAACATCACTAGAAAATGAAATTGGAACTAACTGTTTTAATCAGACAAAAGACGCTAAACACACTGATAAATGACATGCTGATACTGCTCTGAATGTAGTTAATAACAGGATAATCAATACATATGCCTGATTAAAGGGCAGACATGCACGAATTAGCTTTTACCAACCATATGCTTCCTGAAGCCAGATACACAGATCTACAGCTGGGAAGGAAGACATGATTCGCAGGTACAGGTGCAATCTCAAAAACAATGTTAACTGGAAATAATGTTGTGTAATCTGAGATATGAGGCACAATCGTCAAATTTACACTATTATGATATAAATACTTCAGTGCATAACCTTTCAATAGATCTATTTTTAGTAAAACAATATTCTTATTTAAGGCCATAGTTTGTTAACTAAATGCAGAATTCTATATTAGACATAAGACATTTACCAAGGTACAGTTGCTACAAATCCTAATGTAGTTGAAAAATATCATTCTGTATGCTTCTATTTAACTTTACAACATCATGTTTGCGTATAATTTTGTCCTTTGCCTCTCTCATATGTAAAGTATGCATCATCTTAAAGATAAACTGCTGTAAAGCCATAAATATTTGCAAGCCTTTTATTCTGTTTTTCGTGTATGAAAAAATAAAACTTCAAACATTTTTGACTTTACAGTGTTTATCAGAGTAGATGACGTCCTCCTTCAGAGGTCCTCATTTGATATGCCACCCTTGTGGCAAACCAGTATGCCCTGTCCTTCCCCTGCATAACCACACATGCACATTATTTTTCTTCTCTTCTATGTATTAAATAGTTTCTATCCAGTTCTCCCAAAACACTCACTGCCAAAACTAACCCACTTTTGATACTGATCTGTCATATGATGTTGACGATGACTGTTTCAGTTTAAAGGGGTGGAGTTCAGGACAAGTTGTTCTCACAACATACCAGGTTGTTGAAGCCCAAGACCCTCAGAGCTTGTTTCAGGCCAGCAAATGTTTCTCTGTTTTGAGTTTTCGCTGTTGACTCCTCGGGTACATTTTGGCTCAGGTACCTACAACAAACAAATCACAAACAGCAATTACCCGTTGGCTTGTACTCTGTGTCTCCTGTTTTTCGTCATTTAAGTAAAGGTTGGATCTCAAAATGACTGAAAATATATAAACAGGCAGGCCAAAACTTTGATCTCCAGCTTAATATATGCCACACATATCAATCATGTTTATGTATGTGTTGCTCCTGATTAATGAAAAAATGTGAAGGTATTTGGTAATTATGTGTTCCTACATTGATGAAAAACAGGACTGATGATGAAAAAATAATTGATGTACAGTGCTACCCCTTTATAACGAAACCTGTTATAGTGTGGAATCGGTTATAACATGGTAAGGTCGTGCCTCCCATTTCCCCCATAATGCAATTTGTACACAAACGTTGGATTATATTGTTTTACATTACCATATTTAAACCCATTTAAGTTGAAACTGGGACATATTGTAGTGCTTATTAAGCTCCCGTGCTTGCATTGTATTTTTTCTAAAAGTAAAAACAAACTGTCCGTTAATGTTACAAAACGACTACGAAACAATACAAGTGTGTATAAACGTCCTTGAATTCTGTGTTACTTATTTACAGTTTATGACATTTATTATAAAAAATATATATATACAATTTAAATAAGAGTGGTGTACACTTTTAACTCGTGGAATAGCAGTTTCTATTATACTGTATATATATTGTAACGACCCAGGATTTATACTGTTACATGACTGGTCTACAGACCCTCTGTGTGTGTGTGTGTGTGCGTGCGTGCGTGTGTGTGTGTGTAAGCAGGGAAGCGGTAAGCTTGCCTCAGCTGGGATTGATTGACGTCAAGGCGGGGACATGAGAGCCTACATCAACGCGGACAGAGCTGACAGCTGAGTCAGACAAGCTGCTGTGTATGTCAAAACTGTTTGCTGTTTTTGGTGTGGCCCAGGCTGACAGGGGCCAGGAATAATCCTCCCAATAAACTGTGAATTTGAGTACCTGCAAATTGTGTGTGTCTCCTTCCTTAATTTTCCACGGTACGCTACAATATTAATTTGGCCATTGTAAATTATTTCGGAAACAAAAATGTCAAAATATGCGTTATTATAAGGCGAAACACAAATAATGCAGTCTCCAATTATGGACCCCGACAACCTAGTTATAACAAGGCAGCACTGTATGTATAGTATGTGGCCCTGTACTACAGCAGCAGCACATTTCTTTGCAGTAGATATTTAATGGGTTGAGGGAACCTCGCTCCTCCATTGGCACCTCCAAAAACATGTTGGGATGGCGGTATGGCAAGGACTTCCCTTAAATACATTGAAACATACATTTCTGTCTCTTTGGCAAGTTTTTTAACAACTATTTAGTCACATTTAATAAAACAGTAAACAAATAAATACATAAATAAATAAATAAATAAATAAATAAACTACGCTGACATTTTATTAGGTTCATTTTGTTTACTGTGCTCTTTTTTAATTTAATTTCCTGTGTTAACTTTGACCGTGCTGATTTATTGAATCTACTTCATTGATGTATGAACTGATATGGTAGAAGTAGAGTACACACAGTATCAACCAAATGCCACAGTTTGGTACAAAATGTTCAGATTATGTGCTTCTGCAATCCAGGTCAGAGGACAACAGACAGACAGGGTCCAAACCTTTATTTCTGGAGGACCTATACTCCTCAGACACCTGCTTATTAGGTTGTTATGCCCATTATACTGCATATTCGCTTTTAACTGCTCCATTTGTTCTACTGAATTTTTCCTTTCAAATTTTCTTCACTTTGGAATACCTCTCTCTGTATAGACTGCTCAACCCATTTAGTTTGCACTGCTCATGGTGTTTGATTAGTTTTCTCCCTTTAGTCAACAGTGAGTCAGTTTCCACTTAACACATCTTGCTTTACAGAAAGTGCTTGGTAAGTTAATATTTTCTCTGTAAAGCACACTGTTTCAGGCATAGAGAGGCCTGGGAGACTCTACTACCTGTGAATCAGCACGGAGGAAAGGGCTGTTATACAGTGTTGTATCATTAGAGATACATTAGAGTATCACAGTTATGAAAATGGGTTCAAGAAATATACTAGAAGCTGTCATATCTGATTTAATTGGTTCCAGAGGTCCATCAGATATGTACAAAAATGGTATCTCAGAGGGAGTCGTTATACTACATTGTAGTTGCTTTATTAACATTGGGGAATTATAAATGAACAATGTCAGAGACATCAGTGTATAGTATGGGTGCATAGGTACTGTACCTATGCTATACAAAGAAAATCAATACAGTATTTGGCATTTTACAAAACAGTATTCTAAAAACAGTTCTTACCGAAGTATAACCTGTGATAAACCGAGACATAAACAACAAGAAGAACGTGCACACACAAACACAAACTGGCTTTTGAGGTAGGCAAAAAAATCTTGTTTCAGCTTTTTAATGGTACAGTAATTATATGAATCCCTTGTTTTCTTTTATTTAACATGGTTAAACTGTGCAGTTCTGTACAAATACAGGTACAGTAGTGAGATTCCATTTTAGCTAATTAAGAGTATGATATGTATTCCCTTCTGAGAAAGTTATACATTTAAGTCAAGCAGCAGAAAACTTGCAAAAGGAAATGGGGTCATGCTTTAAGTCACAATGGCATATTTTTTTTTTTTTTTTTGTGAATTATGTACCAATAAAGCAGTGTTTGGTGTGTAAATAAAAAGCACGCCAATGAGAACACTGTAAATATTGCTAAAACAGAGACACATGAATTGTGTTTTGTTCAAACAAAACTTGACTTGTGGACTTTTTTTTAAGTTTGTCCTTGTCTATGGGTTAGTCTGTTGTGTGCTTTTAATACACAAATAATTCACAAGTGGAATTAATGAAGAGCCTGCATGCACTTGAATGAGAAAACACATGATATTGTTTATGGATATACACACTTTTAAGTTAACACATGCTTTATACAAATCACATGTTTTTAAATTACATGCCACCATACTTTATTGCAACATGTAAGTTGCAAGTGTAAGCTCTGGATATGCCCAAGTGGTAGGATGTTTTTTTATATAAATGCTAAAGTAAAATGTGTCTGAATGGTTAAGAAAACAGGGATATTTTGTTTCAGTGTAAAGTATTTTTTTAATGAAAAAACAAAAGCAAATGACTATATGACATAAATATAAAGAGAAATTAAATGTACTGTAAATGTTCTGTATCTGGTATGGGCCAGTCGCCCCCCCCCCCCCCCCCCCCCCCCCCCAACACATCATGTTAAAAAAAAGTACTTAGAAGGTTTTACCTGTGTGCAAGTAAGTTATTGAGGTATAGACCACTCTTCTCCTCACTGGACATGCCATCAATCATCAGGTAGAAGATATTGAAGTTGTTCTGTTGAGGTGGCTGTGAAACGAGACGTGACTTTTCCAAGACATACGTATAAACCCTGGCTGGAAAAAAAAAAAAGCCTTTAACTTGCTTTCATAACGGAGCGTCCTGCTTTTAAGCCAATCTGTTATTTTCACCCTATGAACATGATCTTGCCCAGCTACTGAACCCTTGAGATGAGACCTGACTTTGTTCCACCTGGCTATGTCTGGCACCTGACCAGCAGTGGTTGCTGAAGCAAAAAGAGGTGAACTATCTCGAGACACTGGTAATGGAATTTAACTGGGAAAATCATAAAATAAAGCTGTGCCAAAAATTGTACTGTCTCTATACCCCCCCCCCCCCACCCCCCAAAATGTTAAAGTTTGTATGACCACAAAATGGCAATCAATGAGTAATTTAAGACTGTTCTACCTTGATAGACTTCCTCCCCTATTAACAAGAGTACAAACTGCTATGTGAAATACAACCATTTACAAAAATATGCAGGTAGTTCACTATTAGCTTATAGTGTTTTTTTCTTTCTTACAATATGGTAGTTCGAAGTGATTCATCATAATATTAGTGATGATTTAAAAAAACCAACACATTCTTGACTTCCTGTCAAAAAAAAAAAAAAAAAAGTCCTGTTTTTTCTTCAAAAATGATTATTTGAAGGCCACCTGCTGGCTGGAATAACGAAGTGCTGCTGAATTAAAGTTTTTCAAAAAATTCGCAATTGCTGTCATGCAATGCCATCGCGTCAGGTAGCATACAGTGATCTGCCCGTCCTACTGTATAAACTCCCTAAACAGATGCTTCATTATGTTCAAAAGAAACCTGCATTCATAACGCACCTTCTAAAGAGAAGCAAACTGTTGAAAATAAACATTGCAATCAGAATGAAGATTGAAAAGCTTTGTAAAAAGCCTGGCCTTAGTAAAGGAGCGACCTCTGGGGCTAAGCAGCACAAAGAATGCAGAGAAATGTGGAATCTGTAAAGCATGGCAGCCAGAACAAAAGGTTAAAGTAGGTCAGTCGAGTAATCAGATTACAATGTTATTTAAAACAGTTCAATGGTGGCACAAGAACCCCATTTTAAGTCATTTAAAAGATACATACTTTATTAAACCATGCAATTGATTTAAATAAGATGTAATTGTGACCTTGTACCAACCAAATGCATTACTGATACCATGTATTGTAGTCTGTGGATTGAAAAAAACATTTATCAAGATAGTTGAGGTAAACAGAGTTAAAAACATGGCAGCACTAATGAAAAGCTGTATAGTACCAGCTCAATATATCACTAGAAATGCTTGCAAACCACTGAGCTCATAAGCTTACAAGACTGTAAACTTTTACAGGCCACTAACTGCTTATGTTCCAGCAGCAATATTGATCTTCATATCTGTACAACACAGCTGATAGGAATTAGTGTTGTGTTTTAACTCTTTCAATAAAAGAGGTATGGGAAAGATTTTGCGGTTAAATTCTTAAAACTTGTTTAAACTGAAATGATGTTCTGCGTGTCAAATGGAACTTGGTTTATGGGGGTGGGGTCTTTCCATGGTTGTTACCACCACTTTTGGCTTGGTGATATCGCAAAATAAAATCAGCATACTTGAAAGATTGCATAATTCTCTTACCCATGTATAAATATAATGTATATTACACTATTTATTATACCAAATTGATTTGTTTTACAATATTCGAGAACTAGCAAAATACAAACAGAGCAATACGCTCAAATGAACATTTGTCTACTGTGAAACACGTATTATTGATTACTGAACATGCATGTCATGTGTCTCTGTTTGGTCTGGAATACGGGCACCTCAGATCTTCAAGAGTGGGGTATGTGGTTATGAATCTTCAGGAACGTAAACTTTTTAAAATGAACTTTCAAGGATTTGATGAAAAAAAACAAATCTAAACCAAATAACACAAAACAAGTGGGCAAGATAATTATGCAGACATGTAAACAATATCTATTATACCTTAAGCACAGTTACTGATTTCACTATGCAGTGCATTTCAGCACACAGAAAACCGGGCAAAATAGTTGGAGTTGATACGAATCATTGGAAAGGACACAACTGAAAACATATGCAATGCACTGGTTTAAAAAGGTACAGACAATCCCAGTGAATGATTATTGTGTATTTTATGTAGGGATTTGCTGCCCTCTTATGGATTGAAGGATTATTTTCAGACGATTAAGAGACATGATTCCAGATTGTTATAACCGAACATAATAGTAATATATTAAAAATAAATACATATTAAAAAAAATAATAATACTAAAAAGTTAATTTAAGGTTTGGTCGCTAATATCTTTGTAAATGTCTTTTTAAACACTATCATACACTTCATTTTTTTTTTGTATCCCACACCAAACCTCCAGCTATTTACCACACCTTTACCCTGTTATTTAAGTAATTACCCTGGAGACTCCTAAACCTATGCACCTCAAAACCTCCAATCCGCCTTTCTTAGTAAAGAAAGCTCACCTCCGATTAGTGTCCTTTTCTTCTCACAGTATTGCAGTGACAGGTATTTTATAAAGCGACTTGAGAAATCATTCCATTTTGTTTTGGCATGGCCAAATGCTTCGAGGACACAGCTTACCTAAAAGAATAAAACACAAAACAACAGTAACACAAACAATATGTAAGTAAATGTACATACCTGGCCTGCTTTTCTTTTGTATTTCAACTTAAATTTAATCTATTTTGGAGTTGTTTCCATAAATATTCAAAACCATGATGTGCTTTTCTTTTTTTTTTTTTGTTCCAGTGCTTTATTATCATAGATATATTCTCAAGATAAGTTACCAAGCTTTGAAAGCCAGCTGGAATTTCACATTTAATTTGAGACACTCTATACTACTCAACTAAAAATGTCTACATTTCTAATTTCCTTTGCCATCCATATTTAGCTAACACCTTAAAGTTTCTGATTAAGGTGTAGATGCATCCATATGTACAGTAACTCATTCTAACCAGAAGAGGGCAGTGCAGAATTACTGTTAAATTGCAGCCAATTGCAGAGTGGTAGGTTATTATTTTTCATTTTTCTTAAACATGATACTATATATACAGCCTTTTAACATGTTATTATAATACATTTTTGCCTCATTACGACGTAGAATACGTGATTATAAAATCTAACACTAGTACGTACAATACTCAAACTTGTTATGATTTTGAATGTGCGCTTCTTTAGAACGGTATTATTATCATTGCTTGCCCCCCGGCACCTCTTTCTTTGCAAATTAAGCACTGGTAATTAGTATGGTTTAAAATAAACCACAAATACATTAAATGTTTGAATTGGAAATAAACCAAAATGTTATTATGTTTAATCAAAGTATAACTCGACTAAGGACTTCTTCAGTAGACAAGTCAAGGAATGTAGTCTGTATATTCTGCCCGGAAGATATTTCCTCTTTTTCTCTTGCTCTGCTAGCATTTGCAAATATAGCTGTCTGAAAGCCATGTTCACTCTTTAACTAGAAAAAGAGATTGTCCTGAAATACTTCCTGCGAAATGATTAAGAGGAGTGTAACCAGTCTTAAATGATTTCCATACAACATAGTGATTTGCGAGCAAATTAACTTTTGAATTTAACTCGTGGTGGTGAACTTGCAGGATTATTCATGACACCTCCCCCAAATTTGAGGGAAAAGCCCTTGCGAGAGAACAACTCGCAAACCTATTTTATCCACCGCAGCATCTATTTTGAATCTCACTCATAAGTGCAACTTTTTTTGCAAAAAAGGCTTGCAGAAAAAAAAAAAATCTCTACTACTCCCTTACGACACACGCAAGGCGTTTGAATATTTGGTCCATATATTTTTAAGAACTTTGTTTGTTAAATGACAGTTATTAAAGTTCCATAAACAAACAAAAAAATACTTTACAGCAATGTAACAGTCTCTATTTACATTGTCTTTAACCAGCAGTGGTGTACAGATCTTCATACTGCTTCCCAATAAACCTGCTCTTCTACACACCTCTGTACACATTGTGGCAGGGTGCCCCGCTCCTGTGCGTATTTTGTGTTTTATGTTGTCTGTTATGTATATTATTGTAGTGGTGAACGGAGTGTGTGTTATGTAGCATAGGTGATGTAAAATGTATATTTGTATTTAGGCATGGGGAAATGCACAACCACTCCAAATGGGTATTTGTATGGTATTTGTATTTTAATCTGTACGCAGAGTGGTTGTGCTTTCCCTGTGTCTAAATACTCATTTCACCTGTGCTACATAACCCACACTCCGTGCACCACTACAATAATACATATAACAGACAGCAGAAAACACAAAATACACACAGGGGCGGGGCACCCTGCCACAACATTTTAGTTTATTAGGACATCAATAAATAACCCTTGAACAAAAAACAAACAAAACAAACACAGCTATTTAGATCATTAAAATAGACTTCTGTTTGTGAAAATGAATAAATATAAATTAATCAACGTGAACATCTTCTGTAAACTTTAGTGTTTTATAAAGTTTTCACAAAAGGTTAGAGTAAGTCATGGGGTTCCAAAATATATAGCGTTACATGACCCCATATGTTGCTAAAACTGTTTAAATAACGTACCTGTAATTTTTCTTTTCATTGTTAACATCCTAACCACTTTTTACACTATAACTTTAAAGTCTGTTTCAAAGCTCTTTTCAAAATGGCCACTGATAGTGTTTAGACCGATATAGATTGATTTGTTTCGGGGGGGAAGAAGCTGTTTTTATACATAAAAGCAACACATACTATAGGCTTATAACTTTAAAATCGGTTTCAAAGCTGTTTTCAAAATGGCTGCTCTAGTGCACTGATAGTGTTAGGATTATTGTCCACATTGTCAAACTGGTAACACAGCAATAATGATCCATGTGGTATGGAAAAGAAAAGCCAGAGCATTTGTTATTTTATTTTTTTTTTTTATTCAGCCATATTGAAAAAAGCTTTGTAACAGATTTTAAAATTATAAGTGTAAAAAGTGGTCAGAATGTTAACAATGAAAAGAAAAAATGACAGGTACATTATTTAAACAGTTGTAGCAACACATGGAGACGTATAATGCTATATATGTTTTTCGGATCCCTGCTACTTACTATTTAAAAGTTTACTATGTTAAATGAATATTTTACTGTGTAGTCTGCATGTCACTAAACATATACATTTATAGAATGTACCACAGTTTGAAATACAAATATCACAATTCACCAAAATACTAATCATCTACTGGCAAAAGTTACCAGATGCTTGCTTTGAACCACAGTCCAACAGCCCATCTACCACCTACATGTTTAATCTTGGATTCCAGTGAGTAGCCCTTTGTACTTGATCGACATGCCAGGTGCTTCACTATGTGCTTGCAGGCCTCAGTCTTTCCTGAACCGCTTTCTCCACTGTGAAAATGTAAGAGTAAGTTTAAATAGTTCAAACTATCGTGCTACATTCAGTATATACAGTGCCCTCCATAAGTATTGGTACACTCAAGCAATATGAAAATACGAGTAAGGCAAAAGTACAGAATGTCACCTTTTATTTCTGGTGGTTTCAAGACATACATGTTTTACCAACTAAGAATAACAGCACTTTTAGAGTTCCATCCCCACATTATATATGAGCATAAGTATTGGGACAATTCAACTTAAAGCAAATATAAGAAGTATAAAAGCTAGTATTTAGTCGCAAATCCCTTGCATGCAATAACAGCAGTGAGTCTGCGACCCATTGACATCACCAAACTCTTGGTATTGTCCTTTGAGATGCTTTGCCAAGCCTTTACTGCAGCCACTTTCAGCTCTTGCTTGTTTGGGGGAGTTTCTGACTTCAGTCTCCTCTTCAGCAAGTGAAATGCATGTTCAATTGGATTTAAATCAGGAGACTGACTTGGCCAGTCTAAAACTTTCCTCTTTTTTCCCCTAATGAACTCCTTGGTTGTGTTGGCAGTGTGTTTTGGGTCATTGTCCTGTTGCATTGCGAAGCGCCGCCCAATGAGTCTGGTGGCATTTTCTTGTACATTGGTAGCCAAGATGCTTCTGTACACTTCTGAAGTCATTCTGCTGCTGCCATCATTCGTTACATCATCAATAAAGATGAGTGAGCCCGTTCCAGAGGCAGCCATGCATGCCCATGCCATGACACTACCTCCACCATGCTTTACAGATGAGGTGGTATGCTTTGGATCATCTGCAGTTACTTTTTTTCTCCACACTTTTGCCTTCCCATCACTTTGATAAAGGTTAATCTTCGTCTCACCTGTCCATAAAACTCTGTTCCAAAACTCTACTGGCTTATCTCTGTACTTTTTAGGAAATTGTAATCTGACCTTTCTGTTTTTGGTGCTGATCAGAGGTTTGCATCTCGCAGTGTAGCCTTTGTAATTCTGCTGCCGAAGTCTTCTGCAAACAGTAGATTGTGACACTTTCACCCCAGCATTCTGGAGGTTGTTGGTGATTTCACTGACACTTATTTTAGGGTTGTTTTTCATAGCTCTGCTCATTTTTCTGTCATCAACTGATGTTGTTTTCCTTGGCTGACCTGGCCGTTGCCGATTGCTGAAGACACCAGTGGTTTCTTTCTTTTTCAGGACATTGCAAACTGTTCATTTGGCTATGCCCAACTTTTGTGCTATGGTTCTAATTGAGTTCCTTTTTTCTTTTAGCATCCAAATCGCTTGCTTTTCTTTCATAGACAGCTCCAGGGTCTTCATGTTGGATTATGCCTACTGACACCAAACGCAGACTCCAAAGGCAAAAGCAAAGGATAAAACTGAGACTACACACAGCTCTTTCATGTGTGAACAATCAATGCAACAGGAAACACCTGATCAATTAGAAATACCTGTGAGCCAAATGTCCCAATACTTATGCTCACATAAAATGGGGGGATGAAACTCTGAAAGTGCTGTTATTCTTAGTTGGTAAAACATATATGTGTTGAAACAGCCAGAAATAAAAGGTGACATTCTGTACTTTTGCCCCATATTCATCTTTTAATCGTATTTTCATATTGCTTGAGTGTACAGCAAAAATAGCAATTTTGACTTCACTGTCCCAATACTTATGGAGGGCACTATATATATATATATATATATATATATATATATATATATATATATATATATATATATATATATATATACACTACCGGTCAAAAGTTTTAGAACACCTCCATTTTTCCAGTTTTTATTGAAATTTACGCAGTTTAATGTCTCAATGTACTCTAAAATTAAAGCATAGAACAAATAAACAATTGGAGATAAAAAAGAAATCATGGAATCGTTTGTTTAACAAAATGTAATCTAAATTTTTGACTCATCAAAGTAGCCACCTTTTGCAGATATAACAGCCGAACACACTCGTGGCATTCTTTCTACAATGGAAATCAAATATTGTTCGGAAAGTTCTTCCCAACACTGTTGCAGAAGTTCCCACAAATGTGTTGCACTTGTAGGTTGCTTTGCTTTCACCTTTCTGTCCAGTTCATCCCAGACCAGCTCGATGGGGTTTAAGTCTGGAGACTGTGCTGGCCATTCCATGATTTGAAGCCTACCGTCTTGTTCTTTTCTTCTAAGGTAGTTCTGACATAGCCTGGAGGTATGTTTTGGGTCATTATCTTGCTGTCGGATGAACCCCTGACCAACTAGGCGTATACCAGAGGGTATTGCATGGCGCTGCAAAATGCTGTGGCAGCAGTTTTGGTTTAGGGTGCCACTCACTCTGTGCAAGTCGCCGACTCTGGATCCAGCAAAAGAGCCCCAGACCATCACGCTTCCTCCTCCATGTTTGACAGTTGGTGTCACACACCGAGGAACCATCCTTTCGCCTACTCGACGGCGTACAAAAACCCTGCGTGATGAACCGAAGATTTCAAATTTTGATTCATCGGTCCATAAGACCTTCTTCCAGGCTTCAGTAGTCCACTGGCGGTGCTTCATGGCCCAGGCAAGCCTCTTTTTCTTATTTTGCCATCTTAGCAATGGCTTTCTTACTGCCACTCGACCTGTAAAACCTGCAGCTCGAAGTCTTCTCTTCACAGTTGAAACTGAGACTTGCTAACTTCGACCAGTGTTAAGCTGTGCTTGAAGCTGTTGTCCTGTTAGCCGCCTATCACGCAAGCTGTTGACTCTCAGAAACTTGTCTTCTGATTCTGTTGTGGCTTTGGGTCTGCCAGACCTCTTCCTGTCAGAGTTTCCTCCAGTTTCCAAGTGCCTTTTGATGGTGTAGGAAACTGTACTCACTGATACCTTGGCTTTCTTTGCAATTTCTCTAAAGGAAAGACCTACACTTTTAAGGGTTATAATGGTCTGTCTGTCTTCCTTTGTTAATTGCCTTTTTCTCGCCATTATGAGAGCAATATACTACTTCCTGCAGTACAATACTGTCCAAATAATGCTTAAGAGGGTGTTTTAACACAGTCTGTTCCAACACTGCTTTTATACAGACAGAGGGTTTGTAAGTAATCAACAAAAGTTGGGACACCTGTAGGAATTGTTAGCATCAACTTTCAAGGCTTAATTTACTTCCATTGCTGCAGAAAAGCTGTAAGTTGTTAACCCATTACTTGTTCCCTGAAAAAGGCCTTTTTGTATAACTCTGAAATGTACATTATTTTTCAGTTTTTGGTAACCTAAACTTTTTTTTTAACCTCTGGCAGTTTACCGCTTACCTTTGTACCATTTCAGGTTATTCACTGGACTTGAACTGCTTAAATTTCAATAAAAACTAGAAAAATGGGGGTGTTCTAAAACTTTTGACCGGTAGTGTATATATACACACACACACACACACACACACACACACACACACACACACACACACAGAGTCCTAGAATGCACATATGAGAACAACCCTGCAGTTTGCCTACAGTGCAAGCATCACAGGACAAGGGTAGTTAACCACTATTTTATTATCTATCAGTGTTCCCACTTTCCCATAAACGTCTTTATTCACACTCAGCAAGGTTTGGTGTTCATATAGGCTCAATGATCCGTGTCTAGAACTGTCATTTCCACGTTCTTCACACTTTGTCCATGAACAATCATTATTTCTACAGTCTGCAGGCAGCAATGTAATGAAGCATGAAGCATGTACACAAAATAAATAAATAAAATCAATTTAACTGCTAATTAAACAACTGTTTAAAGAAGCTTATTATTGCAGGAGACTGTGTGTGGTCCAGTGGTTAAAGAAAAGGGCTTATAACTAGGAGGTCCCTGGTCCACCTCAGCCACTGACTCATTGTGTGACCCTGAGCAAGTCACTTAACCTCCTCTTTCAGGTGAGACATAATTGTAAGTGACTCTGCAGCTGATGCATAGTTGGATAAAGGCGTCTGCTAAATAAACAAATAATAATGATTTGAGAGCAGTGATAAGGAAACACAAATAAACAGATGGCTTCAGAAGGTCAATTGCACTTTCTGAAAATGTATTCAGCAAACTGTAAAGATGAATTTGAAACATATAAGAAGCCAAGGACGCATTACACTCCAGACTAAATGTTACAAAGATGGGGTTTCTTTTCCAGTGGTAAATAAAGGGTTGTTGTCAATATTCTAAATACAAATGTATAGTAAAAATAAAATGTAATGCAAAACATATTTTACTACAGTGCTTATGTAGAACTGACTAATTCATTTGTGTTTTAAAAATGAATTCCAAAGAGTCAAGGCCACATGAAAACACAACACACCACTTTTTATTTCTAATGCAAATGTTAAATTAAAATGTAAGTCAGCCTTTTAATAAGGTGTAAAAAAACAAAAAAATCAAATGAACTGCAGCAAATTGTCATTTTCTATATTGTGTTACTTGCCATTGGGTTGCCATTGATGCTTACAACTGGATAATTACCATTCCTCCTCCACAGATGAATAGAATGCAAAAGAAATCTTTTTTTTTTTTTAATTCATCACTGAATACATGGCCCAGTATAAATTATTGTGATTTACATATTTTACTTCACACCAAGACAGCTTGAAAATAAGCCTTTAAACATCATGTAATTAAACATTTTAATTAAAACTAGCTAGGGTGCAAAAGCCTCTCCCTAAAGAGATTACATGTCCAGAATTGCAAGCTTCTATCAGCCTGACAAAGTACGACACGGGGCACAGACTGTGATTAAAGATGGATGACTAAATAAACAGAAATCAATTGAAGGTTTACAACTTAAATTGCTCTAAGGGCAAGAAGTAATTCTTTAGGCTATTAATCAAGAAACACGTCACTGTACCTGAGGATAAAGCACTGTGGCCGACGCTCTTGGAACAGCATGTGATATGCTCTTTCAGCAGAGGAGAAGATGTGAGGTGGGAGTGAGGAACACAGTCTCCCTGAGCTGCTCATATAAAGCTGGCTAACCTGCAACACAAATGACTTGCTGCTGTTTACACTGCATACGTAATTGTATTTTCCGTTGCGCTAATGTTGGGGAGAAAAAAAACACATTGAAACAAGATATCTGGGTTCTATTCTTTTTTTTAACATGTAGCTATCAGAGTGATGGATGGTCACATTAAGGAATGGAATGCATTTTCTGTTCCTCTTCCATTTTCAATTTATCTCTCTATTCTGTGCCATACATTCCCAAGGACACTATTATTGGACAAGGTAGTAGTGAGAATGAGGAGCATAAGGCTGTTTGAAATCTCATTACTTTTCCAAATATACCCTTTACATTCACAGTGCTCTGAAAAAGCTGTACTAGGCAATCTGAGCATTTTTTTGTCATTTTCTTCTGGGAATAAGTATGAAAATGAGTGTGTGAGGGACCACCAGCACTAATAAACTGCTGAGGACCTTATTGCCAATCAGAGCTTGTGTTACCTGTTGTGTGCTACGATATGTCAGAAACAAACCCCATTCCCGTACCACGTTGAGTCTCTACTCTTTTTTTGTGGATGTAGGTAACATGGACTGATTGAAGCTAGGCCATTGGAGTGGAATTGATGCATACAGTAGCTCAAGAAAGGATTAGGCACCATGAAGCATCAGCTACTTTTCATTTTACTAAAGATATTCAGCACAAGAAATATGACACTAGTGATCACGTGGCTGCTATACTTCCAATAAGAATTAAGACAATGGATTTCAAATCCTTAGTTATCATTCCTTTAATGGCAGTATTGTCTTTAGAAATCCATAAATGAAGTAACATTGCTATGTTCATACCATTGATGACCACCGTTTAATGTTTAAGGTTCAATGGTTACCACTAGAATATTTACTGTACATATTTAGTGTATTTAGCTCCTCAGGGCTTTTCTTCATAGCAGTCTGCCACACACTAGAACATTAACATGAATAATTCACAAAAAAGTATGGTTTGATGTGAAAATAACATTTAGAATCTATTGAAGCTCATTTCAGAAATAAGATGCTCTATACCGGCCTCCGCTGAGATCCTATTACAAGGCCACAGACCCATTATATTCACCCGCCGTGCAGCAGACATGATTGTGAGGACACTGGAAGGACATTGAGAGTAATCGTGGCAAAGAGGTAAAAAGAACAGCAGCAGTTGATGAATTCAAATGACCCCTTTACTTGCCATGAGATTGATGGATACAGATTACCCTTCCTGGGTGCATTAATGCTGTAAATTTAACAAAGCTCAGAGAACTGACAGGGAAATGGGAAGCTTGTTGTACCATTGACCTTTACAGCTTTATACAGTATATAATATAACACAGTGTGGCAGAGACAGAATGATTCTTGGTGATAAATCTCTCCCCCTGTGAGGGCGCTATGTAAAGGGAACAGAGTGCCCTGGACTGGATAGCCAGACAATTCATTCTCAGGGTTAGAAGGAAGTCGGTCATCTAGAAAGGGGGTGGAGCTACGATACACTAACTTATCGACCTGGAGCCATGGATTGGAGGAGCGGTTGCACTAGTTAACCAAGGGGTCATGATTGACGGTACAAAAGTGGGCGTAGCAAAGTGATCTATTCCTTGTTATGGTTAAGCTGAACCGGAAGGAAAGACGTGAATTATTATCATGAGTGTTTTGTTTGTTTATTGTCATGTCTAAAGAATATACTGTTTGTTATTATTAGATGGCTGAACACAATCCGGAGCTGTCGCCAAAGGCCAGAACTTACCCGGACATCACTGCACTTTGTTTCATGAATAACTGTATTTACACCACAAGCACTTTAGCACTCCCTGTGGACTTGTGTTTGTGTTTTGTGTTACGTGTGGGTGTATAAGATCGGGACTATTATTTTGGGACCAACCCGTGGATTAAAATAGAGCAATACACGCTGTTGTATTGCCGGTTAACATTGTTATTATTTACTGTATTTGGGTCATCAGACCAATTGGATTGCAAAATAAAATATCATTGCATTTGGATTATCGTTGTCTGTCTGTTCATCGATCACTGCTGCATTCCTGCTCCTGTACACAGTTAACCACTTTGCCACAAACGGCCACCCACAAAACATCAATACAATGTAGACCCCCCCACCCCCTCGCTCCCTCCCATCCCATTCAGACAGACCACTATTGTATGGAAATTTTCAATAGTGTGTTTTAATCATGTCATGCTGTCATGATTGTTACCAAAATAGGTTTGACCTATAAAAAATGGAGTAGTAAAAGCCTATTCCCCAAAGGTGCAAAAGGAACAGGTAAAATACTATTAAGTATCTCATATTTTTTAAAAGTTACAAGAATCCAAGAGCTGAGTGCCTCAGTAGAAATGACAGGCGGTAGCTGGGGCAGTATTCGGCAGAGAGATGTGACAGTGAAGGGGATGGTTACCGACTGGTACTGATCCAGACTCCTTTATAAGTTAAGATGTTGTGTGCAGGGTGTCTCTTATAGTATAACATATGCCATCTCCTGCCGTTTGGGTCAGAGGCCTGTGAAGCAAAGGTGGTTCTGGCTGCTCAAGTTGCTTAATGACGTATACACACCCTATACACAATGTATTAACTTATTATCAAATCACAAAAACAGATAATGTATTCAGGAACCAGAATTACACATACTTTTTAATTCTGCTGTATGTTCTACACAAAGGACGACATCTACAACAGTGACTTCTCAAACTTGATTTATAATGACTATTAGCATTACATATTTCTTAAATGGTATCAGAGCAAATTTTATATGATACAGTAAGCGCCGCTTTATTGGGACGATTCGGGAGAAGGAAAACTATCCCAAATAAGTGGCCGTCCCAATTAAACGAGAGGCAGTTGAGATGACCTTAGTCACACTTTTTTGTTTCTTAATGAAATGAAAAAGAATGAAATCACATCTTATCACAAGGCGTGGCGCCTGCGGTGTTAACATGCCAAATTTCTTTGCTACGTGGTTTATGCAAGTCACAACTTAATCATGCACTCACCGCACTGTGTTACGCTTTCTGTCTTGCTCTGAAAAGCGATCTCCGTTCATCATTTGAAAATACTGTATCCCAATTAAACAAAGTGACGTAAATAAATTAAACAACATAAATAGCGTCTCCCAGAGTATCCCATTTAAGCAGAAATCCCCTTTAGGTGGTGCCGACTGTACCACTGAAAGATAAGTGTTGGAAATGAAATGGTGTTTTATAGCAATAAAAATAGTAGACAAACTGTACCAGGGCTAAGGCCCTGAGCAAGTATGAAGTGTATATATTGTGTGTTGTTCAGTTGTGAATAAATGTATAGGTTTTTGAATTAATGTTTGGCAGGTTTAAAATCCCATCCTGGTAATATCCATTTGCAGAATGTGTCCTGGTCCTAATTGATTAATTGACAGTCAATTATACCAAGCCACATGGAATAAAAGAGAAGCCAGCCATTGTTCTGGGGTTACCTTTGCTGAGGTAGCCTTTGCTTGGATGCTAGTTTATATAGATAGGTTTGTTTAACCTTGTTTATTTAATTGTAAAATAGAAGTGTGAGAGAAGTGCTGGACTGCAATATTCTGCCTCTGTGTCTGCTATTCCTGCTGCTAACCAGCCTTCGAATAATACCCCAAAATGTACATTCTATAAATATCACATGAAATCATAAAAAGCGGCTTTTTATTTAACAACATTTTCACCAAATAGCTTATTTGAAAATGTATTGTAACCATGCTGAACCACCTTTTTCCAGTTCTCTTCCAATTGATGTACTATCAGCAAGACAGACATCATGAAAGCAGAAGGTGGATACATGCTCTGTTTAATGACACAGTCCTAAAGGTTACACAGCAGTCCTTGCTAGCCATCTGATTGAGCTGAGCACATCACAGCATGCAGGTTCTAGCCAAGCAAATAAGCTTTCACACAGAGACCGACGAGTGGCTTATTTATTCCTCACACTTGACTACAAGCATAAGGCTGCATTAGGCAGCCTGTGGAAGAAAATTACAAATGACACAACATACAGTGCCTTGCGAAAGTATTCGGCCCCCTTGAACTTTGCGACCTTTTGCCACATTTCAGGCTTCAAACATAAAGATATGAAACTGTAATTTTTTGTGAAGAATCAACAACAAGTGGGACACAATCATGAAGTGGATGCAATTTATTGGATATTTCAAACTTTTTTAACAAATAAAAAACTGAAAAATTGGGCGTGCAAAATTATTCAGCCCCTTTACTTTCAGTGCAGCAAACTCTCTCCAGAAGTTCAGTGAGGATCTCTGAATGATCCAATGTTGACCTAAATGACTAATGATGATAAATAGAATCCACCTGTGTGTAATCAAGTCTCTGTATAAATGCACCTGCACTGTGATAGTCTCAGAGGTCCGTTTAAAGCGCAGAGAGCATCATGAAGAACAAGGAACACACCAGGCAGGTCCGAGATACTGTTGTGGAGAAGTTTAAAGCCGGATTTGGATACAAAAAGATTTCCCAAGCTTTAAACATCCCAAGGAGCACTGTGCAAGCGATAATATTGAAATGGAAGGAGTATCAGACCACTGCAAATCTACCAAGACCTGGCCGTCCCTCTAAACTTTCAGCTCATACAAGGAGAAGACTGATCAGAGATGCAGCCAAGAGGCCCATGATCACTCTGGATGAACTGCAGAGATCTACAGCTGAGGTGGGAGACTCTGTCCATAGGACAACAATCAGTCGTATACTGCACAAATCTGGCCTTTATGGAAGAGTGGCAAGAAGAAAGCCATTTCTTAAAGATATCCATAAAAAGTGTCGTTTACAGTTTGCCACAAGCCACCTGGGAGACACACCAAACATGTGGAAGAAGGTGCTCTGGTCAGATGAAACCAAAATCGAACTTTTTGGCAACAATGCAAAACGTTATGTTTGGCGTAAAAGCAACACAGCTCATCACCCTGAACACACCATCCCCACTGTCAAACATGGTGGTGGCAGCCTCATGGTTTGGGCCTGCTTTTCTTCAGCAGGGACAGGGAAGATGGTTAAAATTGATGGGAAGATGGATGGAGCCAAATACAGGACCATTCTGGAAGAAAACCTGATGGAGTCTGCAAAAGACCTGAGACTGGGACGGAGATTTGTCTTCCAACAAGACAATGATCCAAAACATAAAGCAAAATCTACAATGGAATGGTTCACAAATAAACATATCCAGGTGTTAGAATGGCCAAGTCAAAGTCCAGACCTGAATCCAATCGAGAATCTGTGGAAAGAACTGAAAACTGCTGTTCACAAATGCTCTCCATCCAACCTCACTGAGCTCGAGCTGTTTTGCAAGGAGGAATGGGCCAAAATTTCAGTCTCTCGATGTGCAAAACTGATAGAGACATACCCCAAGCGACTTACAGCTGTAATCGCAGCAAAAGGTGGCGCTACAAAGTATTAACTTAAGGGGGCTGAATAATTTTGCACGCCCAATTTTTCAGTTTTTTATTTGTTAAAAAAGTTTGAAATATCCAATAAATTTCGTTCCACTTCATGATTGTGTCCCACTTGTTGTTGATTCTTCACAAAAAATTACAGTTTCATATCTTTATGTTTGAAGCCTGAAATGTGGCAAAAGGTCGCAAAGTTCAAGGGGGCCGAATACTTTCGCAAGGCACTGTATGTCTCCTTTTCTTATTATCGCTCCTCCTCCTCACAGGCATTCAGCGAGGTGACATTAAAATTCACTGCAGTGTGAACGCCATGAAGAAAAGGTTTGGGGCAATGATTCCTGGTTCAGAAGTTGGTATTAATCAAGAAACATTAATTTGATTTATAAACCTCAGCGATTGTCTCAGCCAATCAGGTTCCAAGTAGCATGGTTATAATCCCACAGGTACTGTATACCCTAAACCTGCTTTAATTGGTGACATATCAAAATATAAAAATGTCTTCACAGACAAAAACATTTGTTCAGTTTATAATTGCATTACTATCCTCCAAAGTGGCAATTACTTGTATTTACAAAAGGGCTTGTAACCAGGAGGTCCCCGGTTCAAATCCCATCTCAGCCACTGACTCATTGTGTGACCCGTCTTTCGGGTGAGACGTAGTTGTAAGTGACTCTGCAGCTGATGCATAGTTCACACACCCTAGTCTCTGTAAGTCGCCTTGGATAAAGGCGTCTGCTAAATAAACAAATAATAAAATAATAATACAGTGCTCCCCCTTTTTAACACTGTAGTCAGGAGTCATAGGTAAGACAAGTGCTAGTGGAGTGGCATTATGGTGACAATGGGAGCTATACCCATGCTCCCTTATAACCTGTTCCGTGATATAAAGAGACACTGTAATTGACCTTCTTTCGGCTCAGGACACATAACTTATCAATGGTCAATTATCTAGCAGCTAATGACTGCAGGGTCAGACGTTAATGCCGAATTTAAAAAGTAGTGCATCATACTTACAGTATCCAGGTATTTAAGGATCCCTGTCATGCAAAGATTCATTGTAACTGAATAATTCTAAAACATTCTCAAAATCTCACACATTATATATTTTGTTTTTTCATAACTCACTGGATATATTTCGAAGTATTTAGTGAGTATTACATGTTTTGGTCATTCAAGAATACCCAGCATAGTTAGGGGAAATTCAGGAATACCCAGCAACAACAATAATTCTATTAAAACTAATATAACTATTACCTATAATCTAATACCTTACACATAATACAAATAATGCAAATAATACAAATATGAGTTTGAATCCTAATTGTAGTACTAATCTTAATACTAATAATCATGCACAAAACAAAAACTAAAAAAAGAAGGTACTCACCATTCTTGAATAAATATGGAGGTTTTTATATGGATTTACCAGCAAAAGAATATTTCCAATGTAAGTCTGAAAATTAAGGTAAGATAAAAATGATGAACTGATTTTCACAGTATAGTAAAAATTACTGAACATGCTATTAATATAATAATGAAAAAGAAGATCTTTGCACACTGTCGTTTCCCGCACTTGCCCCTCAGTGTTATTTAGGTGTACCTATTTATCAGTGGTATAATAGTCATATAATAGCAAGAGCTAAACAGAGTCTGACAGCTCTTAACTCAATGGGATAGTTTTCCAAATACAGTGAGAAAATCAAATTCCTAATTACAACTGTGTAACATGCGTAACAACATTCTCAAAATACGGCTCTCCAAATCCATAACTATTTTAAACCAGCCTATTATTGTCATCTAATATCAATATTGTGGACCATTACTGTCAATTAATAGCAAGACAAACCACTTCTGTAGTACTGATTATTGTTTTTTTGTCTTTATTTGCTGCTTTTCTTTGCAGGAGATAACAAACACATAATCACTTCCTGTACTGTTGGTGAAATACATATTGTTCTGAATTAAATATTTTAAAGGTTTGGTTATCACTCCTTCAATGATCTAGACATAGAGTACTGTACATCTGGTTTTAAATTGATGTACCAAAGTATAGACAGGCACCGGGTCATAAGAAGTCTTTCTAGGGTCAAGAGATTGTGAGTGTTTCATTTCTATTCATTATGTGTATTCAGATAAGTCATGTACATAGATAGAGGGGTAATGTTGTTAGCCAATGCAGGGAGTGAACAGCAACATCTAGTATGCACACAGTGAGATGTGTTTTACTGAATTATTCAAAAGGGAAAATGTGAAAATTTGCCTTTCAGCTTAAAATCAATCACAGGCATCTCCACAGCAGAAGTCGGTTTAGAAATAGGGCAGTATTTAGATGCTGTTTTGTTAATTAAAATAGGTGCTTGTAGAGGTGTTATTATTATTATTATTATTATTACAGTAATACTACTTTGATAAGAGCCATTATTCTTAAAAAAAAACATATGTGGTGCATGCATTGACCTGTAATGATTGTGTCACTTATACAAAATATACTTTAGAGTAGCTAAACAGGAAATAGGTCATGTTTCAGTTTTGCCAAGTAAATATAATTTAGTTAAATGAAAAAGTCACTCCAAAACATTTACTAGGGCTCTTTAAGGCAAAAGAAAAAAAATCTATATTCTATTTATTTAAAGTGTCAATTTAGCAAGTAAATTATGAGAAAACTGATCCTCCAGAGAGCAATGATGCTGTTAGCATTGTTGCCATGTTTACTGCACTCCTTGCCCCTCAAGGTTAATTTTCTTTACTATGAATTTTAAAATTCCCATGACAGCCCTGGTAATACGTTGTACTTTTTCACAGTTGAAGCCTTACTCTGAGAAGAAATGAACCTGAAGCTGATCAGTATGAGGTTTCTATAGCAACGGTGATTGATTCAGTAGATTCTGGTAAAGGGAAAGCAAAGAAGAAATGCTAACTGTATGCTCCCCCTCAAATGCACCTCAGAATACACTCAAGTACTGCAGTTGCATAAAATTCAGTATGATCCTTGTTGAACATTATTGTATCCTGTGACAGTGAGCTCCCCAAAATTTGAAGACAGTTTGTAAAAAGCAAGATTAAGTTGTTTTATTGTTAGCGACAATAGATACACAATTCAAAACTACATTTGTCAACTATCTTTCCATAATACAGTCAGCCCTATCAACAGCACTATGGGACTCACTACAGTATACTAAGCCTTGTGGCTAAGCCTTGCAACAGGTTTCAGTAACAGGCTAAAGCTATGGACTCAAGCTGGAGCCTGCAAGAGTCCTGAGAGCAACCCGGGTGAGTGTGCAGTCAGCCAGCTGGCTTGGGGAAATAAGTCTCAAGTTCCAAAATTGCTATGGAAACCTCACATTGAGAAACTAAAACTGGAGGAACCCTGGAGATCGGCTCATACAAATATTGATTAATAACATTGGAAAGGTTTGCCTAGATCTTTCCAATAGAAACCAGATTGTGCTCAAAATCCCAAATGGTGTCACGTGCAGGTTACAAGTTCTTTAGGCAGTTCATAATTAATCGCAAACATAATTAATCACAATCAGAGAAAACATACATCTGGGGTATATTTTTCTTCATAACCATCTGTGTGCATTTTTCCGTACTATAACCCTTTATTCTAAAGTTTAAGGATATCACCATAAGAAACCTCTTTCTTATGCTTTTTAAGTCTGTAAGGTACTGGAGCAATTAACTGTCTTTGTAAAAAGTCTGTATGACATGTTTTTCTAAGACAAAAGCTCTGAGCCAAGATCAGAATTGGTCTGCAATTAATTTTTAAAACACCATGTATAACAAAACACAGCATGATCAAATTCAATTTATCAGCATTTCAAGTCATTTTATCCTTGTGTTTGCTCAGCAGCTGAACCTGTTGACTGATTTATCTATTAGAATTCATTAGTGACCAACACATTGGATTTAGTTGTCCCCTTGGCCCATCAACTTTCACAGTCCCTATTGTTTTCTCTGCTCATTATATATTATTTTCTTGCTGGGTGTTCATTGCAGTGAGTCACTGTCAGTATTAAACAGGTTCACACAAAGAAAGAAAACACCACTTGTCTTGCCTTAAAAATACTCTGGTTAGTTTTTCCCAAAGCCTGTTATTTTCTGACTAACACACACACACACACAAATTATAGGAGAATTGTTGCATTTTCTATATAAGTTGTGCACCATACTCAGGTAACAGTATTCTATAGTGTTTTTGATAGCTTAGTATACAAGAGGTGTGTTTTATACAAGGCATGTGTGTTATATATAATGGAGTGGAACTATTTTACAGCAACCCCAGTGCAAACCAAATTGGCCTTATTTTACAAGGTGCTGGTGTTCATAGTGTAAATGTTGGGACTGAAAGGGTGAGGTGGCCCAATGCCAGCCCAGATCTTAAGGACTCTAGAAAAGAACCTGGCCCATTTGGACGAGCAGTTACAGACTTGCCTTTTTGTGCTCCACCTTGTATTGGCTCTGTTTTCCTGCATCACTTACCCTGTGCCACACCAGCAAACAAAAAGGTTGGGCTATGAAGCAGTTATTGGTTGTACATACATTTCGTATCACTGAAATGCTGTTGCATTATCAGTTAGTGAATACATTTGAATTATTTACAAGATTATTTAATATTTATTAATTCTCATTCACAAGCACAGATACTTACATAAATCTGATTGTTTCCAAACCGTTTCTGCATTTCATAGAGTAAACTGCTGTCAGTCAGTTCATTCAGTGATGCCAAATCATCGTTGGGGGCAGGAGGCATAAGCTTCAGCTGCAACATTAATATATATATATATATATATATATATATATATATATATATATATATATATATATATATGTATGTATGTGTGTGTGTTAGAAATAATTTACACATTCATTTAAAGTATTAAAATACAGTGATCAATGGAATAGGAGAAGTTTGTGGGTCACTGCATCTTTAAGGTGGCATTTACATTAAAATAGAAAACACACTTCCCAATATCCGCTGCATAACAAACACAACAAAGCATTGGTACGACGCAAACAGATTGTAGGCTGGTTCTAATTGCTGGGTGCTATCCTGACACACATGTTCCAATGTTTCTGCATGACAGTGGATGTGAGTTCATTGTACTTTTCAGTAACATCTCCAATTTTGGACAATTTGAATGTGAAATCAGCTTTGAAGACATGGGGCTCTATGTACTAATATTACTTACGTGTTTGTAAATACTGCGAATTTTTGCGTGCAATGTACTAAACAGGTTTTTTTCGTGAACAACTACCGTAATATCACCGGAAGATTACGAACAGCATACATTACTGCTCATTATACAGCAAAGACTGGAATTTGCATCTCATTATAAATAGATTTAGAACTTCCTTCTGGCAAAGATAAATTAGTGGTATAGTGAACAGAAAGAAGTAGTAGGCAAATATAATAGGATCGAGCAACTATGGCACCGGCCAAAAAGAAAAGGAAAACAAATTTCCACAAAAACAAAATTTAGTTTGTGAAATGGAAAAAAAAAAAAATCTGGAAATATTATTTAACACTTCACAGGGCCAAAAAAAACATTAAGGAAAAAAACATGGAAAGAAATAGCTAAACATGACCAAGAGCTCAGAGACATCATGAAGCACGAGTTAATGCCTGTGCCTCTGGCGTTAGCACAGACTAATGGCAATCTACGGACTGGGATGAAAGCAGTACTGGCAGATGCATTGACCTGTGATGTTCACTGTCCACCATCAGTGACTCCTGCTGGCCTCAGCTGTCTTGTGATGGATGCACAGGCTTTGGTGCAAGTCATAGGAAAGCCACCAGGAGCTAAGACATTTGGAGACCTGGCCAATATATTCATACAAACCATTCTTAAGATGGGCACAGACTTCAACAGAATTGATGTGGTCTTTGATAGATATTACAAAGAATCAATTAAGTGTGGAACAAGGCAAAAGCAATCAAGAGGTTCAAGACCCATCAGCAGAGGGGTAGAAGATAGGGCTGTGCCTCTTCCAAGTAATTTGATGGATTTCATTGCACTGCCTGAAAATAAGGAGGACCTTGCGAAATTTCTATGAGCAGCTCATCGAACAAGCACCACATGACAAAATCCTAATTCTAGCTCGTGGATTTGAAGATGAAGCTGAAGTATGGTCCTCAGCTGAAATGGTTCACACCAATCAGCTAAGTGCTCATCAGGAAGAAACAAACACAATAATTATTTTACACTGTGTCCACAGTGATACAGACAGTGTTGTTGTTGCAGCCCAGGACACTGATGTGCTGATTCTTTTGCTGGCTCACTTTAACAAAATGACATGTACACAGCTTTAGATGAAAGCTGGCACATCAAAGAAACCTAAATATTTTCCTATTCATGACATTTGTGAAAAATTACAATTTACACCCGCAGTTCTGGAAACTATGCTTCCATTTCATGCACTGACTGGTTGTGATACAACGTCTTACACTGCTGGTCACAGCAAGAAGACAGCACTGAAGGTGTTTAAGAAGCACCATCACCTTCTGACACACCTTGGTGAGAATGACCTCAGCCTGTTATAATATTGTATATTTAAGTATGTTATGGATATAAAGAACCATGTCCAGGTCTCAGCAGGTCCCAATTGTGTTAAAAACAGTTGTTACCAACCTTTTTACAAAAGTTTCTGTTGTAATATCTAATGTGTATGACAAAAATATTGGCGGTCATATTGATTTGCAATTTTGAGGGTTAAATGGTTAAAATACAGTGTGGTAACAAGCAAATTTGGATTCAACACACCCAAATTGTCTTAAAAAGACTTGTTACCAACTTATGAGATTCGTACATTTGCATATGAAAGTAGTTTGAAACGAACAGTCGTAACTAAACTACTGCAGCAGGGATGAAACTAAGTTAAAGGAGTGAAAATGACTTTAATACATTGTGGGTAGGTCTACGAAGTCACAAAAACCTACAAAAAGTCAAGATACGAAAGAAAAAGCAATGATACATAGAGCCCAAGATCTCCAAAAAATTATCATTAGCAATCTGATGTAACTATGGTATTGTAGTAAGGAATTGCAAGGGTCAGCATCTTTAGTGAAGTATATGACAGGTAGTGACCTTGGTCTTCAGGTCTCTATATATAGTTTTCATTTCAACTGAGCTTTCAATCATTTAACTAAACTAAACCCTTAATTGAACTAATAATTTGCTTAATTAGACCTTTTTAATTGTTTTCAGCTCTTAAACGTTGCAGAGTTCAAGTTACTTATAAAATGTGATGGCTAATTTGAAATCTGCAACTTTTTAAGAGCTGAAAACAAGTAAAAAGGCTTATTAAGCAAAATTATCAGTTCAATTAAGGGTACAGTTAAGTAACTGAGAGCTCAGTTGGAATGAAAACCAGCAGACACAGGGGGTCCCCAAGACCGAGTCTGAGAAGCCCTGGTATAGACAACACATTGTTATATAGCTTGTAATAAAGTCATTTAAGGGCACTATACGGTATAAGCTTGAGGATGGAAAGAGCTTTATGGCCTGTGATTTCACTGTTCAACCACTAGAGGTCTCGGCCTGACTATCAGGGAGTCAGGAAAAAACTACATTGCCCAGAAGACCACAGGGTTTGGCTTGATGGCCCATTTAATTGATTTATTGTTGGCAGGTGGGCTTAAATCAAATAATTAAGAGCACTTTAAAATTGGACAGGTTCAACCCATCTCTGAGAGGTGTGTGGAAGGAGGATATGTGTATGGAAGGAGGGTATGTGTATGTTATTATTATTATTTATTTATTTCTTAGCAGACGCCCTTATCCAGGACGACTTACAATTGTTACAAGATATCACATTATTTTTACATACAATTACCCATTTATACAGTTGGGTTTTTACTGGAGCAATCTAGGTAAAGTACCTTGCTCAAGGGTACAGCAGCAGTGTCCCCCACCAGGAATTGAACCCACGACTCACCGGTCAAGAGTCGAGAGCCCTAACCACTACTCCACACTGCTGCCCCTATGTGTATGTGTATGTGTATGGTACGTGGAGTTGGAGAGAGCAGCTAGAGAGAACAAACAATGTAATAAATACAGAAGACAGTAGAAATAAAAATAAATCATTGGATATCCATGCAAACTTTTGAGATTTATACAATTTTAAGTATGAAAAAGGTAAGCAGTAACAACTGTAGTGAACAATTTACAGTGATTCAGAGCTTGAAACTCAGTATTTAGACTTTCCTGGTTCTGGATTCAGCACCTAAAATTCAGATTCCACAGATCATAGATGTGACAAATAAATGCACTGATGGGCTGTCATTTCAGACACATTTGCTGCTGTGCCATATATTTTCCATTTCAGAGTTGTTTACTTGATCGTTTTCAACAGGAACCAGTCAGCCTGTCTGAACATTCATGCCTTTGGAATTGTGGAACTAACATATCAAAGTGATTGCAGCTAAGCATATTCTGATCAAAAAGAGCTGGAGGTACAGCAAGCCCAAAGCATTAATCAACTGTTTCTCAGAACTTCGCACAGCTGCAAAATAATCCACAGCCTTAATAGCTGTTATTGACAGATTAGAAAGATACATGATTTATAAATGTTTTCATATTTGGGTGATTCTTTACATGTAAAGCATTCAATGAAGTGAATGCATTTTTTTTGTCTACAATAAGGAAAGAGAGTAATATCCTACTGTAGTGCAAGGAAAGTTAAAAGAAGAATGAAAGCTACTTCTAAATAATAAGTAGAATTTGCTTCTGCAAGCTGAAGCTGCAGCATTGTAATTGTCATAATAGTTACTGTAATGCAATCGTACAACACAAAAACTGAACATTTACTGGTACTACTGTAATACACTGGATGGATGTACTAATGTTACAATTCTACATTAGTTTAAAGTAGGCTTGAATATTGAGTATATCCTTTGCTTCAGTTTGTTTTCATCATGTTATTATGTATTGCATTAATGCATACACACATTTTTCTGAAAATAAATCAATTTAAAAACAGTTGTCCTGATTTGGTTTATTTTTTCTGCAAGTATAGCTTCCTGTAAAGAAAACGATCAAGTAATTACAGTATTAAACAGGACTAAGGAAATGCAATGTTGTAGATCATTATGCATCTCATAGAATTACCTGTTCCAGTTTATTTGTGTTGTTCTCCAAAGGGCTGTCACATCCATTGTCTTGAGATTGCTGCCTGCACAGGCCTCCAGCAGTGTCTCTGAACATGGCGTCTTTTTCGAGCAGACTGTCCTGCTTGGAGATTGGCAGAGAGAGGGGATTCCTGAAGGGCAGTAAAAAAGAAATGTCAGTCAGTTTGTTAGCAATATAGAAAAAAGGAACCACTTTTACAAATCATGTAATTATGTACATACAAACATATGATTTCCTACTGGATTCACAGAAAGTAAATTAATAATGTATCTCGAATATGTACTTACGTTGTGCGTCTTAAAAAAAAATCTATTACTTTAGTTTGGATAACACTATAAAACCGTGGCCTTTAATCCAATTAAATAAGAGTTGGTGATATTCAAATACAATTTGAATACAACCAATTGAAGTCATGAAAATGCAGAGAAGCCATTATTTTAACTTGTGGGACTGTCTCAATATAAATAGATAAAAAGGAGATCAGATAGATATATTCTAACAATGTCTCCTGGTACAAAAGACCCAGAAAGTGCATTTTGGCTAAGCAAAGTTCCAGACACGAAAACCATCCCAGCTATATAGATACTTACAGTTTCTTTACTGACATGGAAACATCATGGATAATTTCTTCATATGGCTCTTCTTGTGTTAATGACATAGTTGCTGGGTCTCTTATTCTTTCTTCCCAGGTAGTTTCTGCTTTCAATAACATGTCTTCTATAAACTCAGAAGCAGCAATGTCTACAAATGAAGGAAACATGTATTATATGATCAATATGATGTATGTCCTAAACAACTAGAACAATTATAATTCAGGCACAAAATTCAGAATTGTCATAGTTGTCTATCTCAACATGGTTTTCTTCTCTGATGCAAGGGGAATCCTAAGAGCTTGGCCACTGAATTAATTCTACTTTAAACTGTAAATGGTAAAGGTGTTCCACTTTGTTACAAAAACATTCAAGAAAACAGCAGATACATTTATTGAACGAGATATAGTGATTTTTTAAAAAATGTACTGTATTTTTAGATTTCTGTACAGAGGTAGCATGATCTACTGTGAACAGCAAGTTTCCAGTTTAAATTCCAACAGGCTCTCGTTTATTGTGTGACCTTGCGAAAGATTCTTGTCCGCCTTGTTATCCACTCCTATTTCAAAATAATATTAGGTAGTGAGAAACACAGACGCTGTATAGGAGGTATTCTATGTTTTATCTGTCAGGCTACTGAGAAACCTCCTCAGCTTATATATTCAGTTCTTGTATTGTATATCGATTGAACTTACAACCTTATTGTAATATCTGGAAATCACACTGCAAACAATATTCACATATTCCCCTTTTTGTAATTCCCATACAGATAATAGTGATTATTGAAAATGTTATACATCAAAGCCAGACTTTATTGATTTGATCTTACTCAGTGTGTGAGGTGATTATAAAGTTTTTGTTTTTTTTAAGATAGAACAAACAGTGTCATTGTAAAATGAAACAAACAAACAAAGACAAACAAATAAATAAATAAATAAATACATCAAACACAGTAAATGAGACAATAACACCAACACAGACTAATCCAGGAGAATGCAAATCACATTCACCCCCAGTTTCTCACTTGTAGGCATCCTTGGGAAAGTGCTACAGTTAAAATGAGTTATCGATTAGTGTGGATTGAAGTGTAGGCAGTAATTACATGTGCGGTGAATGCTGCTGTCATGAAGGATTTGAAATGAGAAAAGAATGTCAAACACATTGACAGTCTTCACAGAAGTATTTGCCACTCTGTTAATGTACTGTAGTCATGATGCAGAAAGGGGAACTGGGACTGGTTGTAAGATATAACACATGTTCTTTTAAACTAGTTTTGAATACTGATGTGCTTTTTAGCACTTTTTTTGTTGCCCTTAAGGGAATCCTCTGATGTAGGTTAAAACATAATTGCTTTTTTTTACTTGGTGCTTAGCAGCACTACAGACTGGAGTCCTCCATTTTATCTACTGAGCAGAGTGCACTCTCTTAATGGCTCACCCTCTTTTACCAGGTCACTGGTCAATCTATACATTAACCGGTAAATGTATAGATTTACCAGCTAATTTGTAAAATAACCAAGGAAACACAGTCTATACATTTTTCAGCTCGCAAGTCAATTTATAAAATAACTAAGCAGCTCAAATGTAGTTAGCATTTAACTAAATAATAAACCTAACCACAGCTGCGCCTCTGAAAAATAAAAGAAAATAAACACAGCTGCGTAGTTTGCTCTGCTCACACTGCTCGCTTCACTCGCAAATCAGTAATAAGGCTCATGGGGGACCAAACACACCATTGAAATGGTCTAATAAGTCTTGATTATGCCCATCACCTTAAACAATAGCTGATGCATGCATTAACTAACACCTCCTTGGTTATTTTAGAAGTGTACCTGTGAGTTGGTAAATCTATACATTTACCATTTAATGTATAGATTTATCGATTTGACACATGAACCATATCCAGAAATCATTTATAAAGACTGCTACCTCCCTCCATTACTGTGGTTATGTGACCTTGTACTGTGATTCCAAATACAATAGGTATGTTTAATAAAGTGCAGGAAGTGAACATGTCTTTATTATCCTTTCTGTGAGGTTTGGACTCTGCATTAGTGTGTGTGTATGTGTGTGTGTGTGTGTATGTGTGTGTGTGTGGAGTGGGGAGTATTTCAAAATTTTGTTACTCCTCTGTATGATTAACCATGCAGAACAAATGACAGCACCACTTGTGAGCAAAATGAAAACACTTTACAGTTTAATTAGCAGATAAATAGAAAGCACTCAGAGATACCTACCTGAGGCCTTTTCTTCATTGCAATTAAGAAGATTAGGATTTGCAAAATGCTTCAGAAGTTGATTCACAATACTGGTCTGTAAGAAAAACAACAAAACACAGTTAAATAAACCCCTTGTCCGTTTCGCAAAGGTGGTAGAACGCGACACATTTAAGAGACTTTCCTGACAAGACATTCTCTTGGAAAGAAATCAGTTTTGAGTGATTAAGTAAATCATAACAAAACAAGTTAAAATTAGCTTTTCATAATTATTCATAATATATTTTGTTTCAGAAAGAGCATTCCATCTTATGATGATTGTAAAGTCCATTGCTGGTATTTTTAGCATACTTAGAACAACTGGGGAAATGTTCTGACCTGATGCAACTCAGCTTTTAGTTTGTGTAACCTTTCAACTGCTTCATTAATTGTTTTGAGATACTAATGTAGAACGATAATTAAAAATGCCCCTTAAACTAATGATTTGCCTTGGATAAAGCTAAAGGGGTCAATATGAAATGTTAGATAGTGGATGAGAAAATTGCCTTTTCAAAGGCTGAGCAAATACATTTTAATGAAAAACATGAAATGTATATTTAAGCTGCATTTATAAAATACAGGTTATTGACATACAGACCTGCCTACAAAATAAAACACATGTTAAAAGTATGCAGACAAAAGAAATACAAATAATGAGTATTAGGAGTGGTATTTCACCCTGTTCAATACAGATAGAAAAAAAACACAGAAAAAGAGATTAAAAAAACATTATTTAATGTTTGTAAAAAATATTTTAGCATGGCCAGCTCAAATCTGACAGTGCACAATGGCCTGAATCTCCTCTTTCCAATGACATAGCGCAGGGCTGTCTCTCACAGTGCCTGAGTAAAAAGAGTTAAAAGGCCAGGTTGCTGGGGGATATTTAACATTGGGCAGACCCTAAATTAAACTAGAAATGGGAAATTTTGTACAGAAAAACAAAACATTCCCGGTAGCACACTACTTAGCTCAACAGTAAAATGGAAATGTGAAAGAAAAATGGATAACAAGCATGTGGCACTGGAGTGGTTAATGTTCACTGAACACAACCATTAATGGAACTATTTTGAAAGAATAACAGAATAGAACTTTGTACATGTGGTCAGCAACACGTTACTACCACGCCCACAATCAAACTTGTTGTAGTCATAGAAGGTGTGGCTGCAGTGGCACATTGACAATCTCCCCTTATGGGGTGCTTAATGACTCCACAGTCAAGAGACTTTTTTTAGTTTAAGCATATATGCTTTACAGAATACAGATTGTGTCTGATTAACAATGTGACAGACCCCTTTTCAATCTAATTCACTATATTGTGAAACCTCAGTCAATATCTTTTTTACTGAACCTATGATATCAGCAGGCAATGGTTTTCTGACTGTTTGAGAGTTACTATTGGCTGATTTTGTGCAATAGCACCTAAGGTTTTATGCATATTAAGTGTAACCTAAATTCTTTTATACTGTTGTCCACAACCACCAAGCTATACAAAAAAAAATATGTATCAGTGGCCTGGCACTTTGCCGTCTTCAATGTTATTTTCAGTTGCATTGAATCTGTCATACTATTGAAATAAAATCAAAGCTTGGCAGCATCCTATTTTAGGCACTAAAAATGCTCATTGCCTGTGCAACCAGGAGAGCTCGACACTGCACATCTGAGCTGATGACCCCACTTTTCATCCTCGTGTGTAGTGAAAACCTTCTTGATTTAGCTTTATCTCCTATCACTTTGAAAAGGAAACATGCTAGATTTGGTTATGTGCTGGATCTGGGTTACTGACTTCTTTACACTTTTCAAAAGCATTCTAACATCACAGAAAAACAGACATTAAACGAGGGGCCTGATTGTAGCAAGATAAGAGGGATAAAACATTTCAAAGGAGCTGAAACTGATAAAAAAAAATTAAATACAACAAATAATGGCATAATAAACTGGAAAATGTTGCAAATTATAGAAAAATGGGGTAAGGCATGTTATGTATACCTAATTTATTAGATTGCCACCTGGAAGGGCTTTGTGAAACGTGCCCCTGTAGTTTATTCCACCAAAAAACGTAGCATATAAAAAACGTAGCAACTAATCAAATGTACCCAACCCAAGTGTATACACATTTTACTGGTCATCTAGTAATACTAAAATAAACTTACTGTATACATTATTTAACAATTGTTTCTAAGACTTCTAGTCTAGCCAAATAATAATTATTTTTTTTGATACACTGTAGTTAGAATATTCATCAATAACAGTAATTAGAATACAGGGTATTCTAATAACAGTTATCATTCATTTTCAATACATATTTTACCATAAATGTATTTAAAATGAATATAAAAAGCCTAATAATACATAATACATTTTCTGATACTGAGCGCACCAGCAGGATTAGAAAAAATGTTGCTTCAGCAATAAAATTCTTGTTTAAATGCCAACAAAGCAGCATCATTTTTTATGAAACCATGCTCTGAGCATTTTAAATGGATTTTTGATGTTTTACAAGGCAACGGTGATAATAGATTTGAAGAGTTGATACTTGTTAGATTAGTTGTGGTATATGTACCGGTGGATGCAGGGCACATGTCTTAACCACTATGCCAAAATATGGACTCATCTGTACACTTCCCCCATTTAAACTTGCCAATCGGCTGCAACCGATCCATGAGATCTGGGTCATGGCAACAATGTGGGCACGAACCGGCAACCTCACACACCACAAATGTCTTAACCGCTATGCAAAAGAACCAGCCTCATCTGCATTCGTGGTTATAGAGCTTTTAGTCCCATCTCATCTCACCGACAGGGGACGGAATCTGTAATGGCAGCAACACATTTCCACTTACATCTGAAGAAGAGACCTTTGAGGTCTTGAAAGCTAGTGTTTCTTTATCAAAATGAATGTAATAAATCAACTCTAAGAATGTGTAATCTAAGAAGCAGGTTTTAAAGTCTGGAACTGGTATTTATGTGCAAGGAATCATTGACAGAAAAATATACCATATGGAAAAGAATCACACAAAAATTAGGTTGTGCAGAAAACAGGCCTGATTTATGCATTGCACTGTAAAGAAATCAGCATAAGGATGAAATATAAGAAAACTGATGATTGCTATTTTGCTGATTATTAGATTTTCTTACCCTCATTCCAGAAACATTTATTACATCATTATTATCAACCTGCTTGTCACAGAGCCAGTATTTACACAGCCAGGGGCATTCAATCAATCAATGCACAAAAACAAAGTACATACTAACAAATAACTAACACAGTATAGAACAATCACAATTCAGAATATATGGTGCAGTAGGTCAGTAAAAGTATAGTAGCGGAGAAGATGCCACCCTACAAGGTTACTTTCAGTCTGCTGCAGGATACCGGCAGTTCCAGGCAGGGTGGGGGGCGCAGTCTTAGGAGGCATCGTGGAGGAGTGTGCTGATTGGTTCTCATCAATATGCAAATCAGTCGCCTCAACAGAGCACAATCAGAGGGGTTTTCCTGTTCCTGAGCCAGTTCGGCAGATTGTCACCTACAACCACTATTAAATAGAGCTTCCATTTACTAAAAGAGCCAGTATATCCATTTACCCAGGGCATCACATTCTATTAGTATCAATAAGTGAAAGTGGAGGAGACTGTAGTGCAAGTGAATTGTTAAGCAAGCTCGTGGGATCAGTCATTAGACATCACTGGCACATCAAAAGCAGAGTGTCAAAAAGAAAATACAAAAGGAGTGTAATGCTGGTTCCAGGATTCATGAGGACCTCCAAGTCATTCATATTGTTGTCAACAGCAAACATTTTTTGTATCACTACATTCCTACAGTCCAGGCTACATCCACATAATACAAATCATTACAATTACCTGTCCATATTTTGCTGCTAAGTGGAGAGGTGTCCAGTAGTTGTTATCAGCAATCTGAGGATCAGCCCCATTCTCCAACAATAGAGAAACAACGTCTCTATAGCCACTGGCACAAGCCATATGTAACTGTAATCAGAGAAAACAGTAACATAAACAGCAGCAACTGGACAGATACACTGGGATTTACATCGTTAACTAAAACGACTCTGGTGTGTATGTATTCCATCAGCATGTATTGAGATGGTATTCTGACACTACTTATAATTATCAATTTGCAATACCTAAGAGTTAACACATTGCCATACAGCTGAGACATGAAGCTATCATCTTACCAATGTTACTCCTTCATCGTTCCTCTGGTTGACACTTCCAGCAGTTGCTAGGAGATGCTTGACATCTGACAACATGGTTAAAGGCCGCTGTGTTTTCATGTGATGCATGGAGTTGACGTCGACGCCTGCAATCAAGATGACCCTTTCATTGTGTGTGGATTATACAGCCAGTATTCAAAGCCCTTACAGATATATTTGATCTTTAGCAGCTGCAGCTTTTTGTTTATGACATCCAAATATACTCTAGATGAAGTCACAGGGAGTTCACATGTTTCTTGAAATAGAAAAAATAAATCAGCTGAATTAGAACAGTGTTAAAATATATATCAGTTATCTTTCATCTTATGTGCTGAAGTGTGTTGAGGTGCCTGTGTAAATTGTTCAGCAGTAACACTAACATACTGTACCATGCTTTTGGCATCACAAACAGAAGACATTTTTTTTAATTCAGCAGTTTTTTTCCAAACCTCTTTTGCATAAATACTTTGTAGAATTGTATGAAGCAAGTTTAAAAGACTTGTATGAAGCCTTGTTTAAAGCAAAGTTATTTTTAAAGGGTTTTTCATATTTCTTGGGAAAATCAACAGCTGTTCTTTTTTTCATGTATATTATTGAAATGTAGGTACTTTTGAAATAGGTATCTGGAGTATATGAATGAAAAAGGTGGTGCAATTTTTTGAGGAAGTGAGAAAACAAAAATAGTATTTCACTATTTTATAAAATTAACAAATCAAACTTGTTTCCCGCATGCATGCAACAAGTTTTTTTTTTTTTTAAATATCTTTCAAATGGTGAAAATAATTTGTGTGTTCTAATATGTGATGTATGCCTCTTGTCAATACTGTTGTGGAAAATCCATTCTATGCAGAGCAATGGAAATAGACAGCAGTGATGAGCAAAATTATTCTAAGAACACCAACAGGAGTCATAAAAGACTGTTTAGCTGATACCTACAGTAATTCACTGCTTAATAGAGATAGGGCTCTGTTGTAAAAAAGCAAATAGCTGAATGCTTCATTTTCACTGTGATATACAAACAAAGCAAAGTAGGGTACCTGCATACCTGAAGTCAGTACACAGCAATTGCCACATTTAATAGAAAAGCCTGAATAGTCACTTACAATGTACTCTGGTACTTATTTACAACAGGTGTGTCTTTTTAAAAAAAAATCCATATCGATACAGTGCATATTAAGATAATTAACCTCAAGCTGCATAAAGTACCTTGCTCCTGCTGGCTTATTTATTCTACATCCTAGCTTTACTTATTGTATAACACAGCATCAGGCTGTGGATTTTGTTTCTATAATAAAACAAATACAGCCTAACAATCGTAATGATGCCTAATAGGTCATCCATAGCCAATAGATTTCTGTTGGTTATTCAGTTGATTTAATCAAATGCTAATTACTGAGCATGTATTTTTTGTCAATTTGTTTTTCCTGCGGTATTCTTGGTCCTTGTGCGCAGAATCCATCTTCTTATCCCCCACATAAGCGGTCTCAGCAGCTCAATGGCTTTTCTTTTTATATTCCCATGTTAAACGATACAGGTTCTACATGTTTAAGTTCTGCCCATTATATTTCCAGTAAATGCCTAGCAGTGAGACATTGATAGTGTCTCTCTTTTAAGTTCCTATAGCACCAACAGCAATCCATGCGCATTTTTCCCTTGTAATAATATTACTGTGTCATTGTAGTTCGTACTGAAATTAACAGGATTAAATGAACTCGGAAACACAGTGAGGCCAATAATAAACACCTACAATAGGCTGTTTTCAAAGTTAAAATACTACCCTATTGTATCTGCAAATGTATATAAAAAGCATGCAGAAATCAGTCTGCCTGTACACCTCCCAGCATGTTTTCTCTGCACTTTAGACCTTATAAAACCTTGAGAATATTATGCAGAAACCTAAACAGATGCACAAGCTGACAGATGCGCTTTGTCTCTTGTAGGTCCACTCATACATATTTATGTAAACGACACGGGAGCATGTGATAGTGTAAGATATAGTCACGGTCACAGAGAGATAAGTTGCTAAAAATATGAACCAGTTTACACTATCTGTAACAAGCAGGTAGGGAATTTATATATATATATATATATATATATATATATATATATATATATATATATATATATAAAATTGTGTCAAAGCACTGCAGAAACACTGAAACTACTGCATGTTTTAGAATGGTGTTGGTGATTTAGAGACAATTAATGGGATCTTGACAGGCGCCAAGCACAAGCAGGTACTGATCCATCACAGCCCTGTGTGGGATAAGTCTGATTTAACACTGGTGCTCTGTGCTTAAAGTAAGTACCGGGGTTCAGAAAAATATAGTGTATACGTCCCCATGTGCTGCTACAACTGTTTAAATAACGTACCTGTAATTTTTCTTTTCATTGTTAACATCCTGACCACTTTTTACACTTATACACTTTCAAAATGGTTGAATAACAACATAACAAATGCTCTGGCTTTTCTGTTCTGTACCACATCATGGATGGTTATTGCTGTGTTACGTATTTGACAATGTAGGCAATAATCCTTACACTATCAGTGCACTAGAGCAGCCATTTTGAAAACAGCTTGGAAACAGATTTTAAAGCTTTAAGTGTGTGTTGCTTTTATGTATAAAAACAGCTTTGTTCAAACACTCTATTCAGATGAGATGTGGTCTATATCGTTATCTAATTTCGCTTGCTATATGTAAGTGTTTTAACATCTGGTTTAGTACTGTGTTGCTGAGTCAGCCACAATTAATATAGATGACAAGCAGATATCTTGCATTGCACCAGTGGATTCCTAATGATTTTTACTTCACTAAATCTAGTAGCTAGAAATGTGGCATCCCTCATTCATTTTTGCAATATGGACTAGTAAAAATAAGCAGTGATTGGTCATCTTTCGCTTAAAGAATGTTTTTTTTAAGTCAGTTTTTATGAATAAAATCAACTTTGATATTCCTGAACTACTCCTAAACTGAACAGCAGTCGGATAAATGTGCACTGACCACACTTATAAGTATAATCAAATGACACATCTTCAAAATGATTCCAACTGGTCTGATGTTATAACCATCCATATAGATTAATACAGTGATCTTGTCTCCTTGCAAGAACTTTTGATCAGAGAACAGCTGGACATAATTGTACTTCTACATCCCCCCATTACACAAGATGACAATTAGTTATGGCATAAAAAAATGTAGAGGAATGTTGAGCATAGAGAACTTTAAAGGTACAAGCAAAACGTCCATATTTTTGGACCACAACATAAGTATTTATGCTACTGACTCTTACCATTCTCTTCCAGATGCCTGAGAAGAATGTAACTGGACTCTGTACCTTCCATAGCATAATCAAGTGGAATGTTTCCATTGACATCCTGCAGCAACACATTGGCTCCAGCCTACATATGTAGGTGGAGAAAAGGAAAGAAATGAACAATGTATACACATGATGGAATACATAATAAATTAAGTTATATACTATTAACTCATATTCTCAATTGTTACATGATCTTGCACCCACTTGTGGATTTATATATCATTAGAATGTTAATGAGCATTCAAAGGTAAATTGTATTATAACAATCTTGGCAGTATTTAGATCAATTGAATAACAAAACATAGCCTAAATAAAGCAGAAGTAATATTCTTATTTTCTGAAACATTAGACAAATGTAAAAAGACTTTTTAGGTTTTCTTTAAACTTATTTGTTAACTGAATTCTTATCTCCCCCTTACTGTACTGTAAGTGGACTCTGGAGAACAACTTGTGTAACAACATCAATTCAATGCCACCAGTACCAGTTCCACAAACTGCACCACCGGTACTGTATTATAATTATATTCTGTAAGCAATAGTTTATTGTCTGGTTTCACAGACCCCAGTTAGCATGTATCTTTGATTATATTACCTTAGGTAAAGTAGTCCAGGATTAGTGCTAATCGGGGTCTGTGAAACCATCCATGCTATGTGCTCCTAACAAATCCTGCTAAAGTTATAAGACTAGCAGACAACAGGGCACACTGAGCAACAGTACCTGCAGTGACAGATATAAGATGGATAATACATTGCAAGTAATGAGGTCTTATTGAATCTTTACTGCACTGAACAAATAGAATTTTAATGAGCACAGCCTCCCAGTCTGAGATTTGTACAATCTACAATGTTTTTTTTGGGTTTTTTTATCACTTTCTTAATCAAGTCCCTATCATTAATTCTCCTTAATGTTGTATATGGAAAAGTATTTTGAAGACATCTCCCATGGTAAAACTGAAAAAAACTGCAATAACTTGAATTTAATGTTGACACCAATACAGATGCAAAAACAAATGAAATGCATACCGGGATTGCCATGGAAAACTTGCTTCATCTGATACCATACTTGGAAACACTATTTTCTACAAAATTGTCAAGTGGTAGAATTATCAGATCTAAGTTCCCAATTATATGTATGAATAGGTGTGCAAAACCAATCTAAAGTGTACTTAACAATTATTCCTTACAAAGAGGTAAGCTCTAATATTATGGATGCCATTGATTACATTTTTTTAAACAAAATTCAGGTTTTTAAAACGCTGACCTGACAGACACATCTAAACATTATACAGAACTTTGGGCCCCTGAATGTGCCAGTAATAATGACCCAGATATTTCAAATAGACACATCATACAGCAACAGTACTATGTGACTTTGTACAGTTAATAATGATTTGTTAACAATGCAATCTCATCTTTACGCTTCCCAAAATCTTCACATTCCACCGGTTTAACCAAGGCACCCAGATGTTTTATTCTTTTAAATGACTGCAATAAATGCCCAGTAACTCTTAAAATATAATTTCCCAGATAGCTAGGGTAGGGGCGTTGGCAGCCCAGTAGCCAGCATGCTTGCCTCCAGGCTTCATGGTCAGAGGTTAAAAAGCCATCCTCTTGTGCAGACAGTAATTCCATTCAAACTGAAGTCCCATCTTCAGTCTTCTTAATAAATATACCACTGCCTTGTAAAGGAAAGAGGCCCCCATGCCCTAACCAAAAGAAAACTCCACCTTCTTAGAAAATTAGGCACAAGGGACTAGCAAAAAAATCAGAAATCTAAGCCAAATGCACACAGTCAGTGTTTTTATTGAAGTTCAGTAACAATTAAATCAAAATTTCAATTACAGTACAATGAAAAGTATTATACATTTAAAAGTATATTGTGCATGGTTTTGAAAATATGGTTGTAAGTATTGTATTTCATTTCAGAAAGGTTGACAAAGTGTTTGTGGGAATGATGAAAATGATGAAAGCAATGTCTTTCTTTTTCTTGTAGGGTGGTGGATTATCCACCGCTTTCAACACCGCCACTTTTGTCTGCAAGGATAATGCATGTTTTTTGAGCTGGTCATTTCTATGCTTTATGGAAATGGCATTGATGCGTGACTTTTGCAATTCAAAATGCAGCATAGGATCAGTAGTCTCAAAACAGCACTAAAATACAGCACAAAAAGACTAATGTGGATGCAAATTACTACATACCAATATCCTCAGCTGTTCAAGCTAGGGCAATTCGCTTTATTCAAATTTTTCTTCCCTGGGGGGTCTCCAAAATAATTCACACAAAAAGGAAATTGGTGTTAAATTAATTTGTATTATAAAAAGTAATTTAAAATAAGCGACTGCTTAATTTGGTCGGGACCATATAGAAAATGTGTAGACTGTAAAGAGTTAGTCTTATACCGGTCCTCCACTGGCACATCCAACTCCTGAGGGCTCGGTATGGTACGGGTACGGGTGGTTCTCCACTGGCTATTTGTTGAGCCGAGCAAAAACCAAACCGTGAAACTCCGGCCTCACAAGACATCCAGCTGCGAGCCGAGTCGAGCCAGGGCCAGGGTTAAGGATTTTCGTCATTACGTTGTATCAATCACTACACTCCAGAAAGAAAAAAAACAAACATGTCGTACAGCGAGTGTGATGAGATAAAAGTACAGCCTTGGGACGCTGAGGAAATGCAGGCTCTAGTTTCTCTGTGGGCAGATAGAAGTGTTCAGGAAGATCTAGACTCGTGCGTCAGAAATGAGAAAGTTTATTCCCGAATTTCTGACGATTTGAAGCAAATGGACATAAACCGCAGGAACGGTACACTTAACTCACAATCAAAAACACAAAATTCTACCAAATTTCTTATCCTTGACCTTTATTATATTAATATAAAGTGAAAATAAAACAATTCTAAACTTATTTACAAAAATAGTCAAACAAAGTACTGTAGAGCTGTACCATATATACTACGGTGCTCATTGCGCTAGCACAGATTCTTTATTTTAAGCACCCAAACAAAAAACAACTTGAAAAAACAACAACTATCCCTAAATGAGATATCTTTGACAAATCATATTTTTAAAACCTTCTTTTTTCCCCTTCAACAGAACTAATTTAACTTTAGTAAGTCGATATAATCAGTAAAATGTGTTGTTGATTATGTTGATTATAAAGACATTCCTAAATATATTTACAAAATATAGCGATACAGGATACAGCTGCACTGTTGATCTATTGATTTCTAAACACCATTTGTTTGTGCATCTTTTGGCAAACTGAGTTAATTAATAATAATTAATAACTGTCTTTCGTTGCGTGTGACGTCAGTAGCACGGCTCAGCTCTGCAGTGGAAAACAACCCAGGCTCTCCTTAACCGCACCACGGGGGCTCGGTTGTACAGTGGAAAAGAGGCATTAATGAGAATTGACTCTGTCGTAGGTAGGGGGTGGTTTTAGGGGTTTGAACCACCCCCCCCCCCAAAAAAATAAATAAAAACAGTCAAACACATAATTAGATAGCTGTGATTGGGCAGAGTCCTGTCATTTTTACACCAGATGCAGCCTTCAACTCATTTGATTGGACAATGTGACGTGCGATGAGACGTGCAAGTCGAAGATTAGTATAGAGATTACAGTTTATAGAAAGTGAGTTTGGTGGTGTCTTGGGACGAGGGGGAGAGATCGTTACCATGGGGTACTGTGAACAACTCTCATTGAGCTCTGTATTATAATGCTGTAACTAAAAGCAACAAACATGTGCTAAGGAAATAAATAATATTCCTAAGAGGGACAAGACTGGAGTGTGAATTACGTGTGTTAAAAAATGTATTTCCCTGTGGCAAAGTGGCTGGTAAGGGGAACAGGTGTAGCGGTGATGCGGTGCAGGAGTGACAGGCAGACAACGGTATTCCCGTGAAAAAAGTGCTTTATTTCTTTTCCAGGTCTGATGACTGAAAAATAAACAAATCCCCGGCGATACACAACAATGTGTAACGCACGGGGATAACAATAAACAGGGCACAGTCCCGAACAAAACAAACAGGCGGTCACCAGTCCTGGGTGAGTGCAGTCGTGATGGTGGTTTAGTGTAAACACAGATAGTGCGGTGTGCAGTGGTGCTCCGGACCGTGCTGACCCTTAGCGACAGCTCCGGAGTAGTGCTTTAACTGTCTGGTGGTGAAAAACACAGACAATTACACAGACAAACACAACAAAACACAACACGTAATTATTTTCCTTATTTTAACAACGAGAGCTCCTCTCTCGATCCTTCTCTCTCCAAATGCTAACCCAAACAAAGGAAAAGATCAGCGTTACCCTGGCCCCTATATGTAATCCCGCATGATATCTAGGTAAACGGTTGCAACTGCCTTATTACTTGCAGCTGCCCCTCGTTTACCTGTCAAATCAATACGGTCTTACAACCGAGTCTCGCTTCTTTCCAGGCTGACCCACTTCCCGGTCCTGGAAACGAACTGACAGGCCAGCCCTTCCAGATACTTCTCCTCCCGTTCTTTAGCGCCCTCACAGGTCGGGAGGAAGATTTATCACCAGAACACTCCCGAAAAATGTATGCATTAATCGCAGAAGTTAAATCTGATTTTATTGACTGCCCTAATTATTACCCATCTGCAAAAATCTCCATCTCTCTCTCTCTCTCTCTCTCTCTCTCTCTCTCTATATATATATATATATATATATATATATATATATATATATATATATCCTTGTCTGGTGGTTGGCAAGACAAAATTGGAGTGCAAGAATTCCATCGGAAAGGCAGTCTATTTCAGTAATGCAGTCAAGAGATAAGAGAATTAGCATTGGTGATTCTGAAGCAACATGGCACTTGCCATGCTTGCACATCCATTGGGGACCCACATACCCTCCCTGTCAGCAAGAAAAAAAAGAAATAAATGTAGGCACTGAGCTTTTAAGATAAGAGCAAGGCAGCCTAGAGTATCCTTAAGTATGCCCTTGACAAGTGTTGCTAAATCCCTTTCATCAAGGACAGAGAAATTAATGACTACAGCGTAATTAAGAAAGACAAGCCATCTCTACTTAATTAGTATGTGCAAAGAACCGTCTGTTACTGACAATATGGCTTTAGTTTGCTTCTGTTGTTTTTGGTTAAATTTAGCATATTGCAAACAAAACAAAAAACAAAAAAATCACGGGTCCTTCTTGTTCATGTTAAAGATTATAAAACTTGTAGAAATATGAGCTAGCACAAAATAACATTACAAGAAATGTTGATGCAAGGTACATATACATTAAGTAAATGTATGGTGACAGTATAGTGTCAAATTCTATACAAGTATCTTAATTACATTGTAATAATACAGTAATTACACATATGGTTGTGTAGGTACAATGTAACAACATGTTGGCAGTAGCATGTGTTGTAATTACATACCGTATTAATTTTAAATAACGCTGCAGCATTTATTTTAAATTGCCAAAAACATCTTCAGTGCTTATTCAAGGGTGGCATTTATTCTAGGGCGGTGGTTATTAGAAGTGGGAGGTGAATATTGCTCTGCGGATACAACTTGATCAGGATGGTGATTGAAAACTGTTGAGCTCGCAGATCAGATCAATGTTTGACTGGGTGAGGACACATACCAGTGTAGCGTGGAGAGGGAAATAATAACAAGAGAGAAATGTCAATTCAATATCCCTTTCTTTTCTTACAACAGTTTCTAAGTCACAGGGCTGAAATCTTTAATATATTCTACTGCATAAAACACTTGCATCTGGACTGCCTTCATTTGTAACCATCTTTAGGGCAACTAATTGTTCAATTCTTGGGAATACCAAATTCAGTTTTTTCAAAAATGGCCAATTCCATTTGTTCCCACTTTTTATCAACATATTAATAATTAAATATGGCATTTGAACATAAATATAATGTTGGTAGTTAAAATAAGTATATTTAATAAATATTACCACATTTTTTTTCAATCAGACTCTTGTTGCTGTAATAGTAAGTAAAGCACCAAAACACCTTCCACCCTGTGATAAAGAGAGAAAGAATCAATGCTGTAAATCTCCATTCCAATCAGAAAGGGTGCTAGGTAAGGGTGGTAGTACACTTCCCCATAGACGGGTTGACTCAACCGTGGGCGGAAACCGGAAGTCGGCCACCTTGTGGAAAGTGGTTTATGCAAGTACTCTAAACAACTCCACAGGTCAGGCAGCGATTGGATAAACCATGGCAACGGGCTGATTGCAGGGAGGAGTTTGGTGGTACAAAGGGGATGCAGTTGCGTGAGTACAGCCCCTTACACTGAGATCGCTATCTATGGCCGGAGCTTTGTTTTGTTTTGTTACTTGTTGTGTTTGTGTTTTACAGAAGAGGAGTGGCGGCGCAGGAGCTGTCGCCATGGAGCCAGCACATAGTCCTGAGCACTCCCTTCCCCTCACAACACTCGCACTCACCACAATCCTCCAACTTTTGAAGAGCACAGTTTTGTACACTGGAGACATGGGATTCTAATTGTATTTTTATTTATGGGTTTGCAAAACCCACCGTGTCCCCCCCAATACCATTGTTGGTAGAGGGGCAGTTTTTGTGTTTGTCTTTGAATAAACACTGACATTTTTGGAATTGCAACAACTGTTTGGACAATCATTTACTATACCACTTGCATTATAGTCACATGCCCCTATCCCTTTAAGAAGCTCTTGACTTGGCTACATAGTGACCCCTACCTGGGAATGGAGTGGCTGGAGAGGCAGCAGCAACATAGAGCTGTTCTGGGATGCCTGCCTATCAATACCGCCTTCTGATCTTCACTGAGCCATGGCTAATGTATGCCAATCCCTGTTTTTGATCTACTGCCAACTTTGCAATAAGCATCAATCTGCCAAAACCATCCCTACCCCCCCAGAAGCCACAAACAAACCCATCACTAAGGAACAAGCACAGCTAAGCTCCAGATACGTGGCACATCCGCACACTGGCATTCCACCCGTGACTGACTGAGGACTCAGGCTTGCAAGCTTGTGATGCGGAGCCTCAGCATGAAGCGTACCAGTGTTTACAAAGATGAACTACCAGCTGGAGGACTTGAGCACAGGCTTTACTCTTAACTGGAATTGTTTCGGGAAGGACGTTCAAACCCTGACAGAAGCAATCACAGTGACCAAGCAACCTCAGCACTGCATAGCAAATAGAAACTGTAATGCTGGCGGTGAAAATGCACATGGCATTTACAGTGTCATTAATATACAGTGGCAAACCACTCTAGGCAATAACTTTTTTGTCTTTGTTTTAGAATGCTTCCAAATTAATGTGCAAACTGTGCAAATCTGTCATTGCTTACCTTCCCCCACAAGAAACCTAGGACTATTCTCCCATTGGAAGATGATAATATTTGTATGACCTTGTTTTGTACTGAAATAGGCATTGCTATAAAACAGTAGAGTATGTATGGAATAGAAGATGTTCTGGTTGGCACACTGCATTATAAGGGCACTGTCATAACACATGCTTAATATGATCACAACAGTGCCACCTATCATGTCACAACAGCAATAATAATAATAATAATAATAATAATAATAATAATAATAATAATAATAATAATAATTAGAGTTGCCAGCAACTTTACAGCTTTACAGCTTCCAGTACCAGTAACAGTACCAAAAACTTTAGCAAATGGCGCAGAATGCCAGTACCAGTACCAAACACTTTAGCAAATAGTGTAGAATGCATACATGGGTTACTATATGTGTTCCATAGTAACCATGACCCTATCTGCACTCTCTCAGGAGTTATAAGCCAGTTTTACATTTGACCTTTAGGAGAGGTCAAAGGTCACAGGCAATGACGTTTTTTGATAGAGCATACATGGGTTACTATATGTGTTCCATAGTAACCATGACCCTATCTCCACTCTACAAGGAGTTATGTTTTGTAAGTTGATGATGTCATCCAACATGGCCACCATGTTTTTTTATTGTAGCAACTTCCCTTGAACAACGTATAAAGACAACCATACTACGATCATGTTTGACAATTTTTGGTTCAATCAGACTAGCGGTTTGGGAGAAGATCTTTGTAGTTTGTGATTATGATGTCTGTACCATGTGATTATGACATCATGCAGCATGGCCACCATACCACACAACCTGTCAGCTTCTAACGAACACCAGTTAATCTCAGACTATCCCTCAACAAGTATACCTTCTTTCAGCACTCTGCAATAAGTGGTTTTCGAAAGACAAATTTTCACATTTTTAATATGGCGGCCAAACCATGTGACCTACGACATATGTTCAATTAACATTTACCAACTTCCCATAAGCATCTACCATCCTACCGAATTTCATCAGTTTTCAAGCAACTTTTGGTGCAAAGAAGAAGAAGAAGAAGAAGAAGAAGAAGAAGAATCCAAGCAATAACAATAGGCTTCTCAGCCCTATGGGCCTGGAAGCCTAATAATAATAACACAGATGCAGCTTTTTTTCCAGATTGACACATATCTCGTCCACCTTTATCTATCTCACTCACTTCCACTATCCTCTAAACAATGATCTTACCAGTGGATCCTAATACCTCTGCTCTTTAACCATATTAATCCTTCATGGGTTTTTTTCTACCAAAACTAATGTATTGAGCCACTGATTAACAATACTGCATAATAGAAAAACAGTGAAATGAGATCGGCAAAAAAAGTCCTACTCTAGCAGCACAGGATGAAAACCCTGATGATACAAGACCATTTTCCTTACTTTAATTCATTGCTTTTCAGAAGACTGTGGAACCTGCTTACCAGTAACAAAAGCAGTACAATGTCCCCATTGTCACAGGCACAGGCCACATGCAGCGCAGCCCAGAAGTCCTCATCCTGCTGGTTGACATTCATTCCTCTCTCAATCAGAATCTCTGCAGCAAAGGCATTATCATATCGGGCACACTAGAACAATGAAGAAAGGTGATACATGGAGGTGTTGCAATAGCAAACAGATCTTAAAGGTACTGATAGAATTTGCATGCTTTATTCCATATGGTAACAACAACATTCATATACTGTACAAGGTGTTTTTTATCCTAAAGTAAGGAGACTTGACAGGAGACATTATATGCATAATAGAAACACCATAGGTTGCAGGTATTTAGATGATCAGTACTTTATCCAAATCAAAGTCATTGAGTAAGGATTGAATAGTAACGGTCAATTATGCAATATTCATTAAACAAATCATTAACCACATTTCTACACTAACAAATGCACTAGACACAATGTTTACTTGGTTTCTTATTTTTTACGGCATATGTCTATAAGAGCATAGGAATTTCTTAAAAAAAAACACTTATAGTAGCTTCCTCCTGCATTGAGTTTTTACTCAAATAAAATCATAAGTCCTTACCAGATGGAGCAGGGAGCCTCCAGAAGAAATGAGTGCATTGGGATCAGCTCCATCCTTCAGCAGCCTTAGGACTGAAAGATTAAAGAAAACTTAATGCAGCAAACTACTGCCTTCCCACTCATCATATCCTGGGGTCTTAATCATTTTATTAAAAAACATTAATACCCAAGCCCCAAAGGCAATGAAAATTGTTAAAATAAAATCTGTACAACCAATTGTCAGCCTATTCAGTGTCATGTTCAGTTTGGGACCCTTGATAATTGTGTTAATTACACATTCAGTTTGCATTCTTTCTGTTTCACAATTAAAGCTACAGGAATCCCTGGCACAGAAACAGGTTATGATATATGATCTAACAAATCTACTTAATATTGCACTTAGAAAAGAGGGTTTGTGTGTGTTCTACACAGAAGCAAAATAGCATTATTAGCAACTGAGACTTCTGTATAACAGGTTAAATATGAAACCAAAGCAGTTCTAAATAGAAGCACCAAATATGGTTCTGGTAATGAACTTGTTTAGCTCCATAAAGTTACATTAGGCATCCTCACTGAGGACACCTACACACTGAATCCACAGAATGATGGCTATTCTGTCCCTTGCATGCGTAACTTGGCATGAATCGACAGATAGCTAAACATGAGGAGCTTGAATGACGAATCAGGCGCAGAAGTAAAATAAAGATGTCTTTACTTGAATGTCTTGATTCTCATTATCCACTCCGTGACAATGTGAAACTGAAATACACACACAAAACAGTATGTGCTTAATAAACCATACTGTACATAAACATAAATGTGCTTTAACTCATAAAAGGTGTAACTCAATACAGCTGGTTGTGCATATGAGAAGGCTAGTAAAACAGCTATGCAGGCTACATAGCTACCAGCTAACAAAGCACACGGAAAGTTAACATTAGCTAGCATCGCTTGCAGAAACATGCAAATTAACAGGGATGAGCTGCTTATGTTACACAGCCTCACAAATATGTTTCACAATCTAACAAATATGCTTGAAATTATTACTAGATGACTTGAACAAACATTAAAACGTACAAGCAAAGCTTCTCCAAGGCTCAGCACTGTCATATGGCAGTGGATTGCAGTGCTTACTGTATGTTTACTTGTAAATACTAATCAAAATGGCAGGTCTGAACTATAACCTCTAAGTCACATGACTTCAATTGGCCAATAAAGAAAATGCAATGAATTGTAATACAAATAACCTGAATGTTCTTAAACGACCACTAGGTGGCTCTAAAAAATAAGCAGTAATTACATATTATTATTATTATTATTATTTATTTCTTAGCAGACGCCCTTATCCAGGGCGACTTACAATTGTTACAAGATATCACATTATACATTATTTCACATTATACATATATCACATTATTATATAACATGACAATGGCTTTTTGTTCTCCTTACAATGGTGCCAATTTTTTGTACACGCATTGGAAGAATATAAATGTATGATAGAGATGTCAAAATAGTAAGGATTTGTATCTCAGTCCATAAACTAAATGGAAAGGCAGGGGCTAGACACAAGCTGCAAACCATACGGTTCAAAGACGAACGCATTACCATAGAACTAAAGAGCAAGCTCTGTAATTGAGAGGTAAGCATTATCAGTATTATGAACTCATCAGCCACTAGAAGGAGATGCATTACATGTTACATTGAAATAACTTACACCTACAGTAGCATAAAAATAAGGACCTGTGGCAGTGTGCCCTGCCCATGTGTGTTATGTGTTGCGTGTGGTGTGTTAATATTGGTGTATAGATGTTGGTGCATGAGATATAAATGTGTCTGTGTAACATGATTTAAAATATATAGTTGTATTTAGGTGCATGGATTGCACAATCACTTCACATGCCGATAAATCATGTAACAGTATGTGAGCACGGGATTGCACAAGTTCACGTGCCGAGATTCAAGTGAATGATTAATTAGTAATTGAATCCTGGCACAGCTGTATATATACATAGAGGCACGAAGCACTCACTCGGGGTTGGGTGTTTGGTGAGTAGAGAACGGGAGAGAGAAGGAGAGTAAAATAAAATAAAAAAATAATTAATAACAATTGCTATTTCTTGCTGGAAGGACCAGCACGATACTTGTTTGTTTTGACTCACCATGTTTGTTTATCTGTTAGTCCACTGTTTGTTTAAGTGTTAGTCCATTTTGTTTGTCTGTTTATTTTGGCCTCAAGTGCTGTGTGCTGTTTTTGTTTAAATCTTTTATTTGTTTGTTTATTAAACACAATGAGCACCGCAGCGTCTCAGTTTCACCTGCCAGTACTGAGACTGTGTGTTCCTTTCTGGCCTGAAGTCACCCCTACAGCCTGTTCACAGGACACCTCTTTTGTACTTTTTGTAATTTCATTGGCACATCACCTGTTAATAGCTTAACCTCAAAAAAGATGAGCCTCCAAAAAGATTTTATTATACAGAAATGCCAGTCAATGATGCCTCTGGGCTGTGGTTAGCTGTTTGCCTTGGTTTTAATGTTCTTCTCATCAGGCAACAGCAGGAGATATTCCCAGCCAAAAGTGGGAGGCATGATGCCTAAATGTGACACATTCCTATTGATCATCGAAAGCTTTTGGTCTTGTATTGAAACGTGATGATAAAGGGTAAAGCTGGTCTTCATGGAGTCAAAACAAAAATATTTAAACATCTGACTTAAATATTTAGGGTGTAAACTACAGGCTTCCGTTTTACTGTAGGTTCTGCATTACTGTCCATCCTTATGTTTTTTATTTATTGACTGGAATTTGTTCACTAGAGAATATCCCATTGAAATGTACATTTTAACAGCGGTGTCCCATGCAAACTACAAAATATAACCTGTCATATGTATAACAAATTAACAGACAATAAAATCTATACAAACTCATACAAATGTGATTGGTGGTAAATATATACACGTCAAGGTTCTATATACAGACTAGCACAGATGAAAAACAGAGGCAGACCAACACAGATGAAAAAGCACAATGGACTAGATTCTAATTTCTCTTGACTCCAGATAAGTCTATCTGGTTCAAGGTATGCAGAATCCCTTCCGTCATTCTCTTTTAAGGAACTGCACACACTTTACACAAGACACTTCACTTATTTTTACCAACTCAATGCTCCTACAGTATGAAAAGCAGTGTGAAAACCTTGCTTTAAGTTACCTAAATAAGAATGCTACCTCAATATTAAGGCTCCTGTATTTAGTATTAAGGCCACCATATACAGTACGAAACGTTACTGTTAAATTTCCACTGTAATATGTCCAACATGCTGTAAAATATCAAACGCTATGACACCATAATATTTCTGAATGGAATACTAATGACAATTAAAACTACATCTACCCACATCTAAAATACCTCCCTTTTTAAGTACATGTTTGTTTACAAATGATTTTTCTTCTAAGAAAAAAATAATAATAATATTACAGGCTGCTATGAGTCTTGCCATGGATGAGAGAGATGTGGCAGAATTTCCTTTTTACAAAATAAAAAGCAGGTAAACATGATTACAAATATGGGTGTGATTAGATATGGGGTTCATTTCTGGGTTACCACAGCACTTTTAAAATGTTCTATTCTGGGATACCTAGATAATTAGTGAGCATGTAGTCTGAGTGAATTTATCTGACAACAGACTCCCCATCCCCAGTTGTACTGCTTTCCTAGAGTCACCATTCTACTTCTGATATGTCTTGCTAATTAAAATATGTAGCATATTTTTGTAAGTAGATTTTTTTATGATAAAATATGTTATTTATTGGTGAAGACGTGTTTATTTAAAACGAGATGTTTACTCAAATATGACACATCTGATTTTCAGATTGTCTCATTTATCTATACATATACCCTTATTGATTTTCACATTACCTTATTTATCTATATATAAACACCTTATTGATTTTCAGTTGTAACTGCAATCCTGTTGTGTTTTGTTTAATTTTAGTACACAAGTTTACTAACCATACATTGGTAACCCTTTTTATGAAGTGATCCACATGCGTGTGGATATAGATTCATATGGATGAAAACTACATTTAATCATACAAACAGAAATTGCCCCTGCCATTTACCTTCATCTGTCAAAACTCAGTTACCATGAAATCAAGGACTGAATATAATAAATATATATTGTGTGCCTTGCTTTAACTTAGCCTTGAAAAACAAAATGTGTGTTCTATTAGGAACAAAAAAATAACTGTACATCCATGCAAAGCATCTCTATGTTGAAATCGAATCCCACAAGTTCGCCAATTCACCTCTACTTGTCTGGGCAAAGTAATGGGGGGGGGGGGGGGGGGAGTTTGTTATATTGCCCAATTTTATGTGCTGAACATTCAGAATGGAGTCAGAGGCAATGGAATCAATGCCTTAAATATTCCGACCCACACTGCAGTGGAAAAGAAGTTTTTTTTGTTTTTTTTTACTCAAGCTCAAATCTCCATATAATTGAGTTTGAAAGGTGCCTGTTTGCCAACTGTATGGAAATTGAGGTTAAAACTTGAACACTAGAAGCCTGTGCAGCTCTACTGGTAACAAAGGCAATGGCCTTAACAATTAACACATAAAACACTCCTAATAATAAGTTGATGCAGAAATTACACTAATCATTTATACAACACGAACATGTGCTTATCTGAGGGAGTGCACTAGAGTTACACAAGAGTACATTTACATTCATTACAGGATCCAAACCCTGTTCAACCATGAATGTCACTAAATAGTGAACAGCCAGTATGATGTGGAAATAAAGAATGCTTAATTTAGCCTAATGACAACAACAAAAATCTGTTGCAAAGACAGAACAATGAGAAACACATTACTACTGCTAGCATTTTGTGTTCATGTTTTCTTTACCAAGTAAAATGTCTGTCTTAATCATTTATGTTGCAGGTTGATCAGTATTGAAGCTTGGATTTGGGCGTGTTAGTGGGCTTAAGTTCTTTTGACTCAAATACCAGAATAATAGGCAAGTGCACCCTTAGGCTGTAGTGAAGCCTGACAGATAATAGGAGGCAGAAATGTTGGTACTGTGTGTGTTAAAACAAAACAAAAAAACTGTTTCTATAAGTGCTATGGCCCATAGTTCTCTGATTAGTTGTTTAATTACATCTGTTTTTAAAAAAAGTTTATTTTTTCTGTTTCTGTTTTCAAAGCTGCATGTTTTAAAATGGTATTTTTTTTTAGTTATTGTCTGAAAGCACGATATTGGGTTTTATGTTCTAGTAAAGCACGGAAATGCTGCCTTGTGATTGGTAGAAACACTATCAGCATGATACAATATACTTATCATGAAACCATGTGGGATAGAAAACCATTTCTTTAAACTGCACCGCTGGTATCATGTTTATATCAGGGCTTTCTCATGCAAATCTCGGACATCTCCAGAGGTGCTCCATAGTTGACCGAAACATTAAAAGTATCCTGTCCCTGTCATTGTGATCCTTTCAGTTCATGAAAATGTGTAAAGAGTACTTGAAAACCAAACCCCTCATGCTAATCACACTTATTAATCATGTTCACCCCAGAAAGAGCGACATGGCGCTGCCATATGGAGTGATCCTACTGCTCTGAGAGTTCCCCGGTGATCTGTGCCCTTGCAAAAGCCAAATTGAACCCCAATCACCAGGAGTCTTCCGCAATAGCCACTTTTGAATGCAGTTGACAGTGGCCTGTGCTGCCAAGCAGCTGGATTTGTTTAATTTATCACAGCACCTGGGGCTGATTTTTGCTCCTAATGAGTTATTTGTTTTTCTGCTTCCTTACAATAGTAATTCCAATATCAGACCAACTGGGGGAATTGCTGTTTTTAGAAAACAAATATTCTGAATTAGCATTCCAAAAACACCACGTTTATTATTATTATTATTATTATTATTATTATTATTATTATTATTATTATTATTATTATTATTATTAGTGAGTATAGACCCAAGACTTTCTTTGTAATTGTAAATATTCACTAAATATTTGCTAATTTCTCAGACATGTACTCAAAGTAGTACTTTATATGGCATCAGATAATCTTTCTGTTTATTTCAGCTAATTTAAAAATAGGACTGTATGGGATATACAACTCTTTTCAAGGGTGACCTACATTTGAAAAAAGCTGTTTACATCAACCACCCGTGATTACTCAATAGTAATGAAAATATTTGCTTTAACATCAGATGACAGATCACCCTCCTTAAAGTACAGAAGACCCGTGTCACATTATAGTCCCAATGATTTCGAGGTTAGTATGTATAACATAACCAATGAAAAGTAATATTATATCGTTCACATTAAAAAATCATTACATTTGCATTCCAGTGACTGGATGTGCTTTGATAAATGCATGGAGATTTTATGCAGGAAACAAATTAACTTTGCTCATCAATATTGTATAAGTATACCCCAAATATTTCTTCCTCACACAAAACTGAGGAGGACAGGGAATGGCAGTGTTGTCCTTTTAATTATTTGGTAGTGCTGTAATTTGCAAATACTGTAAATGGGCACTATTCACAAAGCTTGTTTGCTATTTAAAGATTTTTTTTTTATTTTTTGTTTAAGTCTGTTTTAAATAAAATGTATTTGTATAAAACTGTTGTTGGCTACTTTGGGCTTCTTTAAAAACAATCAGCAATAGTTACAAAAATATAAAACTGTATTTATGAAATGCTCCGTTTAAAGCTCTGGCCATAGTACAGTATTTATATACAATAGTTGTAGATACATTTGCAACAATAGAAGTGAAATAAGGGCCCCTTATTTCTAAAGCTTAGACTTCTAGCTTACTTAAAGAAATGGACAACAGTGTAAACCAGTTTAAATAATATCAATATTTAGAAAATGCATGGACATGATTTTATATTGTAAGAATTAATATGAAAATTAAACTAAATAAATAAATAAAAATTAAAACAACAACAAAATACACAATAAATGGATCAAGGACAGAAAGGTTTAATTTACTGTGCCAACAAAATAGAGTTCAGTGACATTGCCATCTGTGCACCTCCTCAGAATGACTTTTTAGAAACTGAAAGCAATATTGTACTCATTGTGTCAGTGATATTGCCGGTAACATGGGGTTGAGGCAGAGTCTGGTGTACAAGCTGTGTTTGCATTAGACATAGAACAGAGCATTTTGTAGTTTTCCCTCACAGTTATTCAACAGACTTCCTACTGTTCACTGCCACACATGTTTAATATGAATCTGATTAGTTAAACTGTCAAGATCAGAGATAGGTTTCTAAGATGCTGTTCAAAGTGGCTGACCCTGTCCAAAATGTAATCTGCCAGAAAGGAGCCACAGTATTACTCTGCTTTGATTTCACTGTTTGGTCTCCCTTTACTAATTGTTTAATTAATTTGTTTATTTAAAGCCTGCTGTTAAAATGATTTAAAATTAAATGAAACACACCACAACCACCACAAAATAATGTGCACGTTTAAAGATTCAGCTAAGAGGAAGCCAGTTAACATTGAACCTGTTCCCTTACACAGCATTCACATGGCGATTACTAAACTCTTTAGTGGCTATCTGCACATTAATGTTTCTGCTTCATTGTTTGCGGGACATTTTGCTGGAGTCATCAATATCTGAACGTAGCTAAATGAGGTGGAACTCCAGGCCCATAATTTAATCGAACAACACCCATGAGTTTAGAATCAGGAGGAGATGAGCCAGTCCATTAATTTTCTACAGCAGCAACCTGCTAACTGTTAACTGTATATTGGTTTTCTTTCCTTTACAGTCAATTGGCATTAATATGTATTTATTCTTATTTTTACAACCGAGTTGAACCACCTAATTTCTAATTTTTAAAACCGAACACGCAAAACCTGCAAACTGAATATCAGTATTACATATTTCAAAATGTCCAAGCCATAAAGCCATACCTTTTTAATAAAGTATACATTCTGGTTTAATCATTTAAAAACTTACGGTTGAATTCAAATTAAAAAATCCCACCAAGTTTTCTTTAAACTAGAAGTGCTGAATATTTAAAATTATCCCAACATTGCAATGACACACAGAAGCCCATGCTGCGCAGAGCATTTGAACAAACAGGCCTCAATGGACTTCATCGTGTTTGTCAGTAACATGTAAACAGCTTGTAATAGCCAATCTCACTGTTTAGCTTTAGACTGCTGTGATTGATTGTGAAATACAGTTTTGAAAGAAATATATCAGCATTGAGATCTGTTGTACACTTTGGGATTTTAATCCATATTATTAATAAAAAGTTGTTTCATTGCAAATTGTGGTAAACCTGTGTTGATTTAGAGTAAGAAAGCTTTGGGAATCAATTACTTATCACATATTTAGGAATGCACTTGTCTGTTGACGTACCTATTAATTTAAATTGTATCATTATGTTTGTAAATGTCTAACTACTATTTAAAATATATATATATATATATATATATATATATATATATATATATATATATATATATATCCATGCAGTTGCTAATGAAAGTTAAAGTAACATATGACCTGGTAACAATGGTTGAAGGTATACATAAAACATGTTTATACTACTAAAAATAGACACGTCTATCAGATAATAGGAGAGCATCATGTTTCCTAAATGGTCAGGGAGAGACACAAAGCAACGCTAATTTATAAAGTTCAACTGTTTATAAATATTTAAGTATATTGTGAGTATGTTAGCATCTGGAAATATAGTGGGATAAACTATTTTCTTCTGAATTGTTTAAAACAAGAATTGAATACTTGTAGTACAATTTTACACAAAGATATATATATATATATATATATATATATATATATATATATATATATATATATATATATATATATATATAATCCAAACAAAACAAAAATCCTTTTGTGCACTGCAATGCTTAAATAAAGGTGCTGACCAATATAAGGTAATGTCTATAAAGAAAGTGATTGTCTCTCTCAATTTATGCCAACCAATATATTTATTTATTTATGCAGCTATATAGTATTCCAAAGAAGTATTTTTAGCATTACATTTAATAACCTAATATCTGTTACCCTGTAATTAAAAAAGTCACCCTGTAAAGTAACAGAAAGACACTCTTTGTATGAAGAGCTTAGCACACCATGCCTTAACAAGGTTAGCACACCATGCCTAAACAAGGTTAACAGCTATGGTGAACCTATGGAACTGAAGTGTGGCATTCGCATAATGAACAATCTGAGGGGGCGCTACATTTAATGGCAAATGCTATCTCTATCACCAGCAGTTACCATCTGGCCAACAATGAACTGCTGCCTATCCTCTGTCCAAACACAGCAGTGGAGTGGAGACCTCATCATCTATGTGAAAGTAATAGGGGATCTAGTTATGTTTAAGACTGTGCTCCCCTACTTTCTGTTATATTAACTGACTGAATTTACTGGATTTGTATTTTGTTACTACATGGTTATATATTTATCTGCAGAGTCAATGTTAATCATAAAGCTTTCTAAACAAGATCTTTTTTTTTCTTCTACAGCCTGCCCCCAAACAGTTGGAGCCCATAAACATCAGTTCAGTGGATCTCACCAGAGGTGTATTGAGTCTGTCTGAGGAAGAAGTTATTATGATAAACACAAATAGTAACAGGTTTGTTTCATCATTCACTGTTAGAGAATACAGATCCTAAAAGTCACGACAGGGATGAATCAAATCAGTAAAACAGCAAAAGGACACTCTAAAATGATAAGAATTAGTGCAGGTAAGGCTCATGCATACTGTACTGTACAACGTTGTATAATATGCATGGGAAATCATCTATTTGGACATCTGTACCTCTTTAAAAGAGAGCAATGGGTATCAATAGTTAGCCACCCATTAGAAAAAAAGATATAGAGCTGCCTCGTGTTGATTAGTTTTCATCTTCAACTTCCCTTTAAAGAAATGGGTGTAATAATGAAGTTCTCTTGTATAGAAGCACACAGACGATATTGACTGTCGTTGTTATATATGAAATAGAAGTGGACTTTTCAGAATGAGAGGGTTATTATTATTATTATTCATTTCTTAGCAGACGCCCTTATCCAGGGCGACTTACAATTGTTACAAGATATCACATTATACATTATTTCACATTATACAGTTATCACATTATTTTTACATACAATTGCCCATTTATACAGTTGGGTTTTTATTGGAGCAATCTAGGTAAAGTACCTTGCTCAAGGGTACAACAGCAGTGTCCCCCACTGGGGATTGAACCCACAACCCTCCGGTCAAGAGTCCAGTGCCCTAACCACTACTCCACACTGCTGCCCAGGGTTGTTTTTGAGTGAGTGATTAGTTAGTATGTTACTGTAAGAAGTCTACCAAGAAATAGTATTGATGTTTAGAAAGAAAAAAATGAACATTATACCATTGGAGAGTGTGTAAGATTGTAGGTACAAAATGGAGAATCAACAATATATGTATTTTCAGTGAAAACAAATAAAGTGTGTAACAGCTTGCCAGTGGTCATTATATTCTACTACATCCAAACTGCAAAACATCTGTCATAGACATATGTTGTTGTCTCTGTTATGTTGCTACAGCAACAATAAAGGGCAGGAAACCTAAATCTTCTGATGCAGAACCCTGTTTTTTGTAGTTAAAGGAATAGCCATAACTAACTAACTTGGTAGAATTCTAATCAGTATTTTCAATTAGATTTTTGACCTGAATGTGAAACGGTTGGAAAAATTTAGTCAGAACAATGTGTATAGAGATTTTGTCATATTAATGTATATTGTTATTCTATGTTTTGTTGTGAACAACAAACATTTAATTAACAAAAAAATCACAATAGAAATAATACAATCAACTACAGTATAACAGTGATAACAATATTATAACAAGACATTACATGCCACTTTACTGGGGGATCCAAATAATGGCGCCATTTAGATAATAATAATGTGCATGCACACTTTGATTCTTCTCCCATCCATCTATTCACCCATCCTGCTTCCCAATCCACAGCATGCAAATAGCTGATTATGCAGACATTTTCTTTTTTCTTTTTTTTTTATCAATTTGGACATTTTTTCTGTGAGGATTCAGTTAGATAACTAAAATGTTGCCAAGGCAAATATGAATATTGCTATCCAAGCTATCTGAAAGTATGTTTTGTAGGCCTATTAGTTCTAACTGTGCTGCATATTAAACTAGCTTTTGCACCAGAATCTAAATGAATATCAATTTGAAGAATATAATTATAGATTTAGCTTGACATATTCCTTGTCTTGACAGCAGTAATATATGAGTAACTGGTGTAATTAGCTCTGATTAATGCATTAAAATTCAAAGTCATTTCCTAGTTGAAGCATTTAAAGCTACAGCATTTATATTTACACTCTGTACCATATTTACAGTAAAAGTATGATCATTTTGTTAATACAATGTATTCAACAAAATAAATGCTATATCATGAACAATGTCCACAAAGAACCTATAGGTGGGGAAATCACTTGATGTCCTTATTGCTCTTATGAAACATCCCTTTAGTGAAATGAATCATTATAATCCTAAGGGATTGACAATTGGATTACAAATGCAGCAGTCTTTTTCCAACTGTTATATGTAGCCAATTAAAGTCTGAATCCAACTGTAACCTTAGGCACCCTGATGATGTCATGAATGGCACAAACACACATTACAGAAATGTCTTCATGCACCAAAATGTATTGTTGGGCTCATAACCACAGGACATCTCCTCTGCAGAAGGCATAGATAAAATCAAGCAATATTTCACAAGCCAGTTTAAAAGCTCTGAAATCAATTAGCAGCATTACCATCCTGCCAATAAAAAAATAAAGTTGAAACAGTATTACTCGCATACTGTCTGATGTCAGACAGGCGTGCCTGAGTTTGCTTTTGCTGGACTCTAAGGGGTAAGATGAGGCAATAGTTTGGATAAACAAATACTGTTTACTGTATATAAGTGCAAGTATCAACCAGAGGTTGTATGTAGTGCTTGTCACTATAATTATTTAAAACAGAGACACTGAATTCCAGTTCTGGAAGGACATTCCATTACAGATTTATTTGGTAAAATGAAATAACTATGTTAGGACCTGGGTGGTGGTTTCAACAGTAAGGGATAAACAACGATAAGTGTTTAATTGGTAAAAATAATTAGAAAAAAGAAACTCTGGATGCTTTTTTTAGTGATTCAACTCTGAGTTGTTTATGCCACTTAAAACATTTCTTCTTAATTGATACTTGTTGGATAATGAAATTCAATATTTTTGTGTTTTTTTTGTTACACTCCTGATGGTTAAAATGTTTGTTTCTCACATTGTGGGAATGCTGTCGTGAGTTCCTCAGAGTTTAAGTTTGAAATCCCACTAACACAGATACAATTGTCTGTTGTAAGTGAAGATAGTAGTGAGGACTGTGTTTTAGATGTCAACATGAAAGTGGCATTAGAAAACTACTAAATTATGATGCAATTGCTGCTGTTTCTGAATCTGTCCATGTGGCGGAGTGTCCCACCCCTATATATATATTTGTATTATTATTTGTATTTTTGTTTGCGGCGCAGGTCAAAGCGCTGCGTATTTGTTATTATTTTGTATTTATATTTTAAAAACTTTGTGAGGATGCGTGGCTGATCAGCTACTGTAACTAGCTGTCAGTCACGCATCCTTACTAAACTCGTGAAGACTAATTAACAGCTAGTTAACCCCTCGGCCAAAATGTAAGAACCTGCAGCTGTCCATGCTCGGAGGAGAGTGTACCGAGGAGAGTACAGGGAGCGGAGAGAGCGAGGAGAGAGAAAACAGATTAAAAACAATTGCTATATTTAAATATACTTGTTTCTGTTTATTTATTTGGCCAAAGTGCCTTTTTGTTTTGTTTGTTTACATCTTTTGTTTTGTTTTATTATTTAATAAATACGCTGAGCACAGCAGTGTTCAGCTTCACCCGCCCATCCATTGTTTTGGTTCTGGTACTTCCTGGTCCGTGACATCACCACACACGCCACTCAACAGCTGCTCGGTCACATATGGTGTCCTGCGTGGGACAGACAACGCCTCCAGGACCAGGACAGAAAAGTGCAGTGTTTTTTTTTGTTCGTTTTTTTCAAATAGTGTTTTTTGTGTTTGAAAAAAATAAATAAATAAATAATGGGAAGAAGTGGAAGGAGGAAACAGCAGCGGCAGCAGCAAGTGCATCAGCAACAGCGCGGGGCTGGTAGCAAGTCCTGCCGGGTCTCTGTTATGCTGGACGTCTGCCTCACCTGAAAGGTGGCTCACCGTTGGTGAGGTCGGGCATGTAGCACCCGACCAGCCCCCTCCATGGGAGGATGAGGGGTCGGTCCATCCACAGCCCAAGAGGGGGGAGGCCGAGCGTCCACAGCCCAAGGCTCCACTAGCACTGTTTCCAGCACCTCGCCACTGTTTCCAGCACCAGAAGGAGAGGAGCCATTGCTGCCGTCTCCAGCGCCAGAGGGACAGGAGCGGTTGCTGCCGTCTCCAGCGTCAGAGGGAGAGAAGCAGTTGCTGCCATCTTCAGCGTCAGAGGGAGAGGAGCCATTGCTGTTGTCTCCAGCACCAGAGGGAGAGGAGCGGTTGCTGTCGTCTCCAGCACCAGAGGGAGAGGAGCCGTCGCTTCCATCTCCAACGCCAGAGGGAGAGGAGCCCTCGCCATTGTTTCCAGCGCCAGAGGGAGAGGTCCCATCATTGACATCTCCAACGTCGGAGGGTGAGGAGCCCTCGCAACTGTCTCCAGCACCAGGAGCAGAGCAGCAGGTGCTGCCTCTGTCTCCACCACCACTAAGGGCAGAGTAGCAGGAGTTGCCTCTGTCTCCACCACCACCAGGAGCAGAGCAGCAGGAGCTGCCTCTGTCTCCACCACCGCTAGGAGCAGGAGCTGCCTCTGTCTCCACCACCGCTAGGAGCAGAGCAGCAGGAGCTGCCTCTGTCTCTGCCGCTTCCACCACCAGGAGCAGAGCAGCAGGAGCTGCCTCTGCCTCCGCCACCTCCACCAGCAGAGGGTGAATACCTGCTGGTTCCGTCTCAACCGCTGTGGGAGAACAGCTTGCCTCTCCCAGCTCCACCAGCAGAGGGTGAATGCCTGCTGGTTCCATCTCAAGCGCCGTAGGAGGACAGCTTACCACTCCCACCTCCACCAGCAGAGGGTGAATACCTGCTGGTTCCACCTCCACCATCATGGGAAGGACTGCTCCTACCCTGCCTAGCTCTGCCCAAGGATGCCTGCCTCGCACCGCCCAAGGATGCCTGCCTCGCACCGCCCAAGGATGCCTGCCTCGCACCGCCCAAGGATCCCTGCCTCGCACCGCCCAAGGTTGCCTGCCTCGCACCGCCTAAGGATGCCTGCCTAGCATCGCCTGGGGCTGCCTGTGGCTCCGCATTGCCTGGAGAGCCACCAGTTACAGGGTACGAGGGAGAAGTGGAGCTCCCGATGCCGCCTCCATGGCCAGGGGCTCCCCTCCCGAGTTCGCTTCCCGAGGGTCCGCTGCTACTGCCGTTGCTTCACGAGGGTCCGCTGCTGCTGCTGCCGTTGCCTCCCAAGGATCCGCTGCTGTTGCTGTCACCTCCCGAGGGTCCGCAGCTGCTGCCGTCACCTCCCGAGGGTCCTGCTGCCATGCGGCAGGAAATACTGTGGCTGGAGCCCCATGAAGGGGAGTTGCTGGCCACGAAGAAGGAGGGGGAGGTCAGGAGACCAGCTCCCCAGCCGCACTTTCGTGGCAGGAGAAATTGTGGTCGGAGCCCCGCAGAGGGGAGCTGCCGGCCATGAAGAAGAGGGTGGAGGTCAGGAGACCAGCTCCCCCCGCAGCAATTTCGCTGCAGGAGAATGGGTGGCCGGAGCCCCATGGAGGGGAGCTGCCGGTCATGAATAAGGGGGGAGAGGTCAGGAGACCAACTCCCCCCGCAGCAATTTCGCTGCAGGATAATGGGTGGCCGGAGCCCCACGGAGGGTAGCTGCCGGCCATGAAGAAGGGGGGGGGGGGGGGGGGTGAGGTCTGAAACTGGGATGGAAGTTCACCTTTCAGCATGACAATGACCCAAAGCACACAGCCAAAGCTACACTGGAGTGGCTAAGGAACAAAAAGGTAAATGTCCTGACCTAAATCCAATTGAAAATGTGTGGCATGACTTGAAGATTGCTGTCCATCAACGCTCCCCAAGGAACTTGACAGAGCTTGAACAGTTTTGTAAAGAAGAATGGTCAAATATTGCCAAATCTAGGTGTGCAAAGTTGGTAGAGACCTATCCCAACAGACTCACAGCTGTAACTGCTGCCAAAGGTTCTTCCACCCCAGTATTAACTCAGGGGGGTGGAGACGTTTCCAATTCTGATCTTTCAGTTTTGTATTTTTAATCATTTTTTTCTCAATAAAAACTTTTTGGTGTGTAGATAAGTGGAAAAAATCCTCACTTAAATGCATGAAACTCTGAGGCACTGACACAACAAAACGTGAAAAAAGTTCAAGGGGGGTTTAGACTTTCTATAGGCACTGTAAGTGCATGGATGATTAGCAAAAAAGTTGACAATACTAAAATAATGTAGAGGTCTCGACTTAAACACAAAATCTCACAAAACGTATTTGAAAAAGTATGTCTTCAATACCAATGTGAACTTTTTGAAACAAAAAAGAAAATCCACTACCAAGATTTTCTTCAAGAATGTCCCTTTGAACCACTAACCCAAATATTATTTTCATATTCCATAGTCCTCTGAATGCTAATGTTCTCTTTTAGGATGTTTTTATTCCTGATTGATTTGAAAAAGATACTTTATGCACAGCTAATAAGACTGGTATAATTATCTTTAGAGTTACTCTCGAGACCACTAGCATCGTATTAATTAGTCAACTGTAGCAGAGGCTATCAACAATGTTGACGTTGACACATGCCAGATTTAAACATGTAATCTGACAAATACTGAGCTACTGAGCCACTCAACACACCGACAGCACTTCCTGGAAGTATTTACTAAAGCCAAGCCACAATTGTAAAGATGAATAATACTGTAGAAACAAGTCAATTGAATCATGAAAGAATACAATTCAATACAACTTTGACACATTACAGAACTTTAGGAATTATTAAACTTCAAAAATTCAGTAAAATGTTTCTATTATTTGATACTTGCTGTTAAGGCATTGTAATAACGTGCAATTCAAATTAATAAAATAAAAGTTCTTAGCTGCTCAATAACAGACATGATCTCCAACCCTTACTGACGAAATAGAAGAAAAATCAAGAACGAGGTGACTGTTTTAATTTGCTTAACTGCAACAATTTAAAGCACACAATGCTCCAGCTAAGGTTTTGGTGCTCTGAATAATTCTGTAACTTTCATTTGCCTCAGTCTCCTGGCAGCTAAATCTCGTAGCCATTTTATCAGCAGAAGCTGTATGCGTAATACACCACACGTAATTCATCACGTGATTACATGTGCGTTCGGTTGATTAGACAGTACGGTTGATCAAAGATCGGATAATTGACTCCCTACTGTATTTCATTTGATCTGCATTAGTGCTGTATATGTGTGTACTATTACTACCACGACTACTACTACGACTACTAATAATAATAATAATAATAATAATAATAATAATAATAATAATAATAATCATCATCATTTTAGTTTAAAGTGCATGTTGTTGCTGTGGGGGGCCATTGGAAGCCAGATCCATCAGGACAGAGACCTGATTTAATATAGCGCTTTGTGCTTTTAAAATGTGAAAGTGTATAAAGCAAGGTAGGATGTTGGATACAGAAATACGACCTACAGGACAACATGTGAGTACTGTGTAACACCAGGTTGTGGTCCAGTTGATTAACAATTAATAGACTATTTGATAATCAAATCTATACTGTACATAAAGAAGTATGAATTGCAAATGGTTTCTGAGATATATTCTGCTGAATTGATCTTATTATTGTGAACACTACTCTAATTCTGCTCATATTCAGGTGTTCACTGTGTTTATAATACAGATCTCAGCAACAGTGTTTACACATATGTAAATGAGGGATAATGTAAATTAATTGTTACATTGTTGTGTGTTTATTTAATACAGGCTATCAGTTTCACAATTTATTGCATTATTTAAATTTGCCTTTTCTATACACTACCATGCACACATTGAATACTAAATGCCCTTTTACCATACCAGGTTAAAAGTCAAAAATGGATTGTGGCGGAGTGTCCCGCCCCTATATATATTTGTGCACTGTGTTTTATTATTTGTATTATTGTTTGCGGCGCGGATAAGAGCGTCACGTATTTGTTATTGTTTTTGTGTTTTTAAAAACCCTGTGAGGATGCGTGACTGATCAGCTAGTGATTTATTTAGCTAGCTGACATTCACACATCCTTATTAAACTTGTGCAGACGGTGACCATCTCCTGAGTTAATTCATTAATTAATGGTTGCTAATCGGGAAATGGTCACTGTATATAAACCTGCAGCTCTCTACCCTCAGGGAGAGTGTGTTAGGAGTGAGAGCGGAGAGAGAAAAACAAAACACCAGCACGATACTTATTTGTTTATTTGTTTGGCCCTTGTGCTTTTTTGGTTGTTGTTTGTTTAAATCTTTTGTTTGTTTTGTTTATTTAATAAAACGTTGAGCGCCGTTGCGTTCAGTTCCACCACCGCCATTCCATCCGTTCATTGCCTTTGTTTACTTCCTGGTCCATGACATCACTACCCACACATCACTGCAACAACAGCTTGGTCACATGGATCAAAATTATATTGCATTAATTCCTTCATATAAAGTACATGAAGTCATTGTGTGGAGGCTGTCACCAAATCCAACTTGTATTCTCCCTGTCAACTTTTATTCCAAATGCAAGTCATTTAATTGATTTATCCCCTGCCATTTGAGCACAGCGCTGAAGTCAGGATATTTGTTTTTGACATCTGTATAATCAGTTTGAAGAATGAGCTAATATTTCACTATTTGTTACAGCTCATAACAATTCTTCTAAGTCACAAGTTAATTTGCCCTTTTCACTGCAGGCCCAGTAGCAAGCCTTGATTTAATTTTACCATATTATTGATTAAGTACATAAACAGACCATCTATATTGAAAGTCAGAAATTATAAAAAAAAAAAAAAAAAAAGTTTGTGTGAATTGTTATGGAGAGACAAAAATCCACAGATAATCTTGTTGTAAAAGTACCAGAACCTGCCCATAACTCTGGGATTATATTAACCATGGCATCCTGACCAGTTTGAAAAGCCCAAAACCCTGGTTCCCTGAAAGAGAAGACGACCACCAAGACATTATGTATGGGATATGCCTGCCCATTGGGTCAGTATTGCTGAGCTCTCAATACCAGAGCTGCCGATAGGCCCCTTCTTGGGATGATGCACTCGGTCCCGCCCACCGAGGGGATAAAACTATCATCCAAAGGAAGCAATTTCTCTTTTTCCGTCGAACCCGTGAGGGCGACCTATGCGACCTCGCGGTTGATGGTGGTCTTCTCTTACAGGGAACCAGGGTTACGATAAGTAACCTAACGTTCCCTTTCAATTCGAAGACGACCACCAATGACATTACGTATGGGATCATGTATACTAGAGCCGTCGTGAGGGAGAAGGAACGGTAGCATATGAGGGACGCACAAGCACTGTCTAACCCAGAGGTTAGCGGTGTGAACTTACACCCTCAAGGACCCTTGTGCCTACAGAAGACAAGGCAGGGTCTACCACATTAAGATGGTAGAACCTGGAGAAAGTATGGAGCAGCGTAGCCCAACTAGCCGCAGTACAAATATCAGACATCGAGGCACCTCTGAAGAGGGCCAAAAAATGCACGCCCGGAGACATTGAATCTATGGGGGCATGGCAAGCATTCCAAGGTTGAAGGTGACCTACCAGTATCAAACAGTTCTTGCAGAAACTGTAAGATGACTTGCATGGGGCAAGATATTCCTGGAAATTCCTCCACTTATAGGTATACAAAGACCTAGTGGAGTCTGCCCTAGCGCTCTGCAACGTACCCACAACCGCATCTGATAGCCCTAGGGCTAACCAGCAGTCCCTTTCAGGGGCCAAAGAGAGCCTTTCGCCTGACTGAGGAGATCTATGCGAAGTGGAATCTCCCAGGCCTGGCCGTGCAACAGCTGGCTCAGGGTCGAAAACCAGACTCTGGGGGCCACCAGAAGAACTGACGCTTTATCTAACCGGACTTTTTCGAGAAAGGCCGGGAGCAGCGGTATAGGCGGGAAAGCGTACAAAAACGTTTTGGGCCATCCATGCGCTAGGGCGTCTACGTCGAGTGGACTGCCTAAGCAGTGGAGGGAGTACTATAGGGTGCAATGTGTCATCTCTGCCGAGGCGAAGAGTTCGACCTGTGCTTTCCCGAACCGTTCCCAAATGCGCTCCACTATCTGAGGGTGGAGTCGCCACTCTGATGGATGCGGACCGCTCCTGGATTCGGGCACGCCAGGTCTCTATCCAAACCACCCACCGGTGGGGCTTTAACTAGGGCCGCGATGGTGGAGTCTGGATGGTGGGGGCTAAGCTTATCCGCACCTTCTAAGAAGCCAAGCGGTACTACGTGTTTTAGCATGCTAGGACCCAAGGCCAGACAATCCCAAACTTCTGAGGACGAGGAGCCATCGCCTGCATCCGGAAAACGGACCGGCGTGATTCTGCCGCTGGTGTCCAGGGGACCTGCAGGAAAGCTGCGGCACATCCCATAAGTGCCAAAACCGAGCTGGACAACGGGGGGGGGGGGGCACTGGCTTCCGAGGCTACCTCAAAGCCAGGTTCGTCCTCAGCATGGGTCTCGCCCACCTGCATGTCAGAGGAGAAGGAGGCCCCTTTCCCAGAGGCCGCTATATAGCAAATTTACTGCAAACCTGTTCCAAATTGTCTTAACAAAATAGTAAAATTGTTGGATACACTTCAAAATACAAGTACATAAATTACAATATAGCTGCACAGTACTTTTGTTGCATTATTACATTAATGTGTTTACAACAAAATGATATGACCGCTAAAATCATTTTGTTAAGTAGATGTGAATGAATCAATTTTTACAATCACAGAATTGTGTGACGCAATGACGTTACAGATGAGATGAAGTTTAAAATATCTTGAGCCACAAATGCAGAGAAGCCTTGCTCGTTTGTATAGTGGTTAAGATGCTCCTGTGCAGTGAGTGTAGTCGCCAGGTCATATCCAGGCTACACCCTGTTACACTAAGTGCATACAGTACATATTGACATATTGTGATAATTGCATTGTGAAGTGCACCCACATAGTTTTATAAATAACTAAATACATGAGTATGCATCTTGGTTATTATATGTACCGTAGTATACCCCATGACTACATTGATATCTATATGGATATTATATATATATATATATATATATATATATATATATATATAGAGAGAGAGAGAGAGAGAGAGAGAGAGAGAGAGAGAGAGAATTTTAAAAGACAACGCAATTGAAATGCATTGGTTAAAAATCATGTTATCTGCAAAACCAAACATCCAACAGACTAAAACATGCCTCACAACATTTAAAATTGACATGGGCGAGTTCAAAATATATTGGGTAGTGGATTACAGGCAGTGTTGCATTTATAAATATCAGCAAACCGTAAGAGATCATTGACTGAATGTTTCATACCTTCTTTGTCATCGTGGTGAATGATTGAATCCTGGATCATTTCTGACAAGCCAAAGTGGATCTTATATTTCTTCTTCTGTTTCAATTTGGACTTGTGCCCCGCTTGTTTCTGTAGTGTCTTCTCTCGCTCATAGTAGGCCTTGATCTGGTCACAGCGCATGCGTTTCACCAGCCGCTGGCGCTGACCGAGCGGGAGGGACTCCAACAAACATTGGTCGATTTCCATGTCATGAGATCGAAAAACATTACATAGCTGAAAACAACCTGCAGGAGGAGACGAGAGCCTGCGTCAAAATCAATGTGATGCATGGATAGAATTATTTATCCTATTGAAATATACTGAGGAGATTCGCTGACCCCTTCCCAACCCACCCTCCAAAATAGGACTCTCAAGCCCATTCTAAGAATATAAGAGCATAAGAACGTTTACAAACGAGAGGATGCCATTCGGCCCATCTTGCTCGTTTGGTTGTTAGTAGCTTATTGATCCCAGAATCTCATCAAGCAGCTTATTGAAGGATCCCAGGGTGTCAGCTTCAACAACATTACTGGGGAGTTGGTTCCAGACCCTCACAATTCTCTGTGTAAATAACTGCCTCCTATTTTCTGTTCTGAATGCCCCTTTATCTAATCTCCATTTGTGACCCCTGGTCCTTGTTTCTTTTTTCAGGTCGAAAAAGTCCCCTGGGTCGACATTGTCAATACCTTTTAGAATGCTTGAATCAGATCACCGGGTATCATAGAAGCAACATTCTGCTTTCTGAATGTACCCCAATAATATTTCTGAATTACATATCAAATAAGAGATGCCTTTACCAAGTGCAGGCATGAAACAACCTGAAACCCTTTTTCTCCACCAATGTGCTTTTTTTTTTTATCACCAACCACAAATAGTAGAAACACCTCCCCAGAATTCAATCCACTTGAGCTGGAGTGATCCTTTATCCTTGTAAAGCAGTAAAGGATATGTACTGTTAGATTGCTTTCATTCAGGATGCAGGCCCACCAAGAGGGTGGGGAGGACGGGGAAATTTCCCCGGGGCCCAACGCCTCGAAGGGGGGCCCTGATGAAGGGGGAACTTTTATTTATTTATTTTTTTAAAATATATATATAAAATATTTCAAAACAACTAGCCCTGCACAAGACCCTTTGCGTTCCCACCACCATATTAAAAAGAAAAACTCCAGTACTGCACACCATTACTTCTGTTGTGTAATGATTGTGTATCCAGGGGCTGTCAAACACTTCCTTTCACACAATGATTTGAACTTTCGCATTTCATATTTTACTACACCAAAAAGCTGGAAAAAAGGCATAGCAAGTTTATGTATTTTTTAAAAAGACTTCTAAAAACTTTAAAAGAACCCTAAAGTTGCACAATATCACAGTATGAATTATTCTATTAAGATCGATAATTTGCTCAAAACAACACTGTGCAGCAGTTTGTTGGAAAAATGGTATTGTGTAAAATAAATAAAGTACTTTCTTCAGCTGGTGTTAAAAACAATTAGAGAATGATCGGTTATATTGCTTAAAATACAAATATATTTACCAATACAGGGATGAGTGGTTTATTTTTGGCACGGGATAGATAAAATAGTGTATAGTGTAACCCGGCCGGCACGCACGGTCGTTCGTTTGCCCCTTTTAAAGCAGACCCAGGACACAGGAAATGGAGATTAAGCACGGTTGCACTATTTTTAATAAACAAACCAAACACAAACAAAAATAAACACCTAGCCTCGTGTTGGAGCGCTGACTATACAGACAGGTATACTAGGTATACCTGACTAGCTCGCAGGATGGCTAAGCCGTTTACCTGCCAAACAAACACATCAAACCACACAGGTTTTTACACTACCTTTTCTTTGTACGCTTGAGCACACTGTCAAGCAGGCTTCTAAACACACCAGCAGCCCTGAATAGACTGGCTGCTGCCTTTAAATACCCTGCGCCTGGCATTAATTTACAATGATCACCAAGTGCAGGGGATAATTAATAATAAAACAATTAACAAAACAATTACCCCAACCAATGTGCATTTGCATTTTTTTTATGCAGGGAGGATATTAACCCCCTCCCTGCTGTGTTACAACAGCAACACCATTAAACACCATTAAACCATTAAAATATAATAAAATATGTTATTTGATGTTAAAGCTTCCAATTAATTACTATTACACGTGGAGTTTGTACAAAAAAATATATTTATTCACTTACCTAAGAAAAAAGTTTGAATACTGTAAATAACTTAAACATAACTACTTTGAGAAAGAGTAAACTATCCTGCTGCAGATTTTAATTGAGATATTGAAACTTCTGCGCGCCGTTGACAGTTTCCTTCAAACCCAGTATCAAAATACTGTATCGGTTGAAATGATCTTCCTCAGACACTGCTAAGATTGCAAGTATCATTGCTTGGTTTAGAAGCTTGGTTTAGACTACAGTAAACTACAAAGTCGGAGTTGCGGGGTCGGCAACGGGACATACCAATCCTTCCCCGGAGCCCATGACGGCTCTCGGCGGCCCTGCAGGATGATTGGCTCAATCTAATCAAATCTAATCAAAGATGTAACATGGACACTTTTTCTTGCAATTAAGTTTTAACTGTGCATGTTTGAAGAAGTAATTAATAAAAGAGAATTGAACATAACCCCCATTGAAGTAATACATGAACACATCTGATTTATTAGAGAATGGCTTCAGAGGCTCCCACTTTATTTCCCCTTTGATCTAACCTTTAACTGATTGCACAGCAAAACAAAATGCCAGACTGTTTAGTGTTCATGCTGTGCAATGCTCAATAGTTCAGGGCTGCAGGTTGATCTTCGTGCTAATTCTGCATTTTTTCAAAGTGGAACATCTGCCGCAGTTTATGTTATCACTGACTGCAAGGCAAAAATCAACTTTGTAAAACGGATGGGTTTATCTGTCTGCCCATTATCTCTGCTAGAACACAGGAGGCCATTGATAAAGAGGGGATTGCCAAAGACAAAGAAGCAAAGGACTGATCCAGCACAAAAATCCAAGTCTCTACCAGTTCATTTCCCTATGTGAGCACTCAAAGGGTGAATGATAGCTTTACTTCAGTGGATCAGGCCGCTTTTTTACTCACAATAAAAATTTTTAAAAAAACTAGATCACAATCCAGGTTCTATTTGTAATTGAATTCTATATTGAAAAGATAGTGTGTTGCAAAGCCAGCACTCAAAATGTCTTTTTGTTTGAAAGCAGGTTCTTCAGAAGAGCAGATTGCAGCCTTGCTGCAGGTGTCACTTAACATGTTTGAAAAGACTGTGGAGGATAAATGAAACTGATGGAGGGATTGAGAAAAAAAGAAATAAACTAAGTTCTCAAAACATGAAGTATATCGAATTGGACAAGTACCCATGGCTAAATGCCAAGAGTACAAATTGATTTCGGTTTGGTCCGAATGCAATGGTAGAAGCAAGGAGTCATATAAATGGCAAAAATAAACAATAAGACAAGTGGGATGATGGACATGACTGCATTGACCACACTGTTGCAGGCACTGGAGCAGAGATGGGAGACGGAGGAGAGACAAAGGGAGGAGAGGGTCGGGCTCGGGAATGCATCCCAAGCACCAGCAGTACCCGTGATGGCGCCCCCCAAGGCAAGGGAGCAGAAGATGACCCCGAGGCCTACTTGGTTGCCTTCGAGTGGTTGGCCACCACTGCACGATGGCCAAAGGAGTACTGGGCCAGTCCCTTTGATCCCACTGCCAATTATTTCCACTCCCCTTTGAGCGCATTGCAATGGACATAGTGGGCCCTTTGCTATTCCGGGTATACGCATATATTAGTAGTGGTAGTGTATGCAACGCAATACCCAGAGGCAGTTCAATTGAGGTCCACTAGTGCCGCTGCAATAGCCAAAGAACTAGTGCAGATTATGTCAAGTGTAGGGATCCCCAAGGAGTTACTGACTGATCGTGGGACTAACCTTTTGTCTCAAAAAATATTAAAAATACATCCCATCTGGACATCTGTTTATCATCCACAGACGGACGGTTTGGTGGAAAGTTTTAACCAAACATTAACCCTTTGCGGTCCATTTATTAATCGCGCGTCAGGCACGCCAGGTCTAATTAATTTTCACACGCGCAGTTAATTTTATACGCACTGTTTAAAAGTATTTTTTTTCACAGTCAAACGGGTTTAAATGGCCCTGCATATCAACAAAGCACACACTAGGCATCTCCAGCCCCGCCCCAGCCTTTTGTTTGCTATAGCGTTCAGCTGTGTAAGAAATAAATAATAATAATAATAATAATAGTCGTACATACCGATCGATCATCTCCAGATCACTCGTTTTATCACCAAACTCCTCAATAATGCGATCCAAGTCATTATTTTATTACTATAACATCTGAAAAAAGCTCTGCAAATGTCCATGATAGTCTCAGTGCGCTGACGCACTTAGCCAGCTTGTTTACTATGGACGCCCATTATCTGATACCTGATACCATGTATGACTATTCATGAAATACGCCTTTTTTTTTTTTTCCGACTTGTCTCGGCTCCTGTCGCTACCACTCGGCAATTGAATGGTTTTCTCGGCTTTTTCCGGAGAAAAAACGACTAAACACCTGTTTATTGCGTTGCTATAATGATGTCGGACCCAGTCCGACAAAGGACCTGTGAGGAATAATTGCAATGTCGGACCCAGTCCGACAATGGACCGCAAAGGGTTAAAGCGGATGTTGAGATGATTTGTGAACCAAGAGCAGAAAAATTGGGCAGCGCTCCTTCCTTACCTCCTTTTTACAGTGAGAGAGGTGCCGCAGAGTTCAACAGGGTTCTCCCCCTTTAAGCTTTTGTACATGTGCAGCATGTGCTCCTACTCTGTGATCGCCTGGATTTGGTTGGTCGTTTAGCCCAGGACAATCTAAAATTGTCTCAGCACCGGCAACAGTAGCATTACAACCAAAATGCACGGATTCGGACCTTTCGCCCAGGAGACAAGGTAATGCTGCTTCTTCTCACATCGGAATCTAAACTATATGCTAAATGGTAGGGGCCATATGAGGTGATTCAGGCTATAGGGAAAGTCAATCATGAAATTCGGCAAACTGATAGCCCCAGGAGAGGTAGAGGTTTTGGACGTATAAAGGCCCCTAGCATACAGAACATTCCGATGGGGGAACACTTACTCCCAGATGAGAAGATCTGCTCAGGTTAATTGAGGGGTTCAAGAATGTTTTTTCTCACGTGCCCGGCAGAACTAATCGTTAAATATGATATTGTCTCTCCCCCAGGTATCACAGTTCGAGAGAGACCTTACCGGATCCTGGAAAGTCGACGAGGTGGTGTTTGCAAAGAGGTACATGTGATGCTCGAGCTTGGGGTGATTGAGCCTTCCAGGAGTGAGTGGTGCAGTCTGATTGTGATAGTCAGCAAAAATGACGGCACCAACTGCTTCTGTGTTGATTTCCGCCACATCATGAATATGCAGCAGTGTATATTGATGATGTGGTTATCTACAGCTCCACCTGGTGAGAGCACTTGGCTAGGGTTACAGCCGTCCTTCAGTCTCTAAGCGTAGCCAGGCTGACAGCCAACTTGGGTAAATGTGCATTTGCCAAAGAAGAAACCCAATATTTAGGATTTATTATGGGACATGGGTAGGTGAAACCCGTCGCCACCAAAGTCCAGGCTTTGATGGACGCGGCAATCTCGAAAACCAATTCCCAGGTGAGGTCTCTCTTGGGGTTGGCCGGTTATTACCAACGATTCATCCCCGAGTATGCCACAATGGTAAACCCCCTAGTGAAACTCACTAAAAAGAATGCACCAAATTTAATTAAATGGACAGGAGAATGTCAGCGGGCCTTTGATACCATTAAGCAATGACCAAGCCAAGCCCCGGCATTAATCCCCTAATCACACCAGATTTTGATAAGGAATTCCTCCTCCACACCGACGCTTCGGATGTTGGTCTGGGGGCAGTCTTGTCACAGCAGGTCGTATATAAGCAAGAAAATGCTCCCCCGGGAGTGCAACTACTCCGTCACAGAAAAGGAATGTCTGGCTATTAAATGGGCCACTCAGTCTTTACGTTACTACCTCTTGGGACATTCATTCAATCTCATCACTGACCACGCCCCACTCAGATAGTTAAGCATGATGAAGGATAGCAACACCTGAATAACTCAGTGGTATCTGGCGCTGCAACCCTTCACGTATTTCATGATACACCGCATCAAAATGTGGAACCATAACTTTTGTGTCTGTCGTTGTTGGAGCACCTACATCACCTGTACACCTGAGCACTGCAAACCACACGATCACAAAGACTCAACAAGCTGTAGTGATAATGCATGTTTGAAATCTGTATGCATTCTCTCTCACTGCAATATAATTTTGTCACCTGTCAATAATGTTGGAGCTGATTTTACTGAACAATAGAAAGGTATAATAATTTTGTAGACCATTTTGAGTCTAGTAAAGTGTAGACTTGCTGATTTAAGATAATACAGAAAAGACAAAAAATGATTGGACTAGTAAAGAGTTGGCTGGTAATCTCTCTTAATATATTAATCAGCTGTCTAAATGTAGGGTGAATAAATGCTTTTTTAAAAGATACATTAATAAAACCTATACAATTTAGAATAAAGGAAGGTTAGAAAAGTGCTGAATAACCACATTTATATTGTTATACCTGATAGGGATCTAGTCTACACAGCGTGTCTAGGGGATTTGGTGTCTGCATAGAGTATGCTTCTCTCTGCATACTCTAGACATTCAAGGTTACAAAAAGGAAAATATATTTGTAACTGCAGTGGTGCTGTCGAATACAGATGGTGACTTTGAAATACAATTCTATACCAAACAGAAACCAAAAATGAACATCAGAATGTAAAAACAAAGCTCACATTATAAATATATTCAGCTTGACCTTAAATGTCCTATATGCATGTCTTGCTTTTTTGAAGCTCAGATCCAGATTTTCATTCTGCTGCAGTAGCTTCTAATCCCCTGTTAGTAAAACTCTAAGCCTCAGGGTCTTTCCCCTGAATACTCACCTTTCTTCTAATTTAAAACCAGACTGTCAATCTGTCATCTTCCATATGTATATCATTTTATTTATGTATTTATTGAACCCATCCTATGGGTATCCCTAATAAAACCAGAGCAGTATTCCGTCTCTTTCAGCCTTTATATCCACTAGGTGGTCTTTTCAATTAAAACACCAGTCTAACATACAAGTTCCTACACATTGGACTGTCCCCCTGTCTTTTAAAATGCTCAATAGCCTTAAACTGAAAATCCTCTTTCTACTTCTAAATTACAGCTCGTGCAGCCATGTCTTCTGATTCTAATGCAGCAGCTACCCAGCCCTGCTCAGGCAGCTGACAACCAATGCAATTGATTCCAAGGCTAATCCTGGCACTGATTCTATTAGCTCTAGACCAATCCTTACTGTGCCAGGATAAAGAAATAAAACCAACAGTGTCACAGAAATAACAAAGGGACCTCACGGAACAACAGTATCTATCTTTGCTTTGGCTGAACCAACTCTTTCTCCTTCTCCTCAGTTACTTATTCTGCAGGGATATTACAGTTCTATAAACTTTTTCCATTCCTTTATGGCAGAACTGCTATTGATGCCAAGTTTCTACTTATCCAAGTCAGCTGAAATATTACGAGATTCCATAGTTTGACTGGAGCATCCAGGAAAAATAACAATTTTAATACTCTGTTGGCTGCAAGATCAGTATCCTGCCAATTGTTTTCCCCAAACTGTATCCTTATACACCATGACAACATGAATCAATGAACATGGAACTTTTTCATCTCCTTTGAACTTGATTTTTAAGATTTTTTTTTTCATGTCCACTCCAATACTGCTCTGTCTCTAATTTCACAGTGTGTTGCCAAAGTTGTAGCCATTTGATCAACTGCCTGGTTTAAAAATCTAGTAAAATATATAAAGATTACGGTTATAGACTTCATCTGTGTACTCAAACCATAGGCATTGACAAATCGAAATTGGATTGATGTTAATAGTAGCTCTGCATATGAAATAAAATTGAAAAACAAAATTCTTATTTCATGTACCAGCTATCTTGCTATTAACTAAAATGTTACTGACAGGCAAGTACTGGCAATATCAGGCAATGTCCTACAAGCTTTTATAAACATATCATTTATCGATGAAATAGCGTTAATGGGACATATTTTATTTCAAACAGAATAGAATCTGTTTCAAGACCTTAGCTGTTGGAGTGACTTCTAAAAAGCAGATGATTAGATTTTACACAGTACGGCCCGAATAAACAACATGCTTTTATCTGAACCCGTCATACATCAATAAGATCCCACGATAAGAATTCATGAAGACCCTTGTGTAATTATCACGCAAAATGGACAACCGTCATTTTATGAATTAGCTTGTGAATTACAAATTGAGTTACAATCTGGTAAGTGTCATTCTCTGCTTTTTGCATTCTCTGCATGGGCCATTGAATTACTGTCACCTATTGATCACCAGTAGAACATTTTATAGAACTACAGTTAATAAAAGGGACTGACAAGTAAGTCTGTAAATTAGTTAGCAAAAAAAGCCTCCAGCTTTCCAATATCTATCCGGAATTCTCCATCTCTGTTGAGTAAAAAAATCCAAGCATGTTTCAAAGTCCATCCTACCTCTATATGCTGTTCTTCAAGAGCCATTCTATGTGACTAGACTGGTAAACAGCAGCAATCATTTTTTAGGGCTAAAATAAAACAGATACTTCATCTATCAGTTTTTTTTTTTTCATATATATATATATATATATACACACACACAAAATATCAAGAAACTGAAGATGAACATATAGACAATTGTCAGATATAAAAATAAATACAGAGCTACATTTGTGTTACAACTCATCATTCTACAAGAAGAGAAAAAAATAAAACTTCCTTTCAAGTACAGTAATATTCTTGCAAGACATTTTTAGCAGTAGTCTTTCCTATGACCTCAGTAGTTTACATATCTGACTGAACAGACATCAAATAACAGAATACAGTCTCTGCAGTATATGCCAAAGTCTGAACGGTTTGTTTCTCAAGCTGTTCTCCCTTGGCAGTGATGATGTATAATGCCTCAGTCTTTCTTTCTTCCCTTGCACATACACACACATTCAGTCCTTTAAATGATTTACTGTACATAACAGGAATTGATATACAATTACAATGGTAAAAAATTAAACTTTAGTTTACTTGAAATAATTTACTGCCTTCAATACTGTGACTAAGACTCCCCAGTGCTGTCTTAACACTAAAATACGCTCCACTGAAACTGCTCCTCTCTGGAAAAAAGAGGCTGTCGTTTTCTAAAAGTAGCCAAACTCAAATAAGACATAAAACCTTTAAAATCCTTCAAATGCCACATTGCACAGACAGGGACTCCAAAGCAGGGTTTACCATGGCAACTTTCCAAAAAAGCAATACAGTCCAGTACTCTGAAAAATTTGCAAATGTTCAACATCAGGTTGACTATATCTAAAGACTTCTTACATGTTATGTACATAGTACTTTATATTTGAAGGATCATAACTAAGTCAATGCAAATTGTATGTTCAGCATTTGCACAAGAAACACAAGAACCAATTGAAAGCAACTTCACATTTCAATTCTAATATCACTGTTAGACATACCTAACAAATTCCTTACAGAAAATAAAAAGGATCCCTTTAATAACTTGCTCATGCCAGTATAAAAATGCACATTCCTTTATTAGAGACATACCACAACATTTTATCAGAACACGACAGGTTTAAAACCAGCACAGCACCAAATCACACAAAGTCACATACTCACAAACCATACAAAAAGGTCGATGGACTGAAAATGAAAAACACAGCATTGATATTGTTGAAAGAGAAAAGAAAAGGTTATAAAAAAAAAAAAATATCCCAAGTTATTACTTACAGCATTTGATAAAATGATAATGGGACATTGTTTCTGCTCAAACAGTTGTTCGGCTACAGGTTCCAGCATTCTCTTTTGCCACTGTTGTACCCAAGAAATACATAATTCAGAGCCCTGCTTCAGATATTTAGTTTACCTCGACATACATTATTTAAAGAAGATTGAATTCCAGCATCTTATAGAGTGTCTCTCTCAGCCTGCTTCGGCAGCACTGGCTGCCTGGGTTGAGATAACCCTCTGTGTGTCTTGAACCATGACTACTGCACATGCTGTTGTATCACCATTGATTGGCACTGCTCCTAATCCAACATCCCTGGGAATTGGAGGATTTAATTGGGGCGCCGCCACACTCCTCCAGCACTGAGGTGTGCTGCTGCACTGCGGCTATTACAGCACTGGCAGTTATACTGTTTTCCAATAGCTTTTAAATGGCATCAAATTAGGGTTGATAAGCAGGCTTATGTTTAACAGCAGAGCATGGACTCCTTTCATTTTATCATACCCTATCTCTGTGAGAAATGTAAGTACATTCTTGGCATTTGGTAAAATCCTTTTATTATTATTATTATTATTATTATTATTATTATTATTATTATTATTATTATTATTATTATTATTATTTTTGACTGACACCTGAGACATAGAAATGTGATATTTCATTGCTTGAAATCCAAGTTCAAGTCCCGAACTTGATTCTCAAACTATTTTCTAATGAACTGTGTTTGCATATAAGGTTTTCACAGATGTAATATGTAAAATAGTCAAATTATCAAACACCTGTTTTGCATGGACACATTTAAAATCATAAACACTGGTTCTGTCATATTTCATTTAGAAACGTACCTTACAAATGGTTTGAGAATCATTGCCATTGACTAGCAATGTTTACCTTTTGTTCTTTCAATATTTAGCAGTGGTCTTTTTCACTATAACAGAGTGAGTCATTCTTATATCCTAAGGAATTATGTAACCAGATGAAACTACAGTATTATGCAGGTTTGCATTTACAGCAGCGTGGCAAAGAAGGCTAGTAAGCTGCAGCAAAATATCACGGCAAGGTCACCGGTACATTCTTTTACATACTTACAAAAAAACATCAATATAAAATAGTCAACCAGTCAAAAAGTTGACGGTTCAAGAGAGAATAAATATAGGGCATAATTCTCACTCTAAGGAACAGTCATCTGAGGTCCCTGACACATGAGCAATCACTGAAACAAATCATATTATAAACTGATTCATAATCGCTACATTAACAGGACAAGTAATAGTTATTTACCCCTGTTGAAAATCTGATCTATATCTTTCAATTAATTTTAAATTCAATTGACACAGCTCTATAATGTACCATGTAATGTAGTATGTCATGCAATTTCTTAATTTTTTTTTTTAAATACAAAGCTTAAACATCTTTCCTTTGACACACTTGGTCAGTTTTGCATACTAAGTTTTTTGTATTTATCACATTTTTTATGTAATTTCTTAAAACAAAATGCAGACATACATTAAACACATACTGTGACTACCTCAGAAAAACATATTGGGATGTCATATTGTAAACATAAAACCCTTATTTTACCCCTGTGTGTTTTCCCCAGTTTAGAATTCCCAACTATGTTTCCTCATCGCAGCAAATAACCACAACCGCTCATAAGCCCTGGTCAGTGGCACTCTACGATCCCTCTTTGTTGTCCAGGATCTCTATAGCACATGCTGAAGAGATACTGGTTCCCGAAGGACAAACTCTGGTCCTGCAGGTATTTGCTTTGAGCTCACCGCCTGCCTGGCTAGTAGAGTCCACTGTAGCACGATTAGGAGAAACAGTCCTTTACGATGCAATGCTCCCAGAAGTCCAGTGGTGATCATCAACTTTGCACAGCCAGGTTGCAAGCCTGCCTTCCCCTGACTGTATGACACCCTGCACACCATGCAGTTGTGCCTTTACCAGGTGAGTCATTTGGGGTGCAATACGCGATGGACAGAAAATTGGAGGCTTATGACATAACACTGTTAACAGGATAAACTGCTATGATTTGAAAAGTTTGGAAAATGTGATTGTGGAAGGGTGGTGGGCAATTCACTGGCACACACGGGAGACAGAAGTTTTATTTGAAAACACCATATTGGTGCCCAGTTCTATTATTTTGGCTGTTTTGGCTTTCAGCCCACAGAGGGCGCAGTTATCCATGGCCTGAGTACCGACAACGGTACACAGGACCACAGGAATACCAATACTGGTAAACAGTAGAGACACTCGTGCACTCACAGGTGCTCAAAATAATAATGAAAACAAAAGGCAAAATGAAAAGGGAAAATAAAACACAATAATAAAACTACAAAATAAAGGTGCTGCTTACGCAGTGCCCCCACTGCTGCTAAACCGGTCAGTATGGGCCTCCGACCTACGCTCAGCTATTTCTATACACTGGGGTGGCCAGAGTTCCCCGTATACCTACACACGTCCCCTCAGGTACGTAATTATTTCTTTTACTTTGTAAATTATTTTAAGGCAGACTGTCTCCCTCAGCCGGGTTTGCCTGGTCCTTGTTTTACACTGGCGTCTTCTGCCAGCGTCACTGTATATTTCCGAACACGGCCACCTGAATGCACAACCAAGCACAGTTCTTATGGGTCGAGCAATCTCCCAAGGCCCGCCTCTCAGCCACTCAGAGAGAGGGAAAGCCCACACACCCTCTTCCCCACCTCTCCGTGTCACTGCCATGACTGACAGGCAGATCCTACAAGACTGCTGCCCTCTTCTTGCAGTACCACGCATGTGCCAGATAGTCAGTCCAGATCTCCCCTGTTATAGTGATATTATTAAGGAGGAAAAGGATTGTACAGATCCAAGGTTCATTATGAACCTCTACTGACACCCTGTGCACTGGAATTTGAGAGTTATATTCAGCCATCACAATACCAGGGGCTTCACAATGCAAACGTTAGCCAGAAACCATAGCATTTAAATACAAACTTAAACCAACTTGAAACACTCTTTATTAGTGATTAGAAGTAATTTACAAATTCCTGTTGACATTGGTTGTTATGTGACACTGTTGTCTAAGCCTCCTGCAGTATTTGATAAGGTAAAGTGTCCATAGCATCTGTTCTGTGATCCATACACAGCAACCATACCCTCAAGACAAGCGATGAAGCTGAATAAGGCTTTAGCATCATTAAGTTGTACTATTCCTACCCTTAAAAGCACTAGATAGTATTGATAACAGTGCAGCCCTTTTTAATATTTTCTACTGCAATGCAGTATGATCCAGAATAAACAATAGAAACAATGCATTTACTGCTCCCCTTGAGTGTTTTACATAAATATACCATAATGTAGAACAACTTCTAAAAAACGACTCTGGCAGTTTTGAACCATTAGACACCATAACTGTAAGTTGTCAAATGTGTCATTACGGGCTACCTGGTGCAACCAGAAGTCAGCAGTTCTTTGGAATGACGAATTTGGCAATCATTTGGCAAAGAAACATAGTTTGCCAGTGTGTTGGCAGAACAGAACTATATTTGTATGCTTCCTGAGTCTTGCGTTGTACTTTCACATTTCTAAAGTGGTATTTATTCAATCTGCTGCTTTGGCAGAAAAAAAGAGTCATCAGTAATGTCACATGGGAGAATGTTATGGCATGAGCTGATGCATTTGTGATTAATTTAGCTCATTAACAAAGATTGCTATAAAGGCTGTAGTCCAACAAGGCTTCCTTGTATCTGGCAGTTCTCAGAAGGAAAGAAATACTATCTCACACACTAATGCACACGTGTACACTCTCACACATTCACACACTAGTAAACTATCAACTGCTGTACTGTACAGGCAGTTGCACTTTTAAGACACAGCTATGTTTTCAAGAGTATACAATATCCCCTGCTACAAAGTTGTCTTAACAGGCCCGGAAATAGAGAGGCTTCCCATTCTTATGATTTGCAGAATATTTAAAGTGGAAGAGCAGTAAAACTATTTCACATGCCATAAAATTCCACTCTGCCCATTTCTGACCATAAATGAATAAGTCAACCAGTGCCATCAATTTAACATCACTGTTATCACTATGCCATCAGTAATTAAACATACATTCCTGGATCTGTGAGCATGTTTATGTGATATGAATGTGCATGTGTTCACATAACATATTGTGAAGAAACCTGAAGGTGGTGGTGCAGCTCCCCAGCCAATGCCAGTTGGCTGCCAAATGAGGGGGAATTGTGGGGACTCTTTTGGGTGTTTTAGGGGGCTTAGAGGGGTCGAGCAGGGTTGGGAGGTATGATTAGTGAATTATAATGGACCACCATCAGGTGGGGGGTTGATGTCGTGGGTTAATACCATGGGGGCACACGTGGGTGTTTCTCTGTGTCGTAACTGGCACTGCTCAGTTAGTTCTTTGTCATGGGAGAATATTAGGTAAATATTAACCTCTATTAAGTATTGGAACAAGTTGTCCCAGTAAGTTTCTGCATTAAATTCACATTTTAAATCACAAGGCTGACTTCAGAGTTTCAGAGAAGAAACTGATTTATTTGCAAAAAAAAAAAAAAAAAAGGTGTTATGACATTCAGCTGTTTTTCCAACCCAATGGAAGGGGGAAATAAAACACATATATCATGGTATGAGTTGTTAGCCATGGCTTAAAGTATAAAAAATAACCCATTTTCCACCAGCACATGTACTGCAGCACAATGTAGCCAACTTAATTGCCAATAGTTTCAATCACATTTTCTGCTTTGAGATCGATCCTCACGAATAAAAAAGGATATATGTCATGATTCTGGACACTGAACAAACTAGAGACTTTTACTTTAGTAACACGTACCATAAATCAAGCTGTGAATCTGAGGTAGCCGTAACATTTTAACACCTATACGCACACATGGGCTTCTAATAGCACTCCCACATCTTCACTGAAGCGTTGTTTTCACACCTGCACGTTAGTGCCCTGTAGAAGTCAGTTAGTTATGCTTACTTGTCTTGTGGTGGAGGGGGTGACACAAAAGGTCTTCAAAAAGGTTAAAGTAATTGGAGAGTTCTGGCTGGCATGTCACTTGGTAGATCCTTTTATTTATATTTTATTGTTTTTTAAATTGCATTTTTGTAGAAGGAAAGTAAATGCCTTTGTATTATATTATATGAAAAACATTACTATAATACATTTTTACAGTTTGTATTTGAGTGTACAGAACGTTGTTGTCTTCTTAATGTTGTGTAAGGCCTTATCTCATTGATTAAATCCATTAGGCACTCCCTTATTCCTGTTAATATAAATTAAAACAATCTGCCACTGGGAGTTCTATATTCTTGATAGTCGATGCATTCTTTGATAGATGTGGACAGGTCTGAGGTAAACCTACAGCAATTGCTTCAATCATAACACTGACTGAAGGCATTTGACAGCATGTTTGTCTAATTAACTTTGACATTTTACCTCTGAGTTTTAATCAGAAACATCCATCTTTTTCTATCAAAGCAAGCTTGTGAATGTACAAAGTGGTATTCACTAGAGACAATGAGAAAGGACATTACTTACGATACTGATGATGCTATCGATTAAAATAGCTGTGTCTGTTGACTTGCTGACTTTATAATAATGTTGTTGGTAGAGATCTATAGATAGTAATGAAAAGTCAACTTGCTTACCAGTATAGCCATATTTTATATCATATGGGTTTGTGATTGAATATGTTCAAGTCAATTATATATTATTATTAACTATGCCTACTGTATAAATGTCAAAGTCTAAGATTATAATAAAAGTTAATCTAATGGCAGCACATTCACACTTTTATTTGTATAGATTAAGTTTTACAAGTAAAAACAAATACATGTGTTAAGTAAAACATTGGTCTAAATAGGAGTACCAGCACTGATGACAATATATAATCATCAGGAATGCTTTAGTAGTTCCCATACAGGTTAAACATGTGTTATGTTTTAGAAGGCTGATGCCATATGACCAGTCAGTCAGTCAAATCTCTTTGTATTCACTGTAAGTTGCAACCAGCAATACAAACAAAATGTAATAAAATGTGATTGTGTTTTATTACTGCTTGAAATCGAGAGAGTGTCTCTCACAGTTTAACTTGTATTCCGTGTTCATTCTGCATTTTAATACAAAATGAATACAATCTGTGTTTTTCTTGCCTGAATTCTGTTCCATTTACACTTGTTTTCCTTATCATTTTTTCACAACTACTGCAGCCACACTATAGTAATACAAAGGCGCTCGCTATTGTTCCCCATCGTTAAAGAAAACAAGGTAAGAGGGCTGCTGTTCACAAACATAGCAGTCAGCAGGCTGTATTTTGACAAAGCAGTGTGTATTGAGGCTATGTTTAGATTTTGCTCTGTAGTTAACACTAAATAAATGATATTGTAGTGTAAAATTGGAAAAAGAGGAAAACTGAAAAAGAAAATGGCTTACTTTTAAAGACAACGTTCCCCTCACCCTATATATATATATATTTTTAATATAAATTAATAATTGCGTAAATAATCACATGGACAAAATTCAATGAAACGCTGCATATATTGAAATAATGTAAAATTCGGCATGACATTGGCAACTTTTTACAGACAGCCAATAGTGACAAACTTAATGCAGCATGCATATAACGTTATCGTGATCTCGCGATATGGAAATTAATATCGATAAAAAAAACTATTGACCATAAACAGCGTCACGGGGATATGTGGATCTATATATCATCATGCAATGAGGTTTTAACCAATCACATGCCAGAACTTCTAAGGACTGATTTAGTTTTATATATATAGTGGCAAACTGGGGTAAGCTTTGCCACTTTCAATGAGCTTTCCACACTCCCTTTCTGGTGTAAAGAACACTGGACCACAGATATTTTGCAAAACAGGATGGGGCCTGTATATTTACTTGCACACACAAAACCAACAAACAAAACAAAAGCCTAGCTCCTTCCAGGAGCGCTAAACTAAACTTCAAGTTCTGAACTATAACAGGACGGCTAAGCCGTTTACCGGTGAACCTTTCTTAAGGTTCCCCTCAACACAGGTCTCTCCCCAGGCCTTAGCCTTCACACAGACACCTGACACGCCTTGCAGACCTGTTTAAATACCTGCCTGCAAATTACAGGCAGGTGTACTTAATTACATCAGTGCCCGTTGAATCTGATACTGGTTCAAACCCCAATTAAACAAATTACATTTTGGCTGTGCAAAGGCAGCCACAAAACACACATTTCCCAGTGTGCAGGGACTCTATTTATGGCAAATATAGACTACCCTTTGAGACACATCAGAAAAAATGATTGCCCCCAAGGGAGGGCAATACTGACTGACAGTATATAACACCAGTCCCCATAATGAAATTCATAATCAAATATCTAGTGGTAGAACACAGTAAATTAAAACAATAATTAATAACTATTCTGCACCTTTTACATACATCCAGATATTTAACTGTCTAAAGAATCTTCACCAATAAATTGTAAAAGCTGACTATTGTATTAAGTTACATTATACACAGTTTATTTAACATTTACATGACCAATGAGAAGAACAAGCAACTTACAAATTTGTACATGCAACAATTTATATAAATTATTATCAAGTAACAAGTTAAGAAAAAATTACTGAATCACAGGGATGCCTTTTTTACATAAATTGCTATATGCATAATGGTTTTAAACCTTTTGCCTAGTCCAACTAGAACATTTCTTGGCAGCTTTTACATACCACAACCATTCAACGAAACATGCTTTGATTTTCAGTCTAAGAAAATACATGCATAAATTATTCCTCTTCCTATGAAAGGAAGATGGAATTACAGGCTATTCTTGCAATCCTTTTTAAATACAACATTGAAGTTGGAAGGAAAATCTAAAACCCCTACCAGAAATCCTATCCTAGGTAAATGTGGTGTATTCCCGTGTATTCCTCTGTGCCACTGAATCAATTTCACACTTTACTCACCTCACCTCACTGTTTCCATTCATTCATTGGTTTGATATTACCATGGTAACCAGGCAACATAGTGACATGTCAGCTAAGGCTACTCTGCCTGCCTCCAAATGCATGGTAAACATTGTTCCCTTGCCCAGCAAGCAGAAATTGAATTTTATACAGGAATACATATATTCTGATAATTCCATTATAACACCATACAAGATTAAGAAACATAGCTTGGGTTACATATGTTTTTTATTTATTTTATTATTTTTTATTTTTTCATTATCATTATAATATGTGTATGTACTGTATGTATATATTTGTTTTAGTACTTAGTCAAATAGCGTTTGTGCTTCCCTTTAGCAGAATCTGATGCCTAACCTTAATATAGAGTGAACATACAGACCTAACCTTATTTAGTGTTACTAAAGACTCGACATGCAGATGTCTTCATTATATCTATTTTCACATTAACAAACTCAGTAATTATATCTACCTCATTATGTTTTCATGGTGGATAGTGAATGATTGGATAATGGTTTGCTGTGTTTTATTTTCTGGTCAGTCTAGCGCTGCAGTCTTTAAGAAGGCAGAGCTGTGGATGATGTTGTTGTTTTTTTCAATTCTTTAAGTACATTAAACAAGAGTGTTAGATATTGCCTTATTAAAGCAATCCCCAGAGGTGTCGTACCCCACAGACCCAAAGACAAAAATCGACTGTACAGTACCTACTTCTAGCATTTTATTCCTATAGGGTATAGCAAGATTTGTAGTGTGGTTTATAGGTTAAATAATAATAATAATAATAATAATAATAATAATAATAATAATAATAATAATAATAATAATAATAATACGTTTTAGTATATATATATATATATATATATATATATATATATATATATATGTGTGTGTGTGTGTGTGTGTGTGTTATGGACTGTTGCGAAATCGGGCAGTTGCCGTATTGCCCGGGCAGTTGTCAAGATTTTTAACAGATACAGTATTCTACTAATAGAGAGTGAATTACCTCTGTTGCCTATAAGCGCAAAAGTGCACCACCATCGAGCCATTGCCATGTTTATTTAAATAACTTAAATACTTTCTGAAAAGGCTAGTTTAGAGCAATGGTACTCTACAAAATATCAATGCACAAGGTTGTTTTCATTGTGGGTTAGATATAGAGGTTAGAGTAATTGGGGGGAAAAAACGAGTCCAGAATAAAATGCAACAATATTTTATTGTATTCTTATTGCAGTAATGCAATACAGATCTCAGTGCAAGAGTTCCGTTGAATGAGTAATAACCACAGTTTAAACGTGAAAAAACCACCCAGTTAAATATAGTTACCTGAAACTCAGGAAGAACGCAGTGCCAAACAACTCATTTATCATAGCAATAGTAATCGTATTTTGGGAATACAACTGGAATAGAGAGGAAGTGTTGCACGAATTAATGAAAGATGTCGCCAATGAAGTTTGACCAGGACGAGGCTTCATGGAAATTAAAGTTTAAAAGCATGATGTGGTAGATATGAACTCCTTTTTACATAACTGAGCTTCTGTATCTTTGCCTGTTTTATGATCTCTCATTCAAACAAAGCAACTCTGCACTGAGATCTGTATGCATTACTGCAATAAGAATACAATCAAACATTGCTGCATTTTATTCTGACCCCCCACCCCGTATCTAATCCATGATATAACCTGTGGATTGATATTTTGTTGAGTTCCGTTGCTCTAAACTGCGTTGTCAGAAAGTATTTAAGCGTGTGCTTTTGCCAGAGGTAATTCACTCTCTATTAATAGTATACTTCATCTGTTAAAAATCTTTCTTCGCCATCAGCCCGGGTGGCTGTGGGCATTTCAGCACCTGCCCGATTTCGGCATCAGTCCATAACACACACACACACACACACATATATATATATATATATATATATATATATATATATATATATATATATATATATATATATATATAAAGCTATGTTATGTTAAATGGATTTTAGAAAATGAAAGTGGATGTAAATTAAAAGCAATTTCTTATTCCGTGCTGCAACTCTGCTGAGCTTGATTAAACTTCCGGGCATTGTAATCCATCATTTCGGGTGGCTGCTGAAGACTAGTATCCTCAGTCTCAGATCACATGACAAGGTACAGTGCATGATTAAGATCTGAGCCGTGTCATTGATCATCTCCTAAAGCACAACAAACACTAGGCTGCTTCCATTGGTTCCTTCTGAAAAAACCCCTATGCCCCTATGCAATAGTACACTAACTTAGATGTTTGTTTGTTTTTTTCCTTTTAAACACTTTTGATATTCTAAATATAGTATTTATTTAAAAGTGAGATTATAGTCCCAGGAATGTTACTGGGTTAGTTAAAACGACATCAACTCTTCTTCTTCTTCTTCTTCTTCTTCTTCTTCTTCTTCTTCTTCTTCTTCTTCTTCGTCTTCTTCTTACTACTACATTACATATGTCCATTAGAAACCAAAGCAATTTTCACAGACCACCCCTAAGTTTTAAAACATTAAAGTTGCTGCTTCATCCTAAACACAACTCTTTTTTTTTTTTTTTTTTACATAAATGATCTTTTTAACATTAATCCTCAAATAATAATTCTAACATAATTCTCACAACCATGTTCAACTCAAAAACAAACCTTGCTAACAGACTGGTGTTTGCATTCCCAAAGGTAATTGTAGGGAATCAGGGACACAAACGTACCCTGGTTTGAAATCAGCTTGCCACCACATCAATCTGAAAGCCAAAAAAGGCATGCTACTGCTACTGTTTGGGGCAATTGGTCATGAACAAGATCTGGAAGAGGGCATTGCCTTTTTTTTCAAATACTGTTTCTGTTATTGAAGAAAAATCTACAGAGATGATAGTTGATGATGGGATGATAGTGCTTATAAGGGAACACATTTCTTTAATATTTAAAAGCTTCAAATCCAATAGTTTTACATATATTATTATTATTATTATTATTTATTTCTTAGCAGACGCCCTTATCCAGGGCGACTTACAATCGCAAGCAAATACAAATACATTCAAGTGTTACAATATAAGTCATACAATAAGAACAAGAATTCTCAAGTGTGACAAACCACAGTTCAATAATACAGCAGATAATAGTGAAAGTTACATCAGGATATGATTAAATAGTGATAGTTACATCAGGATATGATTAAGTACAAAATACTACAGATTAAACACTTGGCAGATTACAATATTCTGAGGTACAGGATTAAATGCAGTAAAATAGGGGGCAGATAAGAGCAAAATAAAGCATATTTAAATGAAGGGTGATAGTGTCCCAGGATACAACAGAGGAGTTCTACAGGTGCTGTTTGAAGAGGTGAGTCTTAAGGAGGCGCCGGAATGTGGTCAGGGACTGGGCAGTCCTGACATCTGTAGGAAGGTCGTTCCACCACTGCGGAGCAAGGGTGGAGAAGGAGTGGGCTCGGGAGGCAGGGGAGCGTAGCGGAGGTAGAGCCAGTCTTCTAGTGCAGGCGGAGCGGAGAGGTCGAGTGGGGGTGTAGGGAGAGATGAGGGTCTGGAGGTAGCTGGATATACATGTACTGTATTTAGTTTATGATACAGCATCAGTGACAGGGTTGCTAATTTGTACCATTCAAAATGTTCTGTGTGCGGGGTAATGAAATCCACTGAAATATAATGATATAGAGCATTTACCCTTACGGGCCTTAAACAAAACACCAGAGATGTATTTGTAACCATGCTTGTAAAGGACACTACAGAAAGAACCAATGGAAAACCTTCAAAAGCCAAAACACATTTGTGTGTTAAGTGTTGTATGTTGCGTGTGTTAATGTTGGTGTATAGAGATTGGTACATGGGATATAAACGGGTCTGTGTTTCACGTGTATTTAAAAATGTAGATTTGTATTTAGGCACAAGGAGGGCACAAATCACTTCACGTGCTGGTTAAATGTAATATGTGAGCACGGGGTTGCATGTAATGAATTCACGTGCTGGGATTCAAGTGAATAATTAATTGGTAATTGAATCCTAGCACAACAGTATACATAGACACATTTTCATTCACTCGGGGTTGGGTGTTCGAGAGTGGAGAACGGGAGAGAGAGAGGAGTTAAAATAAGTAAAAGCGTAAATATAAGTGTTTGTACTCACCGTGTTTGTTTGTCTGTCCGTTCACCGTTTGTTAAATGTTAGTGCGTTTTGTTTGTCTATTTTGGCGCAAGTGCCGTGTCCTGTTTTGTGTTCAAACCTTTTATGTTTTGTCTGTTAATTATTAAATGCTGAGCGCGATCACGCACTCAACTTCACCAAAACCCCAAGTCTCTGTCGTTTTATTTCCTGGATCTGGTCTGACGCCACCCACTCCGGCCGTCTTTGTGACACAAGGTCAGGAATCCTACTGAGAGGCTTCTAACTTAAAAAAAAAAAAAAAGTTTTATCTGCCTTGTTATGTACTGCATCCTTAGGATATTATGACATCTTTAGCTGTTTTTTTTAGTTGTTTTCCTTCTTTTTTTATCAATGCTTTTCTATGCTGCCAATTCATATCCTTTTCAGAAGATGAGTGTTTTCTGATGTTCCTGTGTTTCTTATGGATTTTGAAAGGCTATACTGTCTGCTACAGCACATTAAAAGAAGTATCACATTGGCCTTCCACAAATATAAACCTCCAGACAGCACCTTCACAGCAATAGTTAAAAAACAGATTTAGCAGATGCCTTTATCCAAGGCGACTTACAGAGACTAGGGTGTGTGAACTATGCATCAGCTGCAGAGTCACTTACAAGTGCATCTCACCCAAAAGACGGAGCACAAGGAGGTTAAGCGACTTGCTCAGGGTCACGCAATGAGTCAGTGGCTGAGGTGGGATTTGAACCTAGGACCTGCTGGTTACAAGCCCTTTTCTTTAACCACTGGACCACACAGACAAAGGAGAACTACAATACTGAGAAGCAGGCAGTGCAGCTCATAAAGAGCCTAATAGGTGCAACAAAGCGCTCATTAAACCATAAATAAAGGAGGCTGTTCCACTGGAGGGTAACACATTGTACAGCACATTTAATTAAGAAGGTGTAATGCAGATATTACCCTGCTGATAAAATGCTGGATTTTCTCTCTCTTCCTTTACCACTGTCATCGTGAGGTTGATAGTATTGTGATAGCCTTGTTACTCCAAAAGACTTGTACTGGTAACAGAACAGTTCTTATAGAAAAATGGTCATTACCATCTTTATTTGAGTCCATTATGTTCATTCGATTTAATGTAATAGGGGGCTAGTAAGGCTTATTAATTCTGATGGCCTGGTAAAACGTTTTTTTTGTTTTTTTTTTTTTTTTCAGGAAGTAATATAATAATCAACCTTGAAATGACATTGAATTGACAAAAGTACAATACATTTAAAATATTTTAGATTGTAGCTTACCGATTAATAACAACAGCGTACTTGGGTACACAGTTTAAGAGTACATTATAATATTCACTTAAATGTAATTTTCTCATCCCTGCCATCTGTTGTATTACCTCAATACACACTTCTAGCTACAATACCGCCGGCTGGTCACAGCACACTTCTGCCACTTCTGTTTGTCACAGTCCAGTGCCTCTAATGTCTGTCTTTTCTTACATGCGAAGACAAGCCACTGATTTTCAATGCCACAGATGCCTTGCACCCCAGGAAACCCCAGTACATATCTACTTTATCAGCTGTCTCTTACATCATCTGTATGGCTCTGCAAACTGGCTACTGAAGATCCATACAAAGCCTCTTTTTTTCACGTCTTCTACATGCTGTACAATTTATTCACCTACTTCATTTTCATTATATCAACTTGAATAAATCCCCACCCCCCCTCCTGCTGTAGCCCCCAATACACAATTAAACACTGCCCTGCCAAAAAATAGATAATGTGGTGTTGCCTAGAAACATCAGTTAGATAAAGGCCTCTGAGACTGAGAATAGGAGGTGGACAGATCAAGAGAGATGTGTGAAGCCCATGCAGGTGTTCTTTGAATCATTTCCTGAACCTTCCCCATATTGAAAGAAAGCATATTTTGGATATATTATTTTAATAAAATAGCATTATATAGGTAAACCATATGTACTGGTGGAGAAATATTTTGTAGAAAATCCAGACACTGAGGGTATTACCAGGCATTAAGGGCTGTTTGGGTGATCTAGGTGAATGGTCAAAAAGAAGAATGGTTAAGAGGATGGAAAAGAGACACAATACAGCATAAAACATGAAGAAAAGACTAGAAATATTATGCAACATTGGAGTTGACACGACTTGTACTCCCTTACCTTTTAAAAAAGTTCTTATTGGCTGGTAATGCCCTCTGTGTCAGGAATCTTTGCTTAGGTTTACCTCACAAATAAATTACATTATAATGTTGTGACTGGCTGCTATATAAGTTGCCCTGTCTCTGGATGAAAAACAAGAGAAAAGAACAAAAAAGAATACTAGGCAATAACAGTCTAGTAGAAAGAATAGTCTGAGTTATTGTTCACTGCAGGCAAACCTTTTTTTTTTCTTCCTGTGTACCTAAAAACAAAGCTTGCCTCTGATCTGCATTGCAAATCCCGTAGTGGCTGCAGCAGTTGTAAGCAGCTACCCTACAATCAGCTGTGCCAAATCTGTTCCCAAGTGCCTGGCAGCAGCCACAAAGTGAACCGACTTCTAGAGCCAAAAAGATGTCGCAGGATCGAGAGGAACGGTAGTTCCTCTCACCAAGTTAAAGCGAAGCGCAAGAACTGCAAATGACTATCTATACAGCACGGATAGTTTACGTGTTTTCAGGGTATTGGCGCAGTGAAAGTAAATCAGCCAAAAGACACCATTCCACATTTAATTTGTAGTTCCCAACACTCTTACGTGAAATGTTGAAAAAAAAGTAAATACCGGTACCTGTCATACAGTAAGAGAAATAAGTCGCCAAAGGAAGTTAAAAAAAAACAACATATAAATAAAAAAAGGCCAGTTATATGTGGGATTTGAACCTACAGTTTGCAAGCATCTTGTGTTAACTATCAGTGCTACACAATGAGTTGAGATAAGCAGTATTTTGAAAGATGAAGTCAGCCAGCTGAGAATTCTCCAGAGTTATACTTTTGAGATTTTTTGAGCCACAATCCGTCTTCAATTCTCATTCTGAGATTTTGAGCTGGAGCTCTGAAAATTTTTGGTTTCCTGTGAGTGTAATGCTCATTATGGTCCCTATTGGCACAAGGAGGTACAATTACAGTACTAATATGAATTATATACGGTATTTCTATGTTGTTTGTATATAAACGTGTAACATCTTTTGTGAAATAGACTCACAATTAAAACAATGTACTGTATATAGCATATTTGGTATAAGAGTATCATAACTTGGTATGGGGATAAAAAAATAAAAAAATAAATAAATAATAATAAAAAAAAATTGTTCTACGTAGCGTCAGTAACTAGAATCTGTATATTTCCTGTAAAATCAGCTTCAGCGAGTGACAGCTAAGCGGTTAAGATAAGCCAAGGAGACTTCTGTTCATTTTTCAAGTTGCCTAAAATTACAGGTAGATGGATGCTGTTTGCAATTATTGTACTTTTAAATATGTCATAAATGATGTTTCTGTGATTTCATAGTAGTTCAGTAAAATAATACATGTAGTATAACACATTCTGTTAATGGTAAAGGCATATTTTATGAAAGGACTGGGAATCAAGGCTGACTGAGAAATATGTCCGGGTTTGGTTTGTGGAGAAAATGGCAGCCCTACCCTGAGTACTGCTCCTAAATATGAACACGTTACAATATACTAAATGAACAGATCAAGCTTATTATGATAGCTTGCAAAAGTAGATGAAAACATTCAGTACAATCGGGATAATACATCATCATTATTTACAAAATCTTGTTCATCTCATTGCTTGTTATAAAAGCTGTAACTTTACTGCTATACTACTTGCAAACTTGCATGCTACTTCGTGGCGTGAAAGCTACTGTGCCTGCACTCTAACCTGTATTAGAAGCATGTCTTGGGTTGGATTCCCAAACAGGGTTTATATTGCAAACTTAAAAAAAATTAAGTGTATTTTATTTATGTGTAACAAACACATTTTTAATGTGAAAAATGTATTTGATATGAATGACACTTTCATTGAACATACATACTTTTGCACACATAACTTTAACATTATATATATATATATATATATATATATATATATATATATATATATATATATATATATATATATATAGTTTCTATTGTATACTGTTGATGAACTAATATGAAATCATGATCGAAGACATGTCAATTGCATTATGCTGAATCAATTATTATATTTATTAAAAAAAGCATTAACACAATCCTGGCAGCATTGACGCATTAGACCTGATCAGCCTCTGGATAGATTCTGTGGGATGTTCTCCAGCTCTTCCTGTGCAGCTGCAGCAAGCTGCCGAAGGTTGGCTGGTCGCGGTTGCCCCACTGGTTGGCTTGAACAATGCCAGAGTCAGCGTTAAAGTCCTGGGCTGTTGTGGTGACCGTCTGCCTTCCAGGATGTGGCCTCTCCCTCACAGAGCCAGCTTCCTGGTTTCTCTGGACTAGTCTGCTGATTGTTGAAGCAGAACATCTCATTCTCCAGGCAACTTCTCTCACAGACAGGCCACCTTCAATCATGCCCATAGCAACTGATCTTAATATATATATATATATATATATATATATATATATATATATATATATATATGGCAGGATTTGAGCCCTAACTAGTCATACTTTCACTCCAAAGTTTTTTTCACTCCTTGGCATGTGTTTTTCAGGCACAATAAACATGGATCAAATGCATGAAAAACACAAGCCAAGTTAGTAGAAACAATTGGGGCAACCTTGGCCCCCACCGCTTTGACAGTTGTGCCTATTTGCTTTGTGCTGGGCAAGGTTGCCCCAATTGTTTCTTGAAACTTGGCTTGTGTTTTAGATATCTCCACTTTAAATGGCTGGGCATGTTTGGTAACTTGGCGTTTTTTCACATTTCCAATGTGTTTTTGTTTCAGATTCAAAACACAATCTGAAAACCTGTAAGCACGCTTGTTTTCATCACTTCTCATTTCACAGACTATTGACATGGGTTACGTACTTGAACATTTTCATTACATTACCTTGTATAGATCTGTGAACTTGGTGACCTTTGACGTAATACATTTTATATATACAATACCGGCACAAATTATGGCAACAACACATGATTTACAGCAAGACTAGGGGTGGGGATTATATTGCCCATTTGTCCTCACTCAGATCCCTTACTTACTAATTACCCTGGTATCTCTGAATAGATAATCGTCTCCTCTTTAATATGATAAATATTTTTTTAAGAGCAAGACATCTCACAAGTAAAATGGCACCCCAAAACTGAGGATGAGGAGTTTGTTGCCAGATAACTTCAGTCAGACTACTTGCTCACTAAATAACTTGGTATCTCTAAATAGAAAATGTATTTGATATGAATGACACTTTCATTGAACATACATACTTTTGCACACATAACTTTAACATTATATATATATATATATATATATATATATATATATATATATATATATATATATATATAGTTTCTATTGTATACTGTTGATGAACTAATATGAAATCATGATCGAAGACATGTCAATTGCATTATGCTGAATCAATTATTATATTTATTAAAAAAAGCATTAACACAATCCTGGCAGCATTGACGCATTAGACCTGATCAGCCTCTGGATAGATTCTGTGGGATGTTCTCCAGCTCTTCCTGTGCAGCTGCAGCAAGCTGCCGAAGGTTGGCTGGTCGCGGTTGCCCCACTGGTTGGCTTGAACAATGCCAGAGTCAGCGTTAAAGTCCTGGGCTGTTGTGGTGACCGTCTGCCTTCCAGGATGTGGCCTCTCCCTCACAGAGCCAGCTTCCTGGTTTCTCTGGACTAGTCTGCTGATTGTTGAAGCAGAACATCTCATTCTCCAGGCAACTTCTCTCACAGACAGGCCACCTTCAATCATGCCCATAGCAACTGATCTTAATATATATATATATATATATATATATATGGCAGGATTTGAGCCCTAACTAGTCATACTTTCACTCCAAAGTTTTTTTCACTCCTTGGCATGTGTTTTTCAGGCACAATAAACATGGATCAAATGCATGAAAAACACAAGCCAAGTTAGTAGAAACAATTGGGGCAACCTTGGCCCCCACCGCTTTGACAGTTGTGCCTATTTGCTTTGTGCTGGGCAAGGTTGCCCCAATTGTTTCTTGAAACTTGGCTTGTGTTTTAGATATCTCCACTTTAAATGGCTGGGCATGTTTGGTAACTTGGCGTTTTTTCACATTTCCAATGTGTTTTTGTTTCAGATTCAAAACACAATCTGAAAACCTGTAAGCACGCTTGTTTTCATCACTTCTCATTTCACAGACTATTGACATGGGTTACGTACTTGAACATTTTCATTACATTACCTTGTATAGATCTGTGAACTTGGTGACCTTTGACGTAATACATTTTATATATACAATACCGGCACAAATTATGGCAACAACACATGATTTACAGCAAGACTAGGGGTGGGGATTATATTGCCCATTTGTCCTCACTCAGATCCCTTACTTACTAATTACCCTGGTATCTCTGAATAGATAATCGTCTCCTCTTTAATATGATAAATATTTTTTTAAGAGCAAGACATCTCACAAGTAAAATGGCACCCCAAAACTGAGGATGAGGAGTTTGTTGCCAGATAACTTCAGTCAGACTACTTGCTCACTAAATAACTTGGTATCTCTAAATAGAAAATCGTCTCCAGTTTAAAAATATGCAAGAGATTTTAATGAACAGTCTCCGACAAGTGCTGTGGTACCCTAAATATGATCCACTTACTACCACTGCGGAATGACTGGGTATGGGATTTTTTCTTAATTTTATCTGCAAAGTTTTACCTGCACCACTCAGGAAAATCATTTTTTGGGTAATAGAGAGCAAATGCTCCTCCCAGTCATTCAGCAATTACATTTAGTCTTACCATATCTAGTATAAATATTTTCACATTAACACGTGACAGCAGGAATACAAATCAGTTACCCAGATTTTAACTTTTCATTCCCGCGCACTTCCATGTCGCATATCTTTGAAACAGATAGGTAGTTTGATAACGTAGGCTGTCAAACCATGGGTGTTGAAATGAATCTGTTGCTGCAGATAGCATCCACAGATGAACAGGAAATACAGTATACACAGTAAGTTTATGTACCATGTGAAAAAAACAGAACTGAAAAAAAACATGAACATATAGTTTTACTTTCAGTGCTTGCCCTGCTGCCAAATAAATATACATTTACCATAGTCTACCATGGTTTGTCATGTTTTTAATGTCCGACCTCACTGGGATTTACAATGCTTACCTATGCTTATCCATGCTTTTATCACACTTTGTTATGCTTTTATTATGGGAAACTTGAACAAGGGGCAGTACCACAAGATTAAAACATACTCCCTGAATACATTTGCATAAACTGCAAGTTGCCCAATAGGCTCCCACATTGCTAGTTGGGGGCATTGTTTGCAAACCTGTTCTTACTTTATTCTTAGACTGTCCTTATTAATTACACACAAAAGGAAAAACTATTTGCCTGGTAGCATGCCATTCATTAGTTGTGAGAGCCCATCAGTCATGCAGTATTGCCTTCTGTGTTTACCTATCAGTTCTCCATCTGATATCAAGGCAGTTCAAACATAAACAAACCCAATGTTTGTTTGTTTTTTTAAACTGTATTTCTTTTTAAAATGTTTTTTTTTTTTTTTTTTACTCAGTAATCTCAAAATGTTACAATTGGTAGGGCTAGCCAGTTTCTTATAAAGAACTGATAGTTGGTGGTGGTATTGATACAATATAGATAAGTGTTTTGTTCTGTTAAACAATAATGTAAAGACGATTATAATTGATTTATTCAGTTTGCTTGTCAAAGTGTAATCTGAATCGTGTGATGGTGCAATCAGGTGAGTGGATTTTTTACTTTATTTAATGGTAAGCCTGTTCTGAATGTTTTGTATGGCAGAACTGTCATGCAGAACTAAGCCAGCCGATGGTCACGTTTGCGTTCTACGTTCAATGCTACAGCAAACAATTCAAAGGGGAGTCATTAAAACTAGCCCTAAATCGGACTGATGTAATTAATTCGTTAAAGGTCTCCTTCCTGGTACTCAGTGGGGTAGTCAACTGATATCAAAGAACAGTTACTTTGTAGGCTTGAAAAGCACCATCTGTGAGCTTTCTACAGAAAGGTGGAAAGAGACATATCTAACAAACTCCCTTGCTCATTAAAATGAGATATCTTGGTCTGTAACCTTAGCATCTTGTCAGAAAATTTCTTATTTGTTTAGTTTATTTTGATAGTTAAAAAAAATGGAGTTAAAAATAGATGTAAACACACATTTACTGTCCTAAAAATACATACTGCCTTGTTCACACAATTAGTTCAGCCTTATTGTGATCCTAGATATACATACTCATATGCATAAACATCTAAATGCATAGCCCTCTACCATATTCGATTATAGCCAACATCTCCAGAGAGTAAAGATTTAATGCAAATAAAACTTCAGTTTTTATGCGGAGCCTGATGAATAAAAGAAAGACTCACAACACAATACACCTATCAAACTGTCATACATGTCAGCAAAGAACAACTACAGTTTTACAAAGCACACATTTTAAATACTCTACATGAAGAAAAGAAGCCTAGTTAGGATAAATGTATTATTTTCACAAAATTCCTTGTCATACATACCAAATCAGAAGAGGTCTCCTTTGAACCAGATGAGCCCTCCAACAGAGAAATATCCACTGAAGATTGAAAATATAAAAAGCCCCACTACTTATTCAATTCAACGGGCAATGATCCTCCAGAACTCACCCATCAGAATACTCACTAGGATCTGCCAAAGCAGAGAGTAAGAATCTCTAATTGCAGCTGCTTAGCAAAACCCACCAGCTGCACACACTGACACTCAAGTTCCTGCACAGGGAGTTAACTCTGACAGGAGGTGTTTGAGTTCAGGTTATTAATAATATGCCTCTAATCTCTCTGACTTGTTCTAACTGTACAGCCGCAAAAACACAGAATTGCTCCTTTTTCAAACTTCCTCCCTCTTTTCTGGGTTGCTTGAAAGTTCAGACTAAAGCAGCCTGGTCCTAATCAGCATGACAAAGGCAGCTGGTTGACCCAGCAGAGCTAATTCCAGCTCACAGAGTCAGCCAAAGAGGTTACACTGGGAATCTAGCAATTGTCACTATGTAAAATGGAAGGGCATCTCCTTAAAGACATGGCATCCAGGAATTGCACTGCAATGTCTTTATGCACCAAAAAAGATCAGAGCCTCAGGTTTTTGTTGCCTTACGTTTCTCGATTCATTTTAGTCTGCTTTGCTTTCATTTTTCAAGAAAGTAAATCCATCCTTTTTTTTCTAATCAATGATACTGTATCTTCAATTTTTATAGTCTGCCTCTCGCAATCTGTCATGTTTTCAAGGAATTACTTTTAATATGCAAAAAGCAGTGAAGCTGTTTGTTGTATTCATTAATGCACTGGGATAGTTAAGCTGGAAGCAGTCTGGGATTTTCGAAATATGCCATGTTACATTCAGCTTTAAAAAATAAATTATGGCATGATGACCTAGACACTCTTACAAAGTGGGAAGCAGAGCAGTGCGTTTTTTAAAAATATTTGTAGTATTACAACATCATATCCCCCCCCAGGAGTGTTGTTGTGCCAGAGCTTAATACAGCAATCCTGATAGGACTACGTGACTTAATGTGACTATTCTGAATGACGCAAGGGTAGAGTAACTCACAGTAACTCACAGTGCAACTGAGGCAAAGCGGAAAACTAGACATGCTCACTAGTCATCAGAGTGAGCCTAGTGAGAAATGTTTTGCTAGAGGATATAACAAAAAAAAAAAAAAACAAGATGATAGAAAAATAGATTAAAGCTTTAGAAATCATGTTGGCTTTTTTCCCCATGAAATGAGTTCAGATTTTGAATCAATCAATATAATAAAAGAGCTGAAAGAAAGTCTGATACAGTAGTGTTATAATTTCTCCCTGGAACTTCAATGAATGTAATTTTGTAACAGCCATGATTGGTCTCCCCATTCAGACCATTGCTCTGCCCGCAGGAAAGGTTGTTTAAGGAGCTCCAAGGGGGAACTTGCTCTCTCTACAGCTACTGGATTGTTCAGACTGTTTTGTTATGTTGCTTGCTGTTCCCCTTCCCTTGCTTTCATTTACTTTATTTCTTTGTAAAATAAAATTGGCTTGAGCCTTAACAAATTACACCTGCTTCAGCCTCGAGAATGCTACAATATATGATGATGGTCATGCTTGTACTAACTTGTTGTTAGAGCTTAAGAAAAGCTTATAGTGTGTTTTCTTCAGTTTACCTATTTTTTTTCCCTAAGCAGAGAAAATCCATTAGTGACATGACAACATTTGTTGTCAAAGGGTCTGTAGTGGATATTTAAGGTGTCACAAATATGATAATGCATTTTGTTGAACAAATATAATAGTTTAGCCTTTTTCTCAGGCAATTCCAGTTAAAATGCAGTTTCTCCATGTCAGTGTTAGTGAAAGAGTTAATCTGTGTTTATCCAGAATGTATACATAAGTCCTTTTTTTTATCTCTATAGGACTTGTTAGCACTATTCACAAAGAATGAATAACATCAGGAATGACATCAGCTTCCGTCAACATGTAAGAGGTTGCCATGGCAGTGGTCAACGTTTTCAGAGCACAAACCAGTGTACTTGATATATTAGCCTGTTCAAAAAATGTGGTTGCATAGATGGAATTACACCCACCTGAATAGCCAGTTGCACTGCAAGCCAGTTTTTTTTTCAATATGTTCTTTTTAACTTCAAAGCTTTGGCAATAACATTTTTTCTTTGGCCCACGTACAGTAGAATGACCCTATCTTTGGACCATTTTTTTTTTTTTACTAACACAGTCCTCTCACTAGACACATACTATACATCTGGCAAACACTAAAGGTTAATGTGCCAAGTGAAGGTCCACAGTGAAATTATATAATACAATGTGTGCCAAGAAGGGTGGCTCACATGACCACCCAGCTGGCTCTACACAGATTCTGTACCTGCATTGGGAAGAATGCTTTACTCAGGGTAGTAAATAAAAGCTCCCCCACTCTGTCACCATAACAACCAAAAAGAATATCTATTAACTCCAGGAGTGAGAGAAAAAAAAAAAGTTTCCAGTGGAGACTTTAAAAGAAAAAGGGTAAAATCATGTTTAAAATATGATTTAAAACATCTCAGGATAGATAGATAGATAGATAGATAGATAGATAGATAGATAGATAGATAGATAGATAGATTTTATATAAAAAAGGATGTGCAATACACAGCGATGTGTATTGCACAGGGAATGATGAAGGGTTCCAGTCCAGTAAACAATAATCCAAACGAACACCAAACACAAACACGGTCACCTCTCCCAGGGAGTGCTGCAGTGCTGGTGGTGAAAGTACAATTACAATTGTGAACAGTTAGTGCTGTGCTGTATGAGTTTAGTACTGGCCGTGGGCGACAGCTCCGGATCGTGTTAGCTGTCTAATCTAACAAACAAGACAAACAGTACGTTTTTAGACAGACAGACAAAACAAACAAAACACTCACGGTTAGTTTCACAATACAGGTATTTGGCAAAGTGGTTAACAGTGTGCAGGTGCAGGTGCAGGTGATCAATAAGCAGCCAGACAGTTATAATCCAGGTGCAATGTTGTTTAATTGTTGTATTTTGTAATCCAAATGCCTGATGGCGAACAACAGTAAAAAAATAGGTAAACTGAAGAAAACACACTATAAGCTTTTCTGTTGGCAGGTTCTTTAAGTGCTAACGACAAGTTTAGTACACCCAGGTTCAAGCATGACCATCATCATATATTGTAGCATTATCGAGGCTGAAGCAGGTGTAATTTGTTAAGGCTCAATCCATGGAAAAAGGATGGCTGTTTTTTTAAAATGTAGTACTAGAGGCACAAAACAATTACATCCCAAAAGTAGACAAATCTAAACTAAAACAAAATGGCCAAAAGGTTTAATGAATCAATTAAAAAAAATATTCAGCAAAAAAACACACTTTACAGAGCGTTTAAAAGGGACCAAAAACAAAGTACACAGAAAGAGTACTTGGAACTGCAAACACAAGTCAAAAAAGGAAGTTAGAAAGGCCAAGAGAGAGATAGAAATGAACATTGCTAAGGGGGCTAAAACCAATTCCGAAATGTTTTTCCAATATTATAACAGCAAGAGAACATTCAAAGAGGAGGTAAATGTCTAAGAGATACAAATGGCAAAATCATAAACAAAGGAAAAAAAATAGCAAATATATTAAATGATTACTTTTCACAAGTTGTTACAAAGGAGGATACGGACAACATGCCACACATCGACTTGTTCCTATCCAGTTTTAAATAACTTTAGCATAACAGAGGCAGAAGTGTTAAAGGGACTAGGAGCCCTTAAAATAAATAAATCCCCTGGGCTGGATGAGGTCCTCCCAATAGCACTCAAAGAAATGAAAGAAGTTATTTACAAACCGCTAACCAAAATCATGCAACAGTCTCTTGACACAGGGGTTGTACCGACAGACATAATACCGATCCTCAAAAAGGGAGACAAAACCGAACCAGGTAACTACAGACCAATAAGCCTGACTTCTATTATATGTAAACTTATGGAAACTATAATAAGATCCAAAATGGAAAATTACCTATATGGTAACAGTATCCTGGGAGACAGTCAGCATGGTTTTAGGAAAGGGAGATCGTGTCTGACTAACCTGCTTGATTTTTTTGAGGATGCAAGATCGACAATGGATAATTGCAAAGTATATGACATAGTTTATTTAGATTTCCAGAAAGGTTTTGACGAAGTCCCGCATGAAAGATTAATCCTCAAACTGAACGCAGTAGGGATTCAAGGTAATCCATGCACATGGATTAGGGAGTGGTTAACATGTAGAAAACAGAAAGTACTGATTAGAGGGGAAACCTCAAAATGGAACGAGGTAACCAGTGGTGTACCACAGGGAGTATTAGGTCCTCGCTATTCCTAATCTACATTAATTATTTAGATTCTGGTATAGTAAACAAACGTGTTAAATTTTCAGTCGACCCAAAAATAGGAGGAGTGGCAAACACTGTTGCAGCAGCATAGGTCATTCAAAATGATCTAGACAGCAATCAGAACTGGGCAGACACATGGCAAATGACATTTAATAGAGAAAAGTGTAAGGTACTGCACACAGGCAATAAAAATGTGCATTATGAATACCATAATGGAGATACTGAAATTGAAGAAGGAAGGAGTTTATGTAGCATTTAACCGCATGGACCCCTCAGAACTACATTTCCCATCATCCTCCTGCTCACTGGTAAATCCATCTCAGTTACATATGTGAGCAGGAGGATGATGGGAAATGTAATTCTGAGAGGTCCATGTGGGTACATGTGAAGCCATCTTGAGCCAGTGAATGCAATTTAAAAGTTTAAAAAGTGGTCAAAATGTAAAAAAAATAAAATTAAAACAATACACACACCTTACATAAACTGTTGTAGCAACACATGGGAACATGTAACACAATAAAATAAAAAGGTCCTTATGTACCCTTTAAATGGGTTATAAATGCACAATGCATCAAGATGCTCAGCCCCTCTGCGCTCCTTGTATACCAGAAAGTGGTTTATCGCCATTTTGTGAAGTTCTGAGTAGAACCTAAAAAGAAAAAAATAATTTACTTCAGCAGTTAGCAAATCATGAACCCAATCTTGACATAACTCTTGATGGACCATTATGTATGGCAAAATATATTTTGATAGCTTGATGACAAACAATAATATTTTATTTAATATACTTCTTGCATTTACAATAATTCTTAATAAATAACACTCTCTTTGGATATGAAACAATTGGTCTGTGATCTAGGCAGGTTATACCTGCATGCTCTCTTATGTGCTTCAAATTACTCAACATGGGAACATGTAATGCTGTTTGAAATAATATTCAAATGAATACATGTTTATGTTATTTGCATACAATTTTTGCAGCACTTTTCATTACAATTATCTGTATTGTTAAACACCTACCTATATTGTGTCTGTGACATGTATACATTCATGCATTTATATTATGAACTACTGTACAAGTCTTTCGTATGGGCTGATGGGTTAATGTTAAAAAATCATTCTGTGTGGAGCAGCAGATAATCTCCATGAAATTCTCATTTGTAAGCACAGCACATTTGTCCTGCAGCCAAGTCCAGTGGATAGTGCTGACTAGGTGTGAGACAGTGTGGTATTACAGCTGTAACCCTTCTACTGCCAAGCATAAATGTATAGTCTGTCTGAGATTCGTCATGTAGTGGCACAGCAATTTTTTTATGATCCGAATATTCTTTGATGTTTATGCCACACAAGTTGTATTCATGTAATTTAATAAGTCTTTCTTTCTTTCTTTCTTTCTTTCTTTCTTTCTTTCTTTCTTTCTTTCTGAAAATGACCCCCAATCAGTTTACACCCATTTTTCAACCCATTTTGAAATGCCCATTTTGAATGTTGCCTAACCACTGCAATCCACTCACTGATCAGGACTGAAGATGTTCCCACTGTCAAGCCAATCACCTCTTTTCAACCGGCAAACCAAAGCAATGATTTCTGCCAAGCCACTAAACCCTGAAGCTAAGCCCTGGCTACACTCATCAGTAGAATGGCCTTGTCAATAGAACTGCTAAAGCACGATGGTGCAAACTATTCCCAGATAAGATTCCACTGCAAGCAATGAGAGTGCAGAGGTGAATGTGAGAACGGGATTACAACTATTTTTGCATGGCTATATCTGCACACCATACTATGCACCATATAATATATTTTTTCTTTTTACTAGTTTAGTCACTGGTCCCTCATTTTAAAAGCACAATAACACACATAAGGGAGCCTCGCAACACTCCGGAGCCTTGCTGTTCAGTACAACAGAACACCTTCTCATTTGGTATTGATTAGGCAGAGATTGTTGTGTCTGATTACATTAAGCTAATTTCCCTACTTAATGCACTATGAGTTAAGAACAGTAGATGACACTGTTAAATACTGTTGTGTGTATTCTTAATTACATTGCTGGTCACTACAAAGATATAACAAGAGGTGGACATACGAGAGTTTTCCTAAGCCCATTCAATGCTTTCCAGGTAGAGTAGTTTTGTGATGTGGGTAACTGAAAGCTCAGTTCAGTCAAAAGTCTTGTTCCTATAGAGGCTAGAGCATTCACCACATCACTCCTAATACTACCATATGAATACAGATAATCTTTAGACATTACATATCGGGCTCCAAAGTTTCAAAGTTGGTCTTAACATTCTTTAATGGGATTTAGGATTTAGGATAGAAATGAAGTCGTATGCAATGTTATTTTAAATGCAAAAGTACAAAATAGTTAATCTTTATCCAGAAATCTAATACCTATACCAATACAATAATACATTTGAAGGCCAGTATTTATAGCATAGGAGATGCTCTTGGTGGTTTAAAAATGTTATATCACCACAATCTTAATATTATTAAAACACCCCATAACTCCTCCAGCCATCATGACTGTAAAATAATAACTTGGCTTGGCTAATAATCCTATGTATTAGATTGAGAAAAGAAGGGATTCAAGAGTAGAAAACAGCAAAGAACAAGGGAAGCATTGACAAAGGATGAATACTGCACCACCTGTCAAGCCAAGGAAGAAAGGAAACACTCAGTACTGTAGATACTCCATTGAAAAACTACTGTAATATCAGATCGAACAATAAGGACACTTAACAACTCCTCCTATAATGAATGTTATAATGATCCAAAAAGGGCAGTATTTTAAAGATCAATAGCATGATGAAATAGCCAACACATTTAGATGTGTTAAATTATTAAGCTATCTGTGCTTTGAGTTGATCAGATCAATTATCCTTTTTTTTTAATGCCACAAAAAGAGGAATCTTCACCAAGACTTTTATCTCAACTTAGGAGTAGCTTGAGATTGTGGTGTATCTAAAAACACAGTGCAACCAAAAAATATTCAGACACTTCATATCCATTGTCAAATTTCCCATCTTGACAATAAAACCAATAAATTCAAACACTACGTGTTGAAATAAAAGTCAGAGATACCATGAAAAACTAGACTACATCCCCAAATGTTATTAACAATTAATTAAAATTAAATTTCAGCAGACAGCAGTGAAAAGAATAACTGAGAGCATTTCAATTCAAGTTCATATTTTAAAAGGGTTAGTTATCTTTGCTTGTAATCTTTTTTTTTTTTTTTTTTAAATAGTGGGATTGGCACAGACAGTCGATACAAATAAATCCAGTTTTGTATGATAGATAAGTCCTGGTGTGTGATTGATAACACTTTGCTCTTACTTTTAAGGCAGACTTAAATTGTACCAAGGGACAACATTGCTGTTCATAACAGAGAAACAAAATTCTCTTTGAAAGAAAATTGAACAATAAGTGTATTCTTTAAATGTTAGCCACTGTATTTGTTTGGGAGTATTTTGACTGGGAGAATGTTAACAATGATGTAAAGGGTAGAGGGTGCAGAGCTTTTCTCACAGTGGCAAATACTCCCCAATGAGATACAGTAATCCCTTTTCATCCATTACAGTGACATTCAGCCATTTTGGTATATGGGCTAAACCATGCACGTAAAAAGAGATTCTGAAAAGCAAAAAGAGACATCCCTACACATGAAAGGCTGCCCCCTGTGGAGCTTTCCTTTTCTAAAACCACTCAGGGAGAGCTCCAACGGATAAGTGTGTCAAAAACATAATTAGGCGACTCAGTCTTTCAAATCCCCAGTTCTGCTCAGTAAAGCACCTTTTAGATGTTCAGTCTAGAGTCCTAAAATACAGTTATTGCAGTTCATTCTACTTCCAGGAAGGTAATCTGGATGTTCTGAGACAGTGCAGTGAAGCTGGTTCCAATCACAGAGCAATAAAAACACTTTAAAGGTGTAGTTCCATTACTGTACATTTTGCGACTGATGCACATCAGTGTAAATGTACGTTCTTGTACCTTGAGTTAACATTGTAAACTTGTAAGAATAGTATTTTTACTGAACATATGTTAAAGTTGTACCTAACAAAATACTTTCATAAATCTTACCTGTCATGCAATTCTATTTTGAGATCAATTAGATTAGAGGACCTGGCCGAGTTGGGTCGAATGGCCTCCTCTTGCTTGAAATTCTCCTATTAGAATATTGGTTTCGATGCTTGTGCTATACAGCATTTTGTAATTCTTCTCAGCATGCATTACAAGTTGGAAGCAGCTGTTCTTTATTTGGGGTTTCATTGTTTTCTCTACTTTTGATTTATTTAAACCACATATTACCTTTTTCCATTATTTTAAAGCACATTCAGTGGGGAGGAGCTGTCTTTTTTTGTGAACAGCATTTGAATAAATATTTTTAAACGCTAAAAAATATTGTTCATTGTGGCAATGTGCCCCGCCCCTGTGTGCATTTGTGTGTTATGTGTTGTATGTTGCGTGCGTGTGTTAATGTTGGTGTATAGAGATTGGTACACGGGATATAAACGGGTCTGTGTTTCACGTGTATTTAAAAAGTGTAGATTTGTATTTAGGCACGAGGAGAGCACAAATCACTTCACGTGCTGGTTAAATGTAATATGTGAGTACGGGGTTGCACAGAATTAATTCACGTGCTGGGATTCAAGTGAATAATTAATTAGTAATTGAATCCCAGCACAACAGTATATATAGAGACACGTAGCATGCAGTCGGGGTTGGGTGTTCGGAAGAGGAGAACGGGTGAGAGAGAAAGGAGTAATTAGAAGTAAAGATCGTAAATATAAGTGTTTGTTCTCACCGTGTTTGTTTGTCTGTCCGTGCACCGTTTGTTTAGTGTTAGTCCGTTTTGTATGTCTGTTTATTTTGGCGCAAGTGCCGTGTCCTGGTTTGTATTCCGTTGTTTAAACCTTTTATTTTGTTATTAAACGCTAGGTGCAGCCATTGCACTCAGCTCATCATCACCACCGTCTCTGTCTGTGTTTGAATTCCTTTCTGGTCTGACGCAACCCACTCTGGCCGTCTTTGTGACATTCATATATAGCTAAATCTCTAAAAAATGTAGCTATATATTTAACTAAATCTTAAATCTCTTGCAAAGATGTAACAATTAGCTAAATATTTAACTGGCCAGTTAAATCTACCTCCCCCCCGTGTACGTTACAATATATATATATATTGTGTGTGTATATATATATATATATATATATATATATATATATATTTAAAAGGGTGTGTATACCAGTGCTAGAAGAAAGTTCAAAAACCTTTCTCAACTGGGGTGCCTTAAGACATGACTATGAACGCCGCAGTTTACACAAACAAAACCTTGGAGATAGAGCTGTTTGCTGTTTCTGAATTCTCTCTCTCTCTCTCTCTCTCTCTCTCTCTCTCTCTCTCCTTTTTTTATAATAAAGGAAATGTTAGATGTAATGTTAATTCCAGGAAATTCTTTTAGGAGATGATATAACAGACATTGAAGGGTAATCTTTGCATTTCCTCACAAGCCCAATACTTCTTAGAAGCAAGGTGATTGCTAAATCATTTTCACACATCTCACTGAAGGTGTTACATAACACATTCAAACTTTTTTTTTTTTTTTACTATGAGACATTCTTATCATGTCAAATGTAAGTTATAAAAATGAAAAACACATAACAGCATGGTTTGTGTATCAGATTTTCTGGAATAAAATGCTACACCAGGGCCAAAGTAATCATATCATCTCCATTGTTCTCTTGAACAATTTTCATTCTGCATGACTGGTGACAGGTGGTCAGCAAGTATGGTTAACAGAATTGAATTGGCACAGTAAGGATGTGCTCCTAATACTCACAACGCCCACAGTGACCTATAGAGGGTGCTGTACATCCCTAATTTACATAACATTGCATTACCTATGCTATCAAAATGACATCTCAGAGGGCACAGGTAACATTACATTACATTGAAACCACAAATAAGCCCTGCAAGCCTTTATTATGCCAGCTAGAAAAAAGCTGCTGCAGCTTTGAGAGCTTACAGCAGGAATCGGATTGCTGTGATGACGCTCCTGTTAGCTGTTTAAAGCATCCTCTCAAGAATGGATGCTGTTACTCAAGCAAATGGAAATCACATGGATTGAAATTGCTGACGATGGTCAAACAGCACTCCCTATGGGCCATAGAGCAAACTGTGAAAACATCACGTAGAAACACAACCTACTCAATTTTAGTGATCTGTGACTAAACCACCATATTAATTTAGTGTTTATCATTAATCTTAAAGCTACAGTACATTGTTCACTTGCAGTAACAGTTTCAGCAGAGTTTTCAAGTAGGTTAAGATTATGGGGGCCTGTTGTGAGTCCAACTGTTAAAATGCTGAAAACATACAGAAATGGATATTATACTGTATTGGGAGAGCAGTGGTTGAAAGACTGTGCTTCCCTTCTAGGATATGTTGGCCAACCAATTCTGTTCATGGATGAATGCAGTCTTTGTATCTGAATATTTGGCGGTGGGGCACTGAGTAGAATTATGTGTGTCACAGTGAATAAAGTGTCACCAAGACATACTTGGTACACATAAGAAACTTCAAAGAGTAGGTATGGGTTCCACACAGAGCTATTTTCATATTTTGGTAATGCAATTATAAAGATGATTGGAGTAGCAAGTTCTTCTTTAAAGGCTTGTTATTGCCCGAAAGGTCTACATTTAGAATCTTTGGTAGTGTGATTATGTTGAAAGAGAAAATGCTGGAATACGTACAACACAGCAAGCACCAATGGTAAGTAATGTGCTTTGTAGAGTGTCGGGATTAGATACAACAATTTAATTTTATTACCAGGTACAGCATGATTATTTATTGGTTCAATATTTTATAAGAATATGCTTAAAATCAATAACAATGCACTTCCAAACTTAATGTCACCTTCTGCTGGTGAATTATCTCAAAAGCTTATGCTATTTCAAGGTTCTAAAAGGCCTTTTAAAAAACACAACACACACATTGCATTGAGGCTGAATACAGAAAAACACATACAGCGGAAGAGCAGTTGTTTTAGCTCACTATATTGGGCCAGAAATGTCCTGGAGGTCTGTTTCTTGAAACTACATATCTTTCTGGGATTTGTGATGAAATTAATAAATTGTGCCAGAAGTGGGAGTGGATACGTCTGCTAAGAAATAAATAATAAATAATATTGAAATAGCCTTCTCTTGAGAGCCGGACGACCATTCAAGGTGACATCTTAAAACTTGATTAATATGTGACATGAACCTTCCAAAGCCAGGGCACACACAGTGGAGAATTTAAATAACTGCACACAGTCTACCAGGAAACAATACCTTTTGGTATTACTGTAACAACATGAACATGACTTTGGTTTGAACTGAGGTACTGTTTTAATGCTGTAGAATTTGTTTTAATTCTTAAGAACTATTTATGGCAGAATGAGATTGGAATTTATTCTTGAGTAACTCCTCTAACCTCATTTGATTTGGTCCTGCTCACAGATCATCAAGTGCAAGTAGCATTTCAAAAGGAATTTGAATAGATTTCTTTTACAATTCCTTTACTATTCTGTGCTTTTTGCAATAATTATGAGAGGTTCTGCATTCTGTTGCTCCAATGTTGAATTATTATACTTGTTCTCTCAATCTGTCTTTAGCTGGTTTTAGATCCTAAGTGCTTGGACTGAACAACCTTTCTCGTTCCATTCAGATCATATTACTATATGACTTACTGTGTGTATAAACCACACCGGTTTAAGCCAGCACTTGCACTCTGACTGCACGGAAGCAGAGCACCTTCTCTGCCTCCCTCTCCTCAGCAGCCCCGAGCAGACTAACTGCTTTACTTTTATACTGCCCAATAACGCTCAGGTGCGGATAATCATTACTAATAAAACAATTAAACAATCAAACAAATGTGCATTCTCACATGTTTCTTTTATGCAGGGAGGATTAACCCCCTCCCTGCTGTCTCACTCCACCTGCTTCCTCACACAATATATATATATATATATATATATATATATATATATATATATATATATATATATATATATATATACATACATACATACATATACATATAGGATACATGTGTAAGAAATAAATTGCAATATTGTTATTTTCAATAATGGTATTTGGATTGGGTATAATATTATTCATAAAGCCGAGATTACAATACATTTGACTGGCTTTTAGCTTAATAAAAAAAATATGAACACTACAGTAATGGAAAAAATGTTTTTGTTTTGTTGGATGTACACACAAATGGTTTAAATTACTAAAAAATCTATTATTTCAGGATGTTTTGGACAAAAGCCCTTCTTTGGCTGTGTAGAAAAGAAAAGTCAACACAGTGCAGTAAACGTGTTGTATATATAGGTAGAGTAGGTGGGGCTGGCAGAGTTTTTAAGGTCATATTGTCATGAGCTGAATGGAACGAAGACTACTTCGGAACTCCAGTGAAGCTCCAGGCGAATTCTATGCCAGGTAAAGGGAGGATTTCAATACTGGAGCCACAGAGCAGGGAGTCACTCAGAATGACTGGAAACATCATTACAGTTCCATCTAAAGCTACTTGATCTTTAATGTACTGTGGAGACTCTAAACCCACAGTTTGCAAACAGCAATCTTGCACAAGCTTCATATTGCAAGCACATAATGCCCTCCACTAGTCTGATAAACTAGAAAGAGCTATACCAGAGAGGTAGTGTGATCCAAAACAGCATACATACTAAACAGAGGGTACATCGGCAGTGACGGTCAAGCAGCGTGGAATGGTTTGTTGTTTTATTTGTTTGCTGATTCAGGTAATCGTTCTTTTGTTTACTTGGATACCTGGTATGAGCTATAGTTTCATTTAAAAACACAAGTGTGTGCAATTGTCCATGACCAGCTGCCACTGACTATAAGTCTGTCAGGCTTGTATGGAGCAGCTGCACAGTGAGAATTTTAGCTGCTTACTGAACTGTATGGGAGAGGTTTTAAACATATATATATGTGTGTGTGTGTATGCTAGTTCATGAAGCAATACTGCATACGTCAGACAGGAAAACCAAGTATAGCACTTGACATATTTTGAATTACTGGTTCCACAATTGTTTTTTGCCGTTGATCATATGCAGTGTCTGCCGGAAGCATCTACTTCATGGTTTCATGAAAGCTGAAGTAACTGTGAAAACCAATGTTAGAGCTTCATCTTAGAGCTCCATAGAAGTGTCAAAAAACATCCAGATGCTATGTCGCTCTGAGTCATATGAAGTCTCTGAATAGCACATTATGTAGCAATTGCAATAACATGCCATCTATACATGTCAACGTCAGCACCTCTGAGCGGTGTGTTGGCTATTAGTAAAAACAAGGACAGATCTTATAAAAGCATAGCAAAGTCTAATAAAACACAGTGAAAGCATGATAAGCATAGGTTAGCATTGTAAAGCCAGAGGTATGGTAAGGCATATTAAAATCATGGCAAACCATGGTACACTGTGGTAAATGCATCGTATAACCATGGAAAAATTGCAAAATGGCCTTATAAGTCTATGTTACCTGACATACATTTCTGTACAGTGCATTATACATGTATTTTCTTGTGTGCTTTTCAAGGGCATAGTGTAGCTGCCATCTAGAGGAACTAAACTCCATTACACCTTACAAAACTATTATTCTGTCCCTGACTATAATAATAATAATAATAATAATAATAATAATAATAATAATAATAATAATAATTACATAGCAGTCAGTCACTATTGCTCAAAACTACCAGTTTTATTTCCTAGGACTACTGCTTTTAAAAAGGATAGGAAATTAATAATTAATAACCAAACATTTGTATGTATTTTACCAATTATTTATATTTTTAAGAAAAAAAAATGAAAAAAAGGAGTTTATTGCTTATTTAACTTAATATTTACTTTGTTTCACCCAGCATGCCTTGTTTCTTTCTGTTCCTTGTTTAGATTTTTTTAGGTCAATCATAAACTCCAAATATCTTCATTACATTTATCATTACAGTTATTAAAAGAAAAGAAAACCTATTTGACTGAAATAAGGTTCTAAGCATTTGAAATAAAAAATACACGACTGTGATTTAAAGGAACATTCATTACCAGGTATAGTACGGTTAAGGTACAATATCAGGTATTCTTAAACTTACCTCAGTTGTTTAAAAAAAAAAAACACTTATCATTTTACAAGTACTTTCTTTACTGACAGGTATTTTACAAAGCATGAACAAATTGTTGTTGTTTTGACTTTATCAGATGTAAATCCAATGTAGCTATCAATACATATTAAATCTTTATGGTATATAAACTGTACAATGTACACAGAGTAGGATAAGCAGACCTTTTTTTTGGCGATGACAGTTTTTAATAGGATCAGCTGAATATGTATTTAAAATACATCTGAAGAAGAAACCTCTATGGTCTTGAAAGCGAGGGTATTTTTCATACAAGTTTAACTGATCCTATTAAAAGGTATTATCTGCAATGTACAACGAAACCCATATTTCTATTTTAGAGCCTCTCTAGTACTTTGGATCTGGATCATTGGAAACCTGAACGCTGGGTTAGCCTATATATAATGAAATACTTTAATAAATTGGACCATTCGTTATGTAGGTCTCATATAGCAAACATGTATTTTACCGATGTCGGTTAAAGAAAACTTGTTTGCAGGCATTTCTTTCAGGTAATCTGTTATAATTGCACTTCAAAGCTGTTTTACCCCAGCAGTGCCATCAGGGTCAAATCATTTCACTGGCTGCAAAGCATGTCATAAGGGAAAGTGGCTGGTTGGTTAATAACAAGAAAGGAGCTGTGGAAGGGGTTGAGACGATGACCTAGGCTAGGAAGTGTAACAGGCTACCTGAAAGTAAGACATGCAAACTTTCTTTAACCTAGTATAGTATGGTACTAGTTATACTTTTTTTACATATAAATCTTACAGAACTGCACATGTGGGACCGACATGGCGAATGGAAAGCTGTGACAAGTAAGGGTTTTTGCAATTATTTCATTATCTATATCCCCTTAAGACTCAAATCACCTGCACATGGAAAATAAAAGATATATATTTTTAATACCATGCCTGATGTTTTGAACATCCTGTTTGATTTGCTTGTCACCAGTGATGGCACCATCCCAAGTCACTTTCCGATAAACCATATGTCACAAGTGCTTACACAGCCATTGGGCTTCCTGTTTGTATCAGAAGAAGCTGAGCAGACGCAACCTCACTGAAACAGGTCTCTACAGTGTCAACTACCCTCAATCTACTCAGGCACACCCACAAACAGAGAAGTACATCTTCCACAAAATTCATACAAGCTTTATAGCGCCAAAGAATGTTGAATCCCCATCCAGAGATACCACTGCTGACTGCCGAGGTATGAGGAGTTCAATACTATCTCCTTCTTCCAGTTTTGCAATCCCTATTAGAAGAAAAAAAACAAAAAACACAGAATTTAACATTTTAACGGATGAAAATGTTTTAAGCAAGTAGGCAAGCTGCTGCTATACAAACTGCTTAGAAAGTTAACACTAACTTCTTAAAAAATGAAACTGCTGTTAATATTACAAAGCTTATCCATACAGAGCAGCAGGTGTTGCCAAGTTACTGAATCCTAAAGTGAGAGTTCAGCCTAATCTGGCACCCTGGCCAGTAGGAGTCGCTGTTGTGCTGTTGCTAACCAACTAAAAAACGTACAAAGGCCGATGCTTCACTCCCCAAGTGTCCCCAGTCTAGACCTCCCGACCACGTGACTCACTGTTGTCTGTAGCATTGCCCTCTGTGAAAAATATTATATGAATTACCTATTTTATATAACTTTTCATTTATAATGAATCAGGGATACTTTTGAACTTTACCTCTCAGATTTTGAACTCTGTAGCAAGTGCAAATCGCACATAGCTGACATAGTGAAAACAAATGGAGGCATTGTGGGGTCACTAAAAAAAGCCAGACTTGTAGTAGAAAACATATTATTTAGATTAAGCACAATGCAAAAAAAAAAGTACATACCAGCTGTATAGCAGGTATTGAAAGGAAAATCTTCATTCATATTTTGGATACATCGGAATAAATTTACATTTTGCAGTTCATCTCCAACTATGCTTGCCTTTTTCCTTACTATTATGTGCCCCATTGCATAGATTTTATCCTTATAATAAACCTGTAAGAAAAAAAAGAAAATAATATGTGTTGAATTATTGCTTAACTAGTATGAATTATTTTCTTTAAACTGCTGTAAATCTCTGTTCTTACCTGGCTGTACACAAAAAAGTAACCTGTTTCTTTAACAATTATTGTATTGGTTTGCTCTTCCAGGGCAGTGCCTCTTTTAAGACCTGGAAGCCAAGGGATAGCTGTATTTTCACCTGATAAAAACACCAGAGAGATTTTATACAACATTGAGAGGCCATTCACCACACCCTATTCAGGTGATAATAAAAACAATATTTAAGCAAAACTAATTATTAAAATCCACCTTCTTGCCTCATATTTTCACTAGTAACATTAACTATACAAAAATATAACAATAACAATACAGTAAAAAGAGGTAAAAATGTATTTACAGAATCATCATTATTATTATTATTATTATTATTATTATTATTATTATTATTATTATTATTATTATTATTATTTCTTTATTTCTTAGCAGACACCATTATCCAGGGTGACTTACAGTTGTTACAAAGTATCACATTACAGATAATAGCAGTTATAGAATACAATAAAATCAGTAGTAAAAGCAAATTCAAATGAGAGAAAATAAAAAATACAGTAAGCAATTAAACTTAAAAATATTTGGTTATAAGAGTAAATTCCATTAACCGTGAATACAGTTATCTTTAAAAGTAAAATCAAGGACAAGATACAGAAAGTATAATTATGTTAGTGTGGAGCAGTTAAGTGCAAGTACAAGATGATGCAAGTACTGATACAGTTGGGTGTCATATAGTCCAGCTTAGTCGAGAGTTGTGAGGTTTACAGATGCTGTCTGAACAGGTGTGTCTTGAGTAGGCGCCGAAAGGCGGTCAGGGACTGAGCCTAGAATACAACTGTGTACCAATGATAAAAATCCCATGTCCAAGCAACACGGAAGTGAAAGGGTTTACTAAACAACACTTGTAATGGAGCTTAAGTAAGAAAATCAAAATACAGCTTGTACCAAATATTAAGACAATCACTCAAAATGTACTGTCTCTATGCAACTGTGACGCAGGTCCAAAGCCATTCTGGATCCAAATGCAGATAAATTGTCCTGTTCAAACCCAACACATCTGTCAAACATAAACTGCATAACTAAAACAATGTGGTCTTGACATTTAAATTCCTGGAAATATTTCAGTCAGCACTTGGCTGCTGTCCAGCAATAACAAGCTACCACTTACATATCAAGAACCAACCAATGAGTTTGGATATAAAGTGATTAAGACGGCTCACAAGAATTAAGTATACGGCTTTCAAAGGGTTTAGATGAAATGAGTCGTGTATTCACTTGCTGATGTTTTAAAAATATAATTACAGTGAGGTAGTTACATTAATCGGTCTTTAAAAATCATTTTGCGATCTAGTTCTTATTTTGCAGCTTTTGAAAATCCTGCTGTTACTGTTCAGTTCAGATTACTATGTGTCAGATGGGTCACATTTTAATTACCTTTCAATCTGACCTGTGACTTAATATGGCTGCCATAGTGTAGTCATGTGACTTTTTTTTATGAAAAAGATACTGGCTTTATATTTGGGACACAACTGTGTTCTATGAGTCACTGTCAATTTTGATCACTGTCACACTGTTGCAACCTCATATCACCATTTGAAGTACTAACTACACATTTACAGTGTTATATACAAACTAAAACTAGCCTCGAACTAGGGTCCTGTTTTATGAAAACTATTTTATGTAGCCAGAAAAGTGTAGAAAGTTTTTTTTTTTTTTTTTTCAGTGGTGTTAATGCAGGGCCATACCATATCCAACATATCCATCCAAACCTAAGATATATACAGTGCTCCCTCGCTATAAGGCTCTCGATTATAATACGCCTCAGATATAACGCTCCTACAGCATGTCCCCCAATTCCCTATACTTGTAATTCATGCAATATTTATACAGTAAATACAGTACCGGTGTTGTTCAAACTATAAGCAACTTCTCAGTCTAGCTTCTGTTTCTGTCTCTCCCTTTTGATACAGTACCTGAACTGAAGAAAAGCTGCACTGGCACTTTCTGACACAGATATCTTATTCAGCATTCGTTTCATAACTAAATAAATATTAGGCCTATTACATGGTTATCTTTCCTAATGTATTTACTTTTTTGCTGCAAGAGGAGCTGCAGCTTTCTCCTGGAGATGAAACGCTTCAGCTTTGCGTCAGCCCCACTCCAGAAACCAAACCTGCGGCAAGCCCATTCCCTCTTCCCCTTGCCCGATCCGCTCTCCTTCTCGCACTTGGTTTGCTTGTCTGTCACTTCAAACTGAACTCCCGACCGCTGTTTAGCCAGGCTATTTGTAGTTTAAAAACTGCTAATTAAAATGATCCACGAGTGGGAATGTTACCTTTATAGCAAAGGAGTACTGTATATGAATAAATACTTATGATTAATGTTTAGAAAAAGCTCTGTTAGTAAAGCTTCTTGAATTTAGCCTTTTCTAATAAAGATTACAGTATGTTGGTAACATTATTAACGCAAACAGAAATAACAGTCAAAATATATATATTTTTGTAGGCCTCTAACTCTAAACAGTAGAACAGTTAAGGTTAAGACTTACATGTACAGGCAAGTGCATTCAGTCTAAACAATGAAATAGTCCCTGTTTTCTCTTAAAAAATAGTTTTAAACACTAAAGACAATGTATTAACAATAGTGTTTTTGTGGAACTAGTGCTTTGAAGGAACAGGTTAAACATTGATCCACTACCCTGTGACTTGAACGATAAAACAGTGTGAACAACTGTATGCATGAATTCATTCATACATCAGTACAGTTCTGAACATACACTTTGCAAATTAAGACATTTTATTATCACTTTTTAAATTTTTTTTATCAATTTCAATTACAAAAAATGCATATATAAGTGAAATGTAATGTAAAATAAGGGGAAAAAAGTACCTTTTTGGAAGGTGCTTTTATCTTTGTTTGCGATCATTTGCAAACACGGCTGAAGTACTGGAAAATAAAACAAAGAGTACAAGCCATGTCTGATTAGTTTGTCTTTAACAATCTGTTATTGTGTGTTGATTAAAGTCTTTAAAATCTTAAAAGAAGTAGACAAAGTAACCCTAGACAATGCTGAAAGCACAGCACAGAAACCAGCAGCAAAAGACACAACTAATGTCAAACTGTGAAGAAACAGCAGGAACTGCAGATGTGGACTTTAACACCCACAATGTTTATCTCACCACACTGGAAGTCTTTTCCAATAAAGCTTAATACTGTTATTTACGCACAGCAGTTTTCGACCAGCATTAAATATATAAAATAAACCATATTCTCTACCATCAGATGTCATATATACTGTATATCACTGAATTTAGATTTCTGCCTACAGTATAAAGTGATGTGGTTGCTTAAATTAATCTATACCTTGCCACAGCAGGGTTTCTTAAGAGCATTTTACAGCACTGGGGAATCAGTCTGGGTGGCATCAACCACTTATCTATGGTTTAGATGGGTGGTTGATGCTCTAATGAGTCTCACATTCATTAATTTAGCTCCAGTGCAAAGTTGTTTCCACTTTTAGCAAGAAACAATTCAGATGTAGGTCAAAATTATTGGACTGCTAATTTCAAATTTTAAACAATACTATACTTATCAGAGTAATACACTCACCCCAACTTTCAGAAACAAGTTATGGGTAATATATACAGGTGGTGCATTATGTAGACAGTATACTCCGGTAACACTATTCTACTGTATATCATATGCTGTGGTGTTCTTGATATGCCGTATTAGCTTTTTATTCCACTTAGTAGTGTAAACACGTACATAGGGTCCTCGTAATCTCTGACTATTAATCGCCAGGTTACAAACATGGTTATGGTTCATATAAAAAAAAACCTACCTGTTTTATCAGTGAGATTATTTGACCTGCGCAGCCTTATTCTGTGATTACCAGGCTTTGCTATAGAGTTTTCTGTCCTGAGGTCCTCCAGTATATCTTCTTCATTTACATACTGCACTCTCTAGAAAGGTGACATAATATAATTTAGTCTCAAATTAACATAAAACATAAAATAATTATGTAAATCAAGAAAAGTATTCCAATGCACAGTCTTAGTAGCCTAATTACTTGTTTTGCCAGCTACTGACGATTTCTGTACATATTCTGATTATTTTTTAAATAACTCACCTGCGCTTGGTCCCTGTTTGGTTGGGGCATTTCTCCATCAGGGTAGGTCAATGATACCAAGTGCTCTTCTCGCTTTTTGAAAACCTCTGTCTTCAAAGTGGCTACTTCTGCTTTTAAAGTTATTATGTGATACAAAGAGACAGCTGACAGAGAAGTAGACATTATTGCTGCAAGTGTCAGAAACAATATCGTGGAGATCAGGTACTTCTGTTGGAGATCAAAGTAAATGTTGAGGTTTTGTTCAGTAGATTTCATTCTGGTTTCAAGCCGAGCTCACAGAAACTGCCCTAAGAATCCAGCTGATCTTTTAATAGTGACATCCATTTTTCGTCTAGCTGTAAAAAAAAAAAAAAAAAAAAAAATGCATCCACTGGATTTGGGTTGCTCAGATGTGCAAATCATTTCCTGTCAGATGGGACTATAACTGCATCTTGAGTGATTTAACTTGTAATTGTGATGTTCCTTTTTTGCTTGATTAATGAACAGCAGTTAAACTATTTTAAAGCAAAACTAGGTATACTGTACATTACTATACCTACATTTGCCAACCTAACATGTTAGTTAATATACATATATATTTTTTTAATTTTGTTAAAAAATATTTGTTAAGTTGACATTGCTTTTGCCTAATAGGAACTTATTTTCTGTAAGACTGAATGCTATCTCAAATAATATCTATTTTGCTTTTATTCCTGTTGAAGTTTCCCATAGTTTACAATGGTTTTGTTTAATGGTGTTATGTAAAAAAAAAAGAGAGAGAGAGAGAGAGAGAGAGAGAGAGAGAGAGAGAGAGAGAGAGAGAGAGAGAGAGAATTCAGAAACAGCAAACAGCTCTATGTTCAAGGAGAATCAGGATCCAGCAGATCTTATATATTAATATTCTTCTTCCAAAATGGATTTGAATGTAAAAACAGCAAACAGACATTGTCATTACAAACAGATAGTAAGAGGGTACTGGTTATTCTAAGTGGAATAAAGTTAAAAAGTTATTCAACGCTCAACACTGCAGTTTTATAATCCAAGCTACTTCCTTTTTTCTTGGGGAAGGGGTGGTAACCCAGTCTTTATTCTATTAAGGCTATGCTGCCTCCTCTGTCTTCATCAACACTGTGTATTGTATCCTGGAACTGTTTATTTATGCTTTCGACCATGGACTGACATCTTTTTAAAATGCTTTGTGCTTGTCTGTCCCCAGAATGAAAATAAATATGCTATTCATGTATACTACTCAAAGTTGCCACTTGAAGCTTGGATACAACAGCCTGTAGCATTCCCATACAGAGAGACAGCTCCTAGGTGTGAATGTCATCTCCAAGTTTTAAATATTATAAATACACAATCAACAGCAAATCACCCACACCTGGTACCTGCTTGTTGTAAGGATCAATTTAATGTTGAATTACCGTGCATGATCACTTGAATTTAAATTTTAAAAAAAGTAGGTAGTATAAAATGTTACATATATGATGCATGGTTTCAGGGGGCCATAGCACATACAGAAACATTTCCTGTTGTATATTGTTTTTAATGTCAGTTTATTTAAACCATATGTTATTTGTTATTAGTTGTGTACTTTTTGTAACCAATCATACATTATATTTTTGAAAACGGTAATAAAAATAATTAAAACAAAAGTATTCTCTTTCAAATGACCCTGACATCTGACTAAGCAATGTTCCCCAGGCCAGAGGAACAATCTATTTAGACACTGCTGTTAAGTGTTTAGGATTATTTAGAATGCAACACTGACAACCTTGGTCTTAGATCTGTTATACATTTATAATCTGCATTTACAATGCTTGTGCTAGTATCATTATAAAACAAGCTGCTGTGATTCTGAGAACATGTGTTATTTTACTAGATTCATTGGGCGGATGTCTAATGTCATGGGGGGTCTTGAGCCAAGAAAGTTTGGGAACCCCTCGTCTTGTGGTGATAAAATATGTGCTGATAAAATATATTTAAAAATTATGAAATACTAATTGTAATCACAGCAGTGAAAAGGTAAACATTAAGAATCTTTCACTGTATTTTATTTTGTTTGGAAACATTAGGCAGTAGTGAACACCTACAGTATAGAGGTCCTTGAATTAACAATTTATTTAAAATGTGTTGTTTTTTTTAATCTAAAAAGGTTCAGCATATGTCCATAGCAAATATCAATAAATAATAGTTCAGTACGGATAATCCACAATGTGGATGATTTAAATTGCAGTGGAACAGACGATTTAATGATGATAATGAATTTGGCCGGAGATCTTGTCCGTGGGTGCTGACAGCTATCCGCAATGTTGGCTGACTAGCGAAAACACGATGACATCATGTAGTCTAGTCCACAGATAAGAAGTGGCTCACAGGGCCACCGCCTCCCAAAAGAACAAAGCTGCCAAATGCAACAACTGCAGTGGTGCAATGCCACCTACCCCCCAAAATAGGAAAAGGATAAATGAAAAGTAAGCAGCTGAAAAACAGGCCAGCCTACCCGAGCATGAAATGCATTGAGGGAGAACCCGGCCTCTCTGGCCTGCCATGCACCCTGCAGACTAATTAAGACTAATTAAGACTAATTAAGAATAATAAGAACACTCAGGTAACGAAAAAAAACCCTACTCGCTGGGAGGAGGAAACCTTAGGGAATCCATGGCTGATGGTAGCACTTCCTCCAGGCTCTAAAGACGGCCGTCTCCGTTTGGCCTTGCCAGGCGTGACTGTGAGGCCAAACAAAAGAAGCGACATGAATGCAAGCCACGCAGAGTTTTTATGGTGCTTGTATATGATGTGTTGATTAGTGGGTGGATTCTCCTTCCGGAAATACAACCAAGTTTTTCCATGTAAACCAAATACACATTTTTGTATTCCTAATTATGATTAACTCTTTTTTTTTCAACTATGCAATTCTAACATTTCTTTCAACTTTCAGGTGATACATTTCAAGTAAATCATAGAAAATTGTGTCAGTGAATAAAGCAATGCATTTTTTTTAAAGAGTTGACTTTGAAATTCTGTAACCTTGATGTCTGCTATATCTTCATTTAAAAAAAAAAAACCTTTGGAGTCAGTAACAGCTGTGGGCTGACCTTTTTAAAATCTTGTGATTGTCTCTCAGTTGTGTTAGTGACTTTCAGTACAAGCATGAAAACCACAGTACTGAACATTTTAACGTCACAAACCTGAAGATGGTGGAAAACACCAAGCATGCTTAAACACCTGCTGTGGTTTTGCATTTGATCCATTTACTTCCTTTTAAGATTTTTAAAAAGCGAAGTTCTTTTAACCACAATGCAGCCGTTTTTAACCATAAATGATCCCCATGTCTGTAGAGCAACATTCCTTGTGTGGTCTCTGCCCTTCTTATGATACTGAGCATTTGAGTGGCGTCACTAAAGATATAAACAGAAACTGGTTTTGATGGAAATATCTACAAAGGGTTGTAAACAAATTACTGAAATTAAGGCAAATTGGACAGTTTTGTTTGACCCTTTTGGTGCACTCAGAGCATGCTTGTGCACAAATGCTTGAATTAAAGTTGGTTTTTAGGGAAGTCTGCTGGAAAGCAAGGTGGATATTTTAAAAGGCTTAAAAATGGTACTTAATTTAATACTTTTCACCATTTACAGTTTATTATTAAATTTTTTACCTGTTTCATATCCTATGTTATGTGTTCTGTATAGTCCCATATAGTTATTGTAATTTAGATGATTGTTTGCAATGCTTAGTAAACTTTTCCAGGAAATGAGACTGAACACAGTACCACACGCAAATCTGCCACTGGGCCTGAATACAAGAAAAAAAAACATAAAAAATGTCTTTCAACTCAAAGATGTGTGTTATTGGATTAATGTCAACAGTTTACATGACATTGCACATGCTTGCAGTATTGTGTGATGACACGCCTACTACACATCTAAAACGTTCACCTAAAACGCTTTGAAAACTGTAAACAAAAATTGCTGAAAGAAAACCACATTGAGAATAGGAAGGCTAATATATTGAGACATTGAAACTTGTATTCTATGTCACTGACCTCCCAACCCATTATCAAAACAGTAATCAGTTCAAACTAAAATAAACTGAATGTATATTACATTTAATAGAGCTATGTATAAGACAATGACATGTTGTTTTATCACAAAGCTATTTTGTTTTTAGAAGTTATGAGGAACATTCTCATGATGTAAAATGAACGACTAAGAATGAGGTACAAGGCTACATCAGGGTGCCACATGGCATCTCAAACATTGCTTATAAAAAGACTCCTACAGGATGATTTTCTAAAGTGAGGTGAGAAGCATATTACAGTTGCACAGTGCACTGAAGCCAGTAATGCTTTTCAGTAGCAATTTTTACTGGAATTGTTTTTAGGTCTACTCCGCTGCTGCAAATATAAGTTCAAGGAAAAAGGAAGTTCTACTTTAAAATGGTATTTTCTATGTTGGTAGGTAGTAGTAGTAGTAGCAGTAGTATTATATGTATTGACTTTTATTAGGCATCTTCTACAGAGCCTAGTTTTGGTTTGTTCTTTTTAAGTATTTGGTTTTAAAGCCAAATCAAATAATCCATGTAAAAATACATACTGTATATTTTGTGGGGCACTTCCCAAAGCCTGCGGTGAATGACCAATTCCTTAGAAGTCATGACTCAAGATTGGAAGCAGCTGAAAATGACTTTTTATTTTTACAATCCAGTATCTTCAAAAGCACTTGTCATATACAGTTAAACAGAGACCTAGAGGAGGCTGTACTTGAATAACTGCCTTCCTTACTATTAAAACCCTTTGTCCCAATTGTATTGACTCAGAAGCGAGCATCTTCTTGTACACTTGATTCAATTTCCTACAGTACCTGTACAAAAGATTTTAAGATATATTTTCTAAACATTTTTGGTACCTGAGACAGACTGTCAAATCCTTACAATATGAACCGTTCCATAGGTTATTTTTTTAAATTACATTACAATTACATCCAGCAGTGTGATCCTGCAACCATAATGATCATACTGTCTATTTACAGATCACTTCAATTACATTGAAGTATTAAGTGATGGGCATTAATAGCTTTTTTTAATTTACCTGAATTACAGTAGACATCTTGCACACTGTGTTTAATGTCATGCATATGCTTTCATAATTGTATTTCTTTACTGGGAATGCATTTGGTGCCAGTTAATGATAAGTCTGATATTTATAACATAACATGATCTTTGTAAACTATGAAAGAGCAGTACTGCCTCAATAGACACAGAAGATAATTTTAATAATTTATTGCATGTAACAATACAGCAAATAGAAAGTGTGACTGGTGTATTAAAAAAACAAATGTAGAAAAATCACTCATTATGACTTCGATGCAGTGAAAGAGCTCTTGTGTTAGCATACATACAGTACACACTTTTATGGTGACTGACCATAAATACAGAGGCAATAACAACAAAAGTTAGTTCTTTTTCTTAGTACGACACAATAGAAATCCATAAACTTCAATCACACTGAAAACCAGAAGTAAAGAACAACGCTACACACATTCAGATTACACAATACTGTAAATTTAAAGGGACGTATTGGATGTTTGTTTGTAATTCTGTCAGGCTGTTAAATAAATCATTTTTTTTTGTTTTGTTACCTAATAAGAATAAGTGGACATGCCACTACAAACCAACACATATATCCAATTCCAATGCTGAGTGTAATGAAACTTTCTTTTTTTTTTTTTTTTTTTTTTTTTTTTAAATACAACTGTAATATTAAAATTGCATAACTTTCGTTTGTAGTTTAGTTAACTACTTACTAAGCACTGGGTGTATACAGGACTCAAAGTTCAGACGAGGGGCTAGGTGGCACATTTTGAAAATAAAAAATGTCAGCAATCATGAAAAAAAAGAATATATTATGAAGCTTCATCAATATCACAAGATGAATTTTGTGGTTGAATGAATACAGAATAAGGAAGTGTTTTCTTACACTTCTGAATTCTGCAAGGGCTGTATTGCATTAGTGATGGCATTTTAATGTACAATATTTCTGTAAGGCTACAATTCACATTCAAAACAGCTCATATTATAGTATGTACATAAATTACTTGCACGTACTACTAAACCTGTCGGCAAACGTGTATGAACTGTAGAGCAAAACAAGAACATCCTCATCATGTCAAATTTATAATCAACTGATTTTAGGAGGGAAGGAGTAATTAAGATTAGATGTGTTTCTTTGAGCCACGTACAGTAACTTAATCACACTGTAAAAAACTATTTAGAAAACAGAAAAGAAAATCTGTGCAATGCGCTAGACAAAATTATTCATGAAATACATAATATTTGTTTTAATGGCTTAATATATTACTACTGCAATTTATTTTATTATTTTTTATTTTATTTTTTTAAGAGATACACAAAAGGTTTTTTGTTTTTTTTTTGTATGGTTTTATTCCCTGGAAGACGTGCAGAGAATTATTATGTCTACTGATATTAGCATATAAATGATGTTAATATCAGAGAGATCAAGCAATATTTTAGCAAGGTAAGCATTTGAGCCAACACCATGTCATTTAAAAACACATTTCTAGCAAACCATGAAAGCTTTAGTAATACTTGTACATGTTGTTTAATAAAATAACTGTTCTTAAAAGAAACCTATTGAAAAATATTTTCAAATCATAAAGGAACACTCATGCATTCACCTTAGAGAAGAAAAATGAAGATCCAGAAATGGCATTTTGAATTTAATCTCACCCCCACAAAATACACATAAAAAGTTACATTCTGTTACCACTTTTCACAAAACGATGCATTATCAGAAAGCCAGATTCATATAATTGTTACATTTGACATTGCTATCGTTGTTTCTTCATGAGAATTGTTTTTTATAAGTTCTTTAATGAATTGTTCAATGGCTGTGAAGTATCCTTGGCACTGCCAGGTGTCGTTGTGAGTGCCATCTGGAAATATGGCAAACCTCTTAGTCCGGGAAGGAGAAAGTTCATACAGCTGCTTCATCATGACTGGTGGAATGAGCTGGTCAGACAGTCCGGAGATGAAAAGCGAAGGCATCCTGCATTGTGCAATTTTCTTGTAGGACAGGAATTTGTTTTTGTAGCACCAGAGTGGAAGATATTTCATTGGAAAGAAAGAAAACAAAGTACTGGCCATGTGGGGGATGCTGAGAAATGTATTTTCTACCATTATGGCAGAGATCCGATGAGGATTTTCAGATGCCAGATGGACAGCTACTGCTCCTCCTAATGAGCGGCCAAACAGAATGATTTTAGTTTTATCTATGTCTGGTCTGGTCATGACATAGTCCAGCACAGCTTCGGAATCTAAATACAGCCCATCTTCACTTGCTTCACTTTCACTTTTGCCATAACCTCTGTAATCAACCAGTATTACGTTCACCTTCAAGTTGACCAGCATTAACAGTGCATTGGGTATCCGGTGACCAATGTTGCCAGCATTCCCATGGAAGTAGATAACGGTGGGTGAAAATGCTGGATTGTCACCAGTGTATCTAAGCAGAATGAGATTAAGACGTACACCGTCTTTGGTTTTTACAAAGATGTTTTCATGTGGGATCCCAGTAGGCACAGGAACATACAAGCGAGAAGAGGAAGGCTGATCGGGAAAATACAGCAGCACATCTTGGAATTTGTACAATATACCTGCTACTGAAGCAAGTATCAGTGCAAGTAACATAAAGCCACCGTACAGATGAAAAGTTAATATCAGAGCCAGCAGTGAGATGCGGCACAGCCCCCAGGACCACGATGCCAAATTTAACAACCACTTTTGAGCAATGGTCCACAACCTCCATGACTTTTCCATTGTAGTTTCTTTTTCAGAAGAATAACCTTTTACAGCATGTGTGTTCTGGGGGGGGGAGAAAAAAATATATGACCAAAACCTTAAAAAAGTACATTTAATGCGAAAGCACTTGCATTTATGATTGTCTGATGCAGTAATATTATTTAAATCAGAGCGATTAACATTTTAAGATGTGACAGGGCAAGTTTTATTGTAAGACTGCTTGGTTAAAACAGTGACATTTTATAAAATCTTATTTAGAAATACACACTTAAATTATATAACTGTGATATCAACCTAGGATGCTCTCAAAGCCATATTATAGAAGTTGTTTTTTTTTTTTTTTTAAATTGATGAAAAGGTATATGCATTAAGAAATTACAGCATCGCCTTCTACTGGTTAAATTATTATTATTATTATTTATTTCTTAGCAGATGCCCTTATCCAGGGCGACTTACAATGGTTACAAGATTTCACATTATACAGATATTACATTATTTTTTACATACAATTACCCATTTATACAGTTGGGTTTTTACTGGAGCAACCTAGGTAAAGTACCTTGCTCAAGGGTACAGCAGCAGTGTCCTGGGATTGAACCCACGACCCTCCGGTCAAGAGTCCAGAGCTCTAACCACTACGCCACACTGCTGCCCTGGGTATTATTAGGGTATTTTTTCTTTCATTTCTGAAACTAAATGCATACAATGTTTGATTAGGTCAACTTCAGGCCACTCTCAATCTTCGCAAAAGTTAATATTTTTTTCTTTCAGTCTTGCACAAAATTATACAAAGGCAACTCCAGGATACTTCAATCTCTGGTTATACAGCCTGCGGCCCACGTGCAGCCCTTAGTGACACAGAGTGCAAACTTCAGGTAAAGTGTACATTAAGTCTAGTTTAAACGTTTGCTAATCTTTCTACCTCCAACTTTTGTGATCAACATATGATTGCCAAAGGAGTAGTTTAAGTCAGGATGCAGTCACTTTTGTAATAAGAAAGTGTAAAAATGAAGGAGATAAATCATGTATCTCCAACATTTTTTGTAGTTAATAATGTAGCTATCTGCAAACAGTCAGTGAGGATTACTGCCCTAGACCTTCACTGTGATCAAAATGCTTAATCATATTTACTTTGCTTTAAATCTTTAAATAATTATTATATCATTAATATGGTATGGTTTTGTATAAGTGCATTGTGTAAAACAGAAAGTTTTTTTTTTTTTTTTTTTAATAAACTGTAATTTATCTTAATTTGTAAACTTAATTATTTGCAACAACTGGAAATATAAAACAGACTAAATGTACAAACAAGCAACATCACCGTGTATTAGGACACTTAATTTCAGTTTTAGATTATAATTGTAATTTTATTGCGGAAACGAGGGGTTAGTAATTCAACTGCAATGTAAGTAATTGACTCAAGGGTCTATGTCATAGCAAAGACTGTGTTAGGAATCAGGCCGTTTATTTGCATTTTTTGCAGTGTTTTGTTTTGAGAACTACTAGCTCGGCCTCGTTATGACAGCAAGCCATACACCAGATTATTTTTGTGAGGCCATCTTTTTAGAACGGATTTTCATTCAGGGTGCAGGGGGATCTCCAAAAACAAAATAATGCTTTGATTCACTATATTACTGCAGAGCACAAATCAACATATGTTAATATACATCCCAACAATATTAGTTAGTGTTGTCAACCTGCTGCGACGATGTCACACAGCTGTCAGTTTTGTGTGTGGTTTGCCTGCTGTATTTTGTACTGTAGGTCGTCTTTCTAGTAATTGTACTAGCAATGTTGAAAACAGCATTTTTATGTATAGACACCGAGATGATGTTGAGTACTCACTTATTTCTCATCCTCCTGAAGACTGTCTGCGATTGTCGCCCACAGAATATTAAAAAATATACATCTGGTTTGATTCTATGACTCCTCTGAGTTGTGTTTCTATGCAAGATGCTGCTTCAGGACACTCACGGCCGCCGCAGTGAGCACTCAAACTGTTCCGAGTGACAACAAATATCCACGGAACTAACTATAAGAAATTCAAGAAAAAAAATAAAACCTGCAATTTTATTAGGTACTAGTAACAGTCGTGCGCTGCCTGTAGTTTTCTTATTTTAGTTCTGTTTTTTTATGTTCTCTTTTCTTTAAAGTGTGTATTTGTGTATGTTTTACAGGTGATGTTATTCTCTGTTCCAGGGGATTCAATTAATCGGACGGTTTCCTGGTGTTTCAACACGACGACGGAAGTGTTTCCGTCTTTGAAGCAACTGCAGTTTTCCAAGTTCGTGCAAGTCTGAGGACAGAAAAAAGTGACATTTCATGAAACAAGTATAATGGTATGTCCGTGTCGTGATTTTTTTTTTGTTTGTCGCGTTTAGTTGTCGTATTTTGTGTCGTTTAGTATCTATATATTTCTGGTTGGTTATAAATACTCAAAAAGAGAGACATGAATCAGTGGTTAATGAATGTCACTGAAGACGCACAGCGTATCAAGTCAAAATTATTATTTTGGGAGTTTTGCTTTTTATTTAGGTTTGATAATCTTAAGAGTTCATACATATAAAATATCTTAATGAAAAATGTGAAAATTCTAAACAAGACAGGTAGCTGTTTATTCTCGTATTTATTAACAAGAAAGCTGCTCCACCCCCACAGAACTAATGCGAGGCTAGTCCACTCCCTCCCTAAACAAATGTGAGGCTGTTTCAGTCCTGTGTTATACACACAAAACCTGACTGAGTATCTTAACAAATATTAAAAAGGCCCTTTGGCTTACATCCAAATGACCTAATTTAATGTTTTATTGCAACAAGTTTGAATAAATGTAACTCTGTTCGCTATCATGAAGATCTGAAAAAAAGAAAACAGGTGAAACATGCTTCAGATGTAATTATAATTAAGGCTCTGATTTTGTCACGGAAATCGTCAATCGTGAATTTGAAGAAAAGTCAGTGAAATCTTGGAAATTAATGTAAAACACATTTGGTTAGGCATTTCCTTTATTTCTTTAAAAATGCAGAATGCCATGCACTGAAAATACAAATCTGCGAGTATCTGTAAATTGTTTGTATGCAAGCAGTATTTATGTGTAGCAATGTAGATTAGCGAATGAGATTTGTATTTTGTAGCAGAGCGAGCAAGCATGTAAAATAACACAGATTGTATGTTACTGTAAACTCATGTTTGTGATCTTCACATACATATAGCACTTTATTAGTTTATTGTTTTAAACAAAGTGGGCTTGCATCTTCAAAAAATATTAATTAATGCTTACATTTTATTTATTGTAACTTTTCATACAATGTAGTGTACCCAAGTAGTCTGTTGAAAATAAATACAGACTTTCTCTACTAAACATTGGTAAACAAAATACTTCAGCCTGCCGTGGAACATCTTTTTTTTTATTTCCTACAAACTGTAGGTAAAACGAGAGGTTCATCTGTTTTGTAGTCATTTTTTTCCCTGATCTTTGTGATGACCCGTTTCTTGGACACGGTGCCTGCCTGTGTGATTTGACTTTTCAACTCTCTGTTTTTTTGTTTTTATTTTTAAAGGGGCAGTGCTCTGTAGGCTACTTGGAAACAACCAATTTAAATGTCTTGTTCTTATTATTGAAGAAAAAATATATGCCATTTAACGTTGTACATTTACACTGGACACGCATAGAGGAACACAGTTTATTTCAGACATCGTCAGTTTTGCTACACGGCCGGTGTGAAAGAATGTTACGTTGGTGTGAAAGGACCTTAAACTAAGTTTTATAAAGTAACATTTAAACTTGTCAGCAGTCAAAAGCAATAGTCTTTATATTATTGGGTTTTTTTTGTACTATTTAAAGGTTCTTGTGTATGTTGATGTAGCTAAAGCTACATTATTTGGTGACCTTTCCATGAATTCTTGTTTTTTTTTCCGCAACTTGCACATGAAATTTACTAAAAATCACTGTGCCAAAATCGTAGCCTTAATAACTGCTTTTTTTATATTTTCTTACTTTTCAAGGTGTTTGCAATCAGTGTTTTCTTGCTCCATAAACACTGAAATTAACAGCTGTACAGTAGGCGTGGCCAGCAGAGTTAGTCACATTGTGAAGACGGCTGGTCTTAGGATACTCTAAACAAGCTCAAAACCCAGGTAAGGCAGTTTAGAGCAGCAGAATCTCTCAGAATGACTGCAAACACAGTAAAATAGCAAAGTCATATGAAAAAAAAGCAATGATAATTACATTTGAAGCTACTTCCTCTTTAAATTAAAACTATAAAAAGAAGACTTGTTTAATGTCTCCCAAGTATGCTGCAATATTTGACATTGTTATTTTTATTTTAAAGGTACTCGTCATTTCTCGGAATGGCTGCAGCAGTGCAATCAGTGTCCTCGCCTCAGACTACAGTCGCATCTCAAGTTCCTTTTGCTCACCTGTGTTCAACTTTAGAAAAAATACAGAAAGCCAGACCAAGACCAGAGAAAACAAAACATTTTAAAGACTTTCTGGATTCTTGGAGAAAGTTCCATGAGGCTCTTCATGTGAATGCTCCAAATACCACAGACTCATTCTACCCAGCAATGCGTCTCATTCTCCCCCAATTAGAAAGGGAGAGAATGGCATATGGGATCAAGGAAAATATGCTTGCTAAGCTTTACATAGAAGTTTTAGGTCTACCAAAAGATGGAGGGGATGCAAACAAGCTTCTGAACTATAGAGCTCCTACAACCTCACAGGGAGACGCTGGGGACTTTGCTGTTGTTGCGTACTTTGTTCTTAAGACCAGGTGCCCAGCTCAAGGAAACTTAACAATACAGCAGGTCAATGATTTCTTGGATTCTGTTGCCAATAATAATGCTAGCAAAAGAAAAGACTTAGTAAAAAAGAGCTTGCTACAGCTAATAGCTCAGAGTTCTGCCCTGGAGCAAAAGTGGCTAATCCGTATGATTCTTAAAGACATGAAATTGGGCATTAGTAAAGAAACTGTGCTTCAGATGTTTCATGCAGATGCAACTGAATTACACAATGTGACCACAGATCTAGAAAAGGTATGCAGACAACTTCATGACCCATCAGTTTCTCTCAGTGATGTCTCTATTGGGCTTTTCTCAGCATTTAAGCCCATGCTGGCTGGTGTTGCAAACATAAAGCGAATTGAAAAGCAAATGAATAACCAGAGTTTCTACATTGAAACAAAGCTTGACGGTGAGCGCATGCAGTTGCACAAAGACGGGGATGTATATAAATATTACTCCCGCAATGGGTATGAGTATACGCAGCAATTTGGAACCTCTCCATTGGAAGGTTCTTTAACTCCATTTATCCATAATGTCTTCAAGGTCAATATTGTAAACTGCATTTTAGATGGTGAGATGATGGCTTATAATCCCACTACTCAGACCTTCATGCAAAAAGGCAACAAGTTTGACATAAAAAGAATGGTTGATGATTCAGAATTGCAAACCTGTTTTTGCGTGTTTGATGTGCTGTTGGTAAATGGCCAGAAACTGGCCCATGAGACACTCCGAAAACGATACGAGACCCTTCAGACCGTCTTTACTCCCATAGAGGGCAGGATACATATTGTACCCAAAATTGACGCAAGGACTAATCAGGAAGTTGTTAACGCCCTGAATGAAGCAATTGACAACCGAGAGGAAGGAATCATGGTTAAGGACCCCATGTCTATTTACAAACCAGATAAGCGTGGGGAAGGGTGGCTGAAAATTAAACCAGAGTATGTAGATGGTTTGATGGATGAACTTGACATCTTGATTGTTGGGGGATATTGGGGGAAGGGCTTACGAGGTGGAATGATGTCCCATTTTTTGTGTGCTCTAGCCGAAAACCCTCCACCTGGAGAAAAGCCGTCAGTGTTTCACTCTTTTTGCCGTATTGGTTCAGGATACACTATGAAGGAGCTTTACGACCTTGGCTTAAAACTGGCAAATCACTGGAAACCCTACCACAAGAAAAACCCTCCAGCTTCTATTTTATGTGGTACTGAAAAGCCAGAGGTGTACATTGATCCGTGCAATTCTGTGATCGTTCAGGTAAAGGCTGCCGAAATTGTTGATAGTGATATGTATAAAACCGAGTGCACTCTGCGTTTTCCAAGAATAGAAAAAATAAGGGATGACAAGGAGTGGTACGAGTGCATGACCCTGAAAGATTTGGACAGTTTTCGTGATAAAGCCTCAGGAAAGCTGGCATCCAGGCATATTCATTTGAGTGATGACCTACCAGAAAAGAAGAAAAGGAAACTTGCACCCAAACCAAGGAAAGTGATTGGTGTAATTGATCATTTCAAGCCCCAGGACCTTTCCAGTGTCACCAAAGTTACTGACATATTTGAGGATGTTGAGTTTTGCGTCATAAGTGGAAATGAGGATCATTCAAAAGCAGAGCTTGAAAAAGGAATTGCTGAATGCGGTGGGGTTGTTGTCCAAAACCCTGGGAAAGAAACATACTGCATTATTGCTGGCATAGAAAACATGAGGGTGAAAAATCTTATCTCTGCAAATCAGTATGATGTTGTACAAATCAACTGGCTTTTGGAGTGTCTGAAAAGGAAGGAGTGCATGCCGTGGCAACCCAGTCACATGATCCATATGTCCCCGTCTACAAAGCAGCACTTTGCAAAAGAATATGATTGCTTCGGGGACAGTTATTATGCAGACACTGACAAAGAGCAATTAAAGGAAGTATTTAGGAGGATTAATAAGACAGAAGCGAAGATACCTTTGGTTGCCATTGCAGATATAGAACAGAGATTTTCATGGGATGAAGTGCCAACAAGCATGTTCAGACAGTACCAAGTTTATGTTGATTGTTATTCTGTCATTGGTGATCTTGGAAGCTTAATCTGTGGAACAAGTTTGGAAATAAGGGCTCTTGAGCTCAGATTTTATGGGGCTAATGTTGTCTCCAAGCTTGTGGAAGGAGTTTCACACGTTGTCATTGGTGATCAAGCCCGTGTTCTCGAGCTGAAGGCTCTGAGGAGAAAGTTTGCTGTGAAGTTTAAGATAGTGTCAGAATTATGGGTTGTGGAATCAGTAAGTGAAGGACATTTGTTGAATGACAATGATTACTTAGTTTAATGTTTCAATGCAAATAACACTACTGGTGAAGAGTGGCTTGGTCCCAGACAATTACCAGTTTAGATATTGCTTTTACCTGTTTTTTTTTTTTTTTAATTAAATGAATAAATATATATATCAATATTTGTCACTATCCTATGATTTATTTTTGTGCAGATTAGGGTTGGGACAACGCATCAATGCATCGAATCGGTGGAATAACTGTCTCTGGATAAAATAACCATCAATGGTTGAAAAAAAAAAAAAAAAAAAACACACACACACGTCTATCACTTCATTAATAGGACCATATTTTATTAGGACCGGCAAAATTTAAATCTACACTCTTATTCCTTGCCTTTCCTTTGGTTCCTTCAAATAATAATAATAAAAAAACCTCCCTGCCCACTACGCAGCACGTACGTTTTCAGAGTAAGCGTGACAAAAACAAAAAAAACCTAGAGAAGAGACTAGAGGTAAGCAGCATTTCAGGATCAGATTTTGCCAGTTAAATTGTTGTTTTAAATTAATTTTAAATAATGCCGTCAGATGTTTGGGAGTTTTTTACAAAAGAACAAAATGGAAAGGTAAAATGCGCTGTTTGTGGAGGTTTAATGAGCTTCTGTGGCAATACCACCAACCTGCGGGATCATTTAGTATGACAGCACCCAACAAAATACGACAGCAGGAACACAAGTAAAAAACAAACGGAAGCAACACCTTCAGTAACAACTTATTTTGGAAAGAAAGTTGATCCAAAAAGCGTCACAGCAAAAGAAATAATGCCTAATAGTGGATGTTGTCACACAAGATATCAGACCTGTTAGTATAGTAGAGGGAGCTGCGTTTAAAAATCTGATTTCGAAACTTGCTCGGGGCTATGAAATGCCATGTTGAAAGACAATCTCCAAATTCATTACTCTGGATCACGAACGTGCAAAGGAAAAGCTTAGACAGGATTTAAGTCAGGAGTGTAATTCAATGTCCATCACTACCGATGTATGGACAAGCATGGCACAAGAAGCGTTTTTAACAGTCAAGTGCCATTACATTACGTAAAACTGGGAACTCGAGTCAAAAGTATTAGCGACACGAAAATTATACGAGAGACAGCTTGTGTTCATGACAATATGGCAAATGTGTGCAGGCAGCAGTGTGGAGTAGTGGTTAGGGCTGTGGACTGGAGGGTCATGGGTTCAATCCCTGGTCGGGGACACTGCTGTTGTACCCTTGAGCAAGGTACTTTACCTAGATTGCTCCAGTAAAAACCCAACTGTATAAATGGGTAATTGTATGTAAATGTCCATGTTTTACTGGCTGAATTGAATAAAGGCTCTCAAACTTAGTTTGGTTAGTAGCATTCTTCCACCCACATCCCAGATATGATTTTAATCATCCGGACACATAATTACAGTTAGCCCCGTATTACATCCCTCTACACTTTCAACTTCTAGTTTTGTGTCTGTATGATCATGCCATGTCCTCTGTGAACTTCATATAGTATCGAATGTTTCAGAACATTGAAGTAGACCCCCCCCCCCCCCCCCCCCCCACGCCTCACCCTGATGCCTGTCTGCAAAGTGACACATAGACACTTCAACTATTCGTGAGTGAAAAAGCTACTAGGCCACTTTTGAGCTACAGACACTTTTAGTAATGTTTATATACATGGAATCGTGCCCTATGAATGTTCAGTGCCATGGGCTGTACAAGAATACAATAATTTTACCTCAAAAGTTTCCTGGAATTGCGATAAAAGCTGCTTTTTTTCAGACAACCTGCAGGGGACACCCAGCAGTTTCATTTATTTCCCTGCTATTTCTACAGGAGGTAAGCCCTTTGTTTGTTTGTTTGTTTGTTTAGCACGTGGCTGACTTCCTTTAGGAACAGCAGTGATTTCTTTACATTTCTCCTGTTGTTTAGCTACAGACATTTTTTGTTTTTATTTATATATATATAAGTACTTTGGATATTAACGAGCTGCTCAAACACAGACTGCTTCCCTATTGTTTTAACACTAATATTTTGGCAGCATATTTTATTGTTGTTGGTTTTTATTTTTAAGGTTATCCTACCCCTGCCTAACACAAAACATCCTGTCTCATTGATGACTGTTTTCCAGCATCAGTTAACAACACGTAGCACATGCTGGTCTGCTTTTTCAATGTCACTCAAGGCCTTTCCACTTTGCACTAGGCCAATACATTAGACATCATAATATCATGTAAGTTCTTGTGAATACCGTAATATTAATGATAATGTTATTAATGATATCCATTCAATTTGTTTCTTCAATGCCAAAATCTGATAGCATTGTTGTACACTGGCAAAAACAAAGAACTGCAGTGCACTTACCCTGTTGATTTTGTTTTTCTAGACTATTACTCTTAAACAGCAATAGTGTTTATTCAATGTGTTTGAATATTGCATTATTACTCCCTCCCCCAACCGTTAAGACCCTCCTACCCTCTTTTCTACAGTGTCAACATAAAATGCCATTTTTATAATCTCCACTGATCCATTGCTGCTTTTGAACTCTGTTCACACTGTTGGAAGTTAGGTTTAAGATGCAATCAATTAAAAAGCATATATTTAAACAGCTTTTGTCATGCTTGCCAGTTGAAGTAATGACGAATTAAAAGTTGATTGATGACTTGGCACTAGAAGGGCACCTATAAGTATGAAGTTGACTTTTTTTTTTGCTTTATTTATTTATTTATTTATTTATTTATTTATTTGACTTACAAGCAGATTCTCAGACACCACTGTTAAATGTGTGTTACAAAATGAACAAACAAAATGTTGCTGTTAGTGCACCTGGGATGTATAGAAAACATCTTTTTGAATTGACATGTCAATGTCTTCAAAAAAAAAAAAAAAAGTAGAATTTATTTTATCAGCTGTGGGTGCTGGGTTAGCTTAATTTCTTATGGTACACTTGACCAATTGAGAAATGTGGAACGGTGGGCCAGCCCTCCACCCTTAACCCCACTACTGTAAGAATGAAAAGCTATTCTATCTATTTAGTACAGACCTTCTTTTACAGTAATTCTCCAGACAGGAAGCTTACTGTACACTTATGAATTAATCATTCTATTGTTTGTGTACTAAAAGGGCTTAAGGGACATAATTCAATGAAATTATGAAAAAGGAAATAATAATCAGGTGCCGTCCTTGTTGTCAACAATGACAAATGAATAGATTGCGTATTATTGCACTCCACTGCAGTGAGCAGATGGTAGGTCTGAGCTCTGTTTCACTGTTCATGTAGCATGTCCATTCCAATATTTACATGTTCGGGAACTTTTGTAAACTTAATTAAATCGGGTGAATAAAGGCTTTCATTTGTTTAAATAACTACTTTGATTTTGTCATGTCTATACTTTTTGATTGTCTTCTAGGGATTAGTATATTGGGGCGTGAAAGAGGACCCAGGTTGTGAATTAGAAGATCATCTCAACATAGTGTATCTAACATGGACACTGATGTACTGTATATACTCACTTTCACCCGTGCTCTGTATGGTGTTTTAAATGGCTTGGTAAGGGAGGAGAGACTTGCACTCCTTAACTTGAACACATGACATAACTTGACATAACTAACTTTCTTGTATTATTCCTGCAAAGGAGATGTAGCAGCTGTACATACATAACACTTTACAGATTTCTCCATATATCTGGAAAAAATATTTTAAAAAAAATGTGTGTCCTCAACTCCAACTATTTGTTGCCTGCTGACACAAACATACAATAACAAATAAAATGTGTAATTGTAACTTGCAACTGCCAGTGCTTTCTTGCCTTTACAAACATGTCTATAGCTAATGTTGTATTAACAAGTAGAGAATAGGTAAAGCATCTAACAGTCGTTTTACAGCAGACCAAAAAACTACACACAAAAACAGGGATCAGATCTGCAAAAAGGGTCAAGTTCACTAGTATGTAAACAAATTCTAAATTACAACTACTTGGATCAGTGTCATGAAAATATAAATGATACTGACCTACATCCACTGTACGCACATATAAAATATACAAGTGTGACTTAGTGAAACAGGTGTCCCTGTATACCCCAGATTCTGAGACAATACCCTGTGCTAAAGAATTTTCTTTGCAAGTATCATTACAATTTGATTTTTTTTTTTACACAATTTCTATGTAAAAAAAAATGTGACCTATAGATGCATATAGGAGTCACCATAGTATTTGCACTTACTGTAAACTATACTGTATTTAAATATTGTTTTTACGCTGTAATTTTGTATTGCCTTGTAACACCTGTAAGTCGCCTATAGGTAACTACCACTGATAAAAGGTTGACCTCAATGTGGGAGTTACCTCCTTTGTTCAGTGTCTTTTTGACTTTTGGTGATAGTTGCAAGGATTTTCCAGATAATATATTCTCATTTTTGAGGGTGTATTTAAAGATTCCTACCTGAAACTTTGCATAGACCCAGTTAGGGGTTTAGAGCTCTATTGGAGTTCTGTTGCATGTCAGCTCCAGCAGATGGTGCAGACTGGCAGGTATTTTCTTACTGGTGGAAACCACTGCACAGAATTTGCATTTCTTTATTTCATAGTGAGGTCGGATGATTCCTGTTTGATTTATGCATCACAGGCTGAAATAATTGTTTTGCAGAAACTGACATAGCTACTGTAACACTACCAATTCAAAGTGTGTATAACAGTATGGAACTCCTTTATGCTTACTCATGTCCCTGTTTATTTTCTAATGTTCATTATTGTTGAGGCCTCAATGCACACTGAGCTCTGTGCTCTGATCACTAGCAAGAACACAACTAGAGGTTGCAGGGAATACATCCTACTACCTGTTGTAGTACCTTAAAGAGCAACTTGGCACAGGTTTAAAGCCTAATTGAACTTAATTAATGTATTCTTGTTATTGTTTAGAATCACTTTGCACATCATGTTCTGTTTCAGTCATCGCATCCTGGTGATTTTCTCTTGTTCCGAAGTTTGTCTCAGAAGGGCTCTCAAGCATGTCTTCTCTCACTGTATTGAGCTGGTACACCAGATTGTAACCACTAACCTATCCCCTTGTGATATAATTGTGGTATTTCATATGTTACGGGGTGGTTAATAGTTGCATTCTGGTGTACCAGCTAGACAAGGAGAAGTGGAGTCAGCTTGCTGGAGAGAAATAGAACAAAGTGTTAACAAGTTACAAAATCAACATATACTGGTTTGTCTGTCTGTCCCTCTAGTGAGGAGGTTATGTTATGGTGTGAGAAAACAGAAGAAGCATCAATATATTCCACTTGTCCAAACCAGTGGCTGGCGACGTGTTCAGCAAGTACAGAAACATACATCCCTGCCGCAGCTGTAAATTCAAAATGAGAGGAATCAGTGTGATGAAAAAGCTGATGCCCATGATGTATATACTGTAAACAGTATGTACAAAATAGAATAAAATCAAATTAGCAATGAACATGTTTAATCACATTTTGACAATTAATTGGATATACTTGTACCAAGTGTCATGACAATTGGATAAGTGGTCTAAAGTGTGACAGATGTAGTGTACACCTGACCACCTCCACTATAATAAATGGTACATCAATATTTGCAATAAGTTTGTGACAGGGTACACCCCATCCCTGTTCGTATTTTGTGTTGTGTTGTATGTGCGCTGTATTATTATTATGGTTTCAATATATGTATTTTTGTACTGCTGTTTTAGGTCATCAGGGAAGGGTTAATTGTCTACCCTGCCAACTCAATTCACATGTAGAATGTGCCTGAGCCTGATTGAATGATTGACAAGCTATTGAGCTCAGGCACAGCTGGGTTGGAGTTTTGTTCAGAGGAGGAACGTAAGTGAAAAATATCAATAACAATTGCTACTCGTGCTGGCTTTAAACTAGCATGTTACTTGTTTCTGTGTTGATCGCTGTGTTTTGTCTATTTGTTTTGGCCATCGTGCCTTTGTTTTATTTAGTGTTTGTTTTGTGTTAAAACCTTTTATTTTGCAGTAAATATGCACATCAGTGCTTCAACCAGTAGTACTGGTCTGTCTCTTTCTGGTCTGTGACATCACCCACCCAGACATCCGTGACAAAGTTGTAGAAATTAAACAAATTGTTCCTTTTCCTTTCATCTCAATTGAGAACTGTTTATAATATTAACAAAGTAGGTCATTTAAATAACATTGATGTCCAGCTGCTTTAATGAATTGTTTGTCTCTGCCGCATGCAAATGTTCTTTCTCGAGAAATGAAATGATTCATTCCTTGAGGTGTCCAATGTATTTTATCAAGCAGTATTTGCATCTCGTGTAGAGAATCTGCCTGCCTTAAATAAAATAAGTACTTAATCTCTGGACAATAAATTGCACTGTAGCATTTTAAATCATCCAGCAGTCTCCAGTATAAAGTATCAAACCTGAGCCTCCTTTCTCATTGAATGACTCCAGTGCATCATGATTAATTTCAACCCAGTGAAGAGGAATGCTTTTACTTTTGCTGTTGACTGGGCCCTAATCTATTAACAGTGCTTATCTTGTGGGTAAAGGCTTTGCTGTGAAAACCTATTACATAATTGGAAGTTATCCTACAATCTCTGTGACTTTGTGGAACTGCCATCAGGCAAACACGAGTAAAAGAGAGTGTACCTGTAGTCTTGCAATGTGATCCAATAACTGGGACCTTGGACTATGTAGTCTTTTCACAGATGGCCTGCTATGGAAACCAATGTAAAAAGTATGTCAAGGAGACTACAGTACCCATAATGCGACACACTTTCTAGATTGTCCATTGACTTACATTGTGACATTGGGCAAGTCACTTCACTGCCTTTTAAAAGTAGAATACACTTGAATACATTAAATTAATGAGGTTGAAAGTGATACAACAGCATTAGTTCCCAAGTACATCAAATAAGCTGGAATAGTAAAATATATTGCAGCAGACTATCAACACAAGCAAAAAACTGTTAACCAGACCAATCAAACAGGCTAATGCTCCCTACTGTGCATACATTTTGTAAAGTGTGTTGGGGCTTGACCATCCAAATGCTGTTTTATATTGTAAGTGAGAAACAATAATACATATTTATGTTGCAGTAGCTGTTAGAAAAAGCAAACCATATGGAAGTAATCTAATCAACCATTTTCAACAAGTGCTGGACAGCATATACTGCAACCAGTCATAATAATTAAAGTACTATTAATGTCAGTCTATTAAACAGAAATCGATAACTTTGTTTTTTGTAGTAGTAGCTTTGCCCAAATAAATCTTGCAGGTTCTGTGACAGCTATTATAAAATCCCAACATTTATTAGTTGTCTTTTAATGAAATTAGTTCTGTTTTTGATAAACTGTTCACAAAGACATACAACTATCTTATGATCTTGACTGGTAAAGGATATTTTAAACCTTATGTGCAACTGAATCTCACACTGGTATGTTGCTTATTTTTATTACAGTCAGTAAAGTTGGAATGTGACTCGATTATCCACCTAAAATGGAACTGACACTTTCATCTTTGGAGTTGCTGCTATGGGCTTCTGCAACGGGTAAGCTAGACAGGGGTATAGCTTAGTGTGAAAGTAAGAGAGAATCCTCTTATATGCTGTAGTTCTTTCAGGTGTACATTTATGCTGAAGACAATATAGTAAGTATACCAATCAGACTACAGTACACTTCCCTTCATAAGGAGATCTTTCAAGGCAGCTCTGTCAAAATATTAAAATATATTGTGTATTCATGTTATGTTATTATATCATGTTATTAAAAGGGACACTAAAGCATGATTCACAGGACTAAAAACCAGGAGTGCGTTCAATGAGCAGAGCACCCCAGGGCGTTACGTGGCTTCTCCTATTGAATAATGCGCATGCCTCACAGCTGCCTCACTGGAGGTTCAGAATGACTGACCTCTATTATCAGTGCGGTGGCTGCAAGTTTATTTTTTCAAATATGGATTTGTATGACCAACATGTGTGATAAGTAATATTTTTGTTGTCATTTTGGATTTTTAAAACTGATTATGGTAAAGCGATGATTTATATTAGAAAAGGAAACATGGACTATTTATCATTTGACAAGACTCACGCCTCAAGATGCTAAACCAAAAAAAAGTGTCAGTAACTTAACATTACAAAAATACAGTAAGAACATAAGAACATAAGAAAGTTTACAAACGAGAGGAGACCATTCAGCCCATCTTGCTCGTTTGGTTGTTAGTAGCTTATTGATCCCAGAATCTCATCAAGCAGCTTCTTGAAGGATCCCAGGGTGTCAGCTTCAACAACATTACTGGAGAGTTGGTTCCAGACCCTCACAATTCTCTGTGTAAAAAAGTGCCTCCTATTTTCTGTTCTGAATGCCCCTTTATCTAATCTCCATTTATGACCCCTGGTCCTTTTTTCTTTTTTCAAGTCAAAGAAGTCCCCCGGGTTGACATTGTCTATACCTTTTAGGATTTTGAATGTTTGAATCAGATCGCCGCGTAGTCTTCTTTGTTCAAGACTGAATAGATTCAATTCTTTTAGTCTGCATACGACAGTAGTAGTAATTACATTTAAAAAAAGTATACAAAAATGGCAAAACTCGCTTAAAGCAACTGTTTTAATACACAGCGATGAATTGCCTGCTATTGTGAAACTGCTTGCTCCTAACAGACCATTCAATAACTGCTAACATATGTTACGGAGCAACAGAGAGAGTGCTCCTCTTGCTGAACGCACCCCAGGTGTCCTCAGAGTTGGTCAAAAGCGGAGGACGTCTAGTAAACTCCCAGACGTGGATTCGTTTTCATCAAGTAAAGTCGGTAAATTCGAAATAAAATGTGATGTTGTGGCCAGAGAAGGCGTTTTTGTGCATGATATGTAAATAATGAACCAGGTATAAATACAGTAATCCGTCGCATATCCGAATGCGGTGTAAAAAGTTGACTAAATGAATCGTGTTTGAAATACCATTATACACAGCTGTAGCAATTACTATATTCACACAATTATTGTTTTGAGATTCAGCTTTTATTAGGGAGCTCCCCTAAATCCCTTGTTTAGAAAGATACAGGGTATTAATGCTTGTGACAGAGTAGCTGTCTCCTGTGTGGGTGTGTGCATTCGCTGCTGAGTGACAGACAGGAGATAGAGACAGGGGTTGAAGTTAATACGCCCGGCAGGTGAACAGGATTTATTTACATATCAATACATTTAAAAATAAATGGACAGTTATCACAGGACTAAATTTCACCAATGTCAGTAATAATTCCGAAACCACCTGTTTATGTGGTGATTTTTAATCCTGTGTGAATCGTGCTTTAAAGGAAACTGTACAATTCACCCTGAAAGCCCCTCAGAAGATTAACAAAACCAGTGTGACTGTGTACACAAGCCAATTGTCTCATATTTCATGCACCAAAAATAGTCTGTTAAAAATGCGAACAATTACAGTACTTGTCTATTGTATGGTTAATAATAAGACTGAGTATTAGAGTAAAGGGAGAGTCAGAATCTGCCTGCTTGTTAGAGAAACTCATTTTAATTAAACATTAACGAGCCCAAAACTCAAATTCTCCGAACATAATGAAGTTGCGCATGCAACTCTATTGATATACAATAAACAACAGTTATGTCTTTATTTACATATTATTGTGATTCACCACCAAATCATGCACGGTGTAATATCCTCGGGTATACATTTTCAGATCAGTGGGAGTGTTAATATAAACATGTTGTAAACAAGCATGTCAGTGGCATCTGCTACCAAGGCTGTAAATCCATCAGTAACATGAAAAAGTTGATCACTACAACCAATACCACTGTATGCACATTTAAAAATGTAAGTTTGGCATACAGGCCGACTAACGGAGTGGCTCCAGATTCTGATGATTAACAACTAAAAGATGCTCCTCATAGATAAAGAACGCCATTTTCAAGTTTTATTACAATTGGATAAGCAAGTCTCCAGATATATTTCAAAATGTAGGCTTGACTTATAGACAGTGGACCACAAACACATATCCTCCATATTATCCCCAGATTATGATGCACGAAACAATTTGAGCTAAAGAAGGTCCTTAGCAAGTGTGACAGGACGGCTGAGTGTGGTGACGTCAGGCCAGAAACAGGAACTGAAAACACAGGCAGTATTCTTGCTCTGTTTTTATTGAAACAAAAATCACATATTTAAACACAAAAACACTGCTCACAAAGCAAAAATAAAAAGGTAATCAACAACAGGTCTTGCACACAAAATCCAAACAAACAAATACGGTCTGGAGCTTCCAGCTCTTGTAGCAGTTTTGTTTTTGCTTTCGATTTCGTTTTGTTTAGCTTTGCTTTCCTTCTCCCGTCTCTCTCTCTCACACACATTCCTTCTCCAAACAACCCACACAGAACAACACAAGCTGTAGGCTTTTTTACCTGTGACCACCTCCGGATCAACACTCAATTAATCAGTCTGGAGATGGTCACATTCTGCACGAGTTTTTGTATGATTGGGCTTGTTACCCCATCAATGCTGCCACACAATAACAAACAAAAACATTGTATTTTAACTAAACACAAAATACATTTAAATCACTACTAACCATAACAGAACACTAATTTTTACCAAAATACAATACATACACCCGTTTTAAAATAAACAATACATTTTCCCATCACCAATAAATACCAAACAATATATTTTTTACATGCATGGCTTTGCCCTGTCCCCTTCTATTTATGTGCAGGGCTTTTCCTCCACCCTGCCACATATCCCCCCTCCCCCTTTTGCACAGCACACCTGTCCCTAGCGGCCACCTCCCCCCTTAGTCCCAAAATCCAGGTAAATGTTCCTGCCAAGGAACAAGGGCATCAATTGGTCTGTGGGTGGCGGCAATGGTGGGAGGTCCTCCTCCAAACCCAACACTAATAACGGCCAGGCTGACCGTACACTGGCTGGCTCCTCTCCAGCCAAGGCAATCCCAGAAGCCTAACTTCTGCTGGTGGAGGTGGTCTCCTGACCTCACCCCCCCTTCTACGTAGCCGATGGCTCTTTCGTCCTAGGCCCCGGCCACAGAATTTCCATCAGCGAAAGTGCTGCTGGGGAAGGTGGTCCCCTGACCTTCCCCCCCTTCTTCACAGCTGGCGGCTCTTCCCGGCTGGCAGCAGAGCCATTAATGGCTTCCGGGCTGGCTTCCCCAGCCCTAGCACATTCCTGGAGGTCAGCAACAAACGACCTCCACGTGATGAAGAACCCCAGGCGACAGCGAGTAGGAGACCCCAGGCCCCCGAGCTGGGTTTACTCCACATGCGCCCGTTTCAAGTGTGGCTCAATGCATTTCACTTGCATCCGAAGCACGACAGACACCGTCGGCTGACAGTATCTCACTTGTGCTCGGCAGCCCTGCGCTGGTGGAGGATGACGATGACCTGTCAACTGCACGAAGGTGTGTGGATGGGACTAGTTTGATGGACGCCTCCAACTTGGGTTGGGGGGCAGTCTGAGAAGGCAGAGGATTCCGCGGCACCTGGTCAGACCGTTGGACGTCCCTGCACATAAACATGCTGGAGCTGCAAGTTGTTTTACCTGCCCTCCAGCACTTCCTCCCGGTGCTGCAAGGAACACATGTTGGTCCGGAAGGACAACACAGCAGCGGTGGCATATGTCAACCACCTGGGTGGCCTACGGTCCCCGGGGTTGCATTGCATTGCCTTCTGGCTTTTGACGTGGGCTCAGGAACCTGCTGTCCCTATGGGCGACACATCTTCCTGGAGTGGTAAACTGGGCAGCGGACCTCCTTTCGAGGGAGGGTGCGCATCCGTCAGAGTGGCGGCTCCATCCTCAGGTGGTGAAGCACTTTTGGAAATGATTCGGGAAGGTGCAGGTCGATCTCTTCGCCTCAGCAAAGACCACACACTGCCCCCTGTGGTACTCCCTCCACCGCTTAGGCGGTCCACTCGGCGTCAACGCCCTAACCCATGTGGCCCAGAATGCTCCTTTACGCGTTCCCGCTGATACTGTTGCTCCTGGCCTTTCTAGAAAAGGTCCGGTTAGAGAAGGTGACAGTTCTCCTAGTGGCCCCCATTTGGCCCAGGAAAATCTGATTTTCAACCCTGTGCCAGCTCTTACAAGGCCAACCTTGGCAGATCCCGCTTCACCTGGATCTCCTCAGTCAGGCGAGAGGCACTCTGGCATTTGGAACCGGGCAGGTTGCAATTATGAGTCTGGTCCCTGAACGGGACCGCTTGTCAGTCCTAGGGCTATCGGACGCGGTTGTGGGCATGTTGTAAAATGCTAGGGCAGACTCCACTAGGCCGTTATACACCTACAAGTGGATATATTTTCAGAAGTGGTGTCCGACTAAGGGTCATGACCTAGTCTCTTGCCCTATGCCATTTATCTTGCAGTTTCTGCAAGAACTGCTCGATGCTGATAGGTCACCTTCTACATTGAAGGTGTATTTAACGGCTATTTCTGAACTTCCTCTGCCCGGTGCGGGTGTGAGGTGCTACGTGGATAGGATAAGAGGCCTGCGTCATTCTGACCAGCTCTTTGTCTGTCACGGGATACGAACCCTAGGACAGCCTGTCTCGAAGCAGCGACTGTTGCACTGGATTGTCTCGACTGCGTATGATAGTGCCGGCTTGCCCCCCCCCCCCCCAGGAGGGTAGCCGCACATTCTACCAGAGGGTTGGCTACATATTGGGCCCTCTTCAGAGGGGCCTCGTTGTCCAATATTTGTAATGCGGTTAGCTGGGCTACACCGCATACTTTCTCCAGGTTCTATCGCCTTAACGTGATAGATCCTTCATTGTCTTCATTAGGCACGAGGGTCCTTAAGGTTGCACGCTCGCATTGCTAACCTTTATGCAGGGTTATGCAGTTCTGATGTGTCCCTCATATGCTGCCATTCCTTCTCCTTTGTGATGGCTCTGGTATACTTTCCCATATGTAATGTTTTGGTGGTCATCTTTGAATTGAAAGGGAACGTTAGGTTACTTACCGTAACCCTGGTTCCCTGAAAGAGAAGATGACCACCAACCTGCGAGGTCGCATCGGTCGCCCTCATGGGTTCGATGCAAAATGGGATGACGGGTTTAATCCCTCGGTAGGCGGGACCAAGGACGTCACCCCAGGAAGGGGCATATCGGCAGCTCTGATATAAAGAGCTCAGTAAATACCTACCACTAGGCAGGCATATCCCATAAGTAATGTTTTGGTGGGCATCTTCTCTTTCAGGGAACCAGGGTTACAGTAAGTAACCTAACGTTCTCTAGCTATATGCAAATCTTAAAAATGACATAGAGAATACATTTTGGACAGACTGACAAGCAGCCACCAGCTATAACAAGATAACGACAAATTACATACATTGTGCTAAAGAAGGTCCTTGCAAGTTGCCTGTCAACTGAAAAAGCAGATCACCTGTCTCCACTATATCCCCCAATGAGGGATAATTAATTAATTAGAAAAAAGTGAAAGTGAAACTGAAAAGCTTTTTCTAATATAGTGGGCTGGGATATCCTTGCCCACATTGAACGTTACTTCTTCTATTGGTGGCTCTGTCATAGAATGAAAACTCGGACATGTGTGTTATAGACTAGGAACAAGGTTTCCATCATCAGGAGTCAAAATACAAGCTGAAAGTCAAATGGTTCTGTTTGTTTATAATATTTATTCTGTTATTTCCCAGTGGGGTATGTACCTACTGTACTGGGTCCAACAGTAAGTAAACAAGAATGGCTTTTTAGTTCCTTTAATATCTAAGTGGAGGTGACAGGAATCAAACCCAGCTAACCCTTCATAACTCATGTGAGGCTTCCCCTCCAGCTTCATCTTTTCTGAGTTATGTGTCTCACCCTGTCTGTAGGGGATAGGTGTGTTTATCCAGCTGTAGCCGTCCTTCTGCCCTCTTTTCTAATCTGTGCTAGAAATCATCCTCATGTCAATAATGTATTGTTTACTTATATTGGAAGACATGATATGCAGTACATGTAAGGGTACAAACTGCACATCTTATCTTATTCTATGCAAACTGAGACACTGACCATTTTTTCATTGTTAGTATTATTATATTTCTTTGTTTTGTGTATAGGCGACATGGTTTACCTCACATGTTTTACAGTTGTTCTGCATGTACCATACATTTCGATGCTTTACTATGCTTATACTGCTTTGTGGTTGAGCAGCTGTTGAGTGGCGTGTGTGGTGACGTCACGGACCAGGAAGTACCAGAAACAAAACAATGGATGGGCGGGTGAAGCTGAACGCTACTGCTCTCAGCGTATTTATTAAATAATAAAACAAAACAAAAGATTTAAACAAACAACAAAACAAAAGGGCACGTTGGCCAAACAAATAAACAAACAAATAAGCATGCTGGTTTTAGCACCAGCACGATACTTAGAGGTTGTTTTTAAATGTAGTTTCTCGCTCCTCGCTCCTCGCTCTCTCCGCTCCCCGTACTCTCCGCTGTACGCTCTCTCCCCGAGCACGGACAGCTGCAGGTTCTCATATTCTGGCCGAGGGGTTAACTAGCTGTTAATTATACCCCTCAGCCACAGTCTGCACGAGTTTAGTAAGGATGTGTGATTGTCAGCTAGTTAAAAAATCAGTAGCTGATCTGCCACGCATCCTCACAAGGTTTTTAAATTATAAAAAACAACAACAAATACGCTGTGCTTTGAACTGCGCCACAAACAAAAATACAAATAATAATAAATATATATATATGGGCGGGACAATCCACCACATGCTTGAATACACTTTGGTATGTTTTTACCAGTTTATATTGTAATACTGTGGTAATCAATAATAGTGTTCGACCTTTACTTCAGCAAACATGACATTAACCATTTCTTTAAGTTGTTCTTCAGTCTCATAGTAATCATAATCTCACAATTCCCTTGACTTCATTTTCCTAAAATATTCTATCCATGTCGTGATGTAAATTATCTGAAAACCTTATTAAAGCATATAACTTTCAATTGGTAACTGCACTTAATTGCAGTGATACACATTCCGCTTAGCCCCATCAAACATAATATAAAACATCAAAATGACAAAGTTGTTGACAGGGAATAATGATGATGTAGATACCCTGTCCCTAAATTAGATAATTATGCTGTATTTTCTAAAAAGAGCTGGAACTTTGGTCTGTGTCATTATTTATTTTTCTAGTAGGATGATGGCAGCATTAATTATCTAATTAATGGATGAATATTTCGCCCCACGCAGGTCTGAGAGATTGCACAGAGCTACAATTTGCATGCCTAATGTAGAACTTCCCTCAGCAGGCTGTCCCAGTGCATAGCAAAGCTTGCTGAAATGTGTCAGCTACAAACACATCTAGAAACACAAGGGTGACTGCCTTTTTTAGCAGGTCAGGGGGTAGTTCAGTCACCATGTCCATCTAATCCTTGGCTTCACTTACAGACTTCAAAGGTGACCATTAGTGCCAGTTGTGATGGTGTTTTTGTGAAGTGGAGTAGGCTTTAACCTTCAGGACACTTTACTGAGTTTCGACCATTACCTGCCTTGGATGAGTTTGCTGGTTTTCCATGTTTCTTATTAAAGCCATATGTAGGGTCACCCGTATTGGATAAGCATCAGGCTCAGTGCTCACCACCGTGTCAAATGGGTAGTGGTTAAAACAAAGTACATAAGAACACAAGAACATAAGAACATAAGAAAGTTTACAAACGAGAGGAGGCCATTCAGCCCATCTTGCTCGTTTGGTTGTTAGTAGCTTATTGATCCCAGAATCTCATCAAGGATCTTCTTGAAGGATCCCATGGTGTCAGCTTCAACAACATTACTGGAGAGTTGGTTCCAGACCCTCACAATTCTCTGTGTAAAAAAGTGCCTCCTATTTTCTGTTCTGAATGCCCCTTTATCTGATCTCCATTTGTGACCCCTGGTCCTTGTTTTTTTTTTTTCAGGTCAAAGAAGTCCCCTGGGCCGACATTGTCTATACCTTTTAGGATTTTGAATGTTTGAATCAGATCGCCGCGTAGTCTTCTTTGTTCAAGACTGTAACAAATGTATCTCCATTTTCTGATGTTTCCTGCATTATTTTGGCAGGGAAAAGTTACACTAAAAATAACAACAATTAAAAGTGGTCTAACTATCGGTATAAGTAATGAAAGTGCTTGGGGTATAAGCAAAGCTTGCCATTATGTACCGCTGAAAATGCATAATTAAGATCAAATGTAATTTTCACACGCTTGGCTAAATATTCAATCTATCATCTTGAAATACTATAGCTGCAGGCACTCAATTATTTGAACCATATGCAAAATCTTGCAGATTCAAACAGTTTTGTCCTTAAAAGATCTGGCATCCAAAAGGAAAATGTACATTATCCAGGTAATCCAGGTAAAGGGAAACATCACCTATGCTTGGGAAATAGGCAGGTTTATCAGGGTGAGTGCAAGTTACCCAGGTGTTTCAAAAGGGCAAGTTACCCAGGTAATGGGAATATTCAGGTTTCCTAGAACTTGATAAACATATCCCTGGAAATATTTTATCTTTTCTCTGCCTCCAACATTTCTTATTACAGAAAAATCCAAGATCACTGTATCTCAATTAGAACATACAGTGCCTTGCATAAGAATTCACCCCCCTTGGACTTCTCCACATTTTGTAGTGTTACGACCTGGAATTAAAATGGATTTAATTAGGATTTTTCGTCACTGATCTACACAAAATAGTCCATAATGTCGAAGTGGTGAAAAAAATCTACATATTTTTCAAAATTATTTACAAATAAAAAACTGAAAAGTCTTGATTGCATAAGTATTCACCCCCTTTGCTGTGACACCCCTAAATAAGCTCTGGTGCAACCAATTGCCTTCAGAAGTCACATAATTAGTTGAATGGAGTCCACCTGTATGCAATTAAAGTGTCACATGATCTCAGATTAAATGCACCTGTTTCTGGAAGGCCCCAGAGTTTGTTAGAGAGCATATCTAAACAAACAGCATGATGAAGACCAAGGAGCTATCAAAACAAGTCCGGGATAAAGTTCTGGAGAAGCACCAATCAGGGTTGGGTTATAAAAAAATATCCCAAACTTTGAACATCCCCCGGAGCACCGTTAAATCGTTTATTAAAAAATGGAAAGAATATGGCACAACCGTGACTCTGCCTAGAGAAGGCCGTCCACCAAAACTCAGTGACCAGGTAAGGAGGGCATTAGTCAGAGAAGCAACCAAGAGGCCAATGGTAACTCTGAAGGAGCTGGAGAGATCCACAGCTGAGATGGGAGAAACCGTCCATGGGACAACTATAACCCGTACGCTCCACAAAGTTGGGCTTTATGGAAGAGTGGTGAGAAGAAAGCCATTGGATTTTGCCAAAAGGCATGTGGAAGACACAGCAAACATGTGGAAAAAGGTTCTCTGGTCTGATGAGACCAAAATTTAACTTTTTGGCCTTAGCGCAAAATGCTATGTGTGGCGCAAAGCCAACACTGCTCATCACCCTGAGAACACCATCCCCACGGTGAAGCATGGTGGTGGCAGCATCATGTTATGGGGATGCTTTTCATCGGCAGGGACTGGGAAGCTGGTCAGGATTGAGGGCAAGATGGATGGAGCCAAATACAGGGAAATTCTAGAGGAAAACCTGTTTCAGTCTGCAAGAGACCTGGGACTGGGGTGGAGGTTTACCTTCCAGCAGGACAATGACCCTAAACACAGCCAAAGCTACACTGGAGTGGTTTAAAAACAAGAACCTGAATGTCTTAGAATGGCCCAATCAAAGCCCAGACCTCAATCCGATTGAGAATCTGTGGCAAGACTTGAAAATTGCTGTTCACCAACGGTCCCCATCCAACTTGACAGTGCTTGAGCAATTTTGCCAAGAAGAATGGGCAAAAATGACAGGATCCAGATGTGCAAAGCTGGTAGAGACTTACCCAAAAAGACTCACAGCTGTAATTGCTGCCAAAGGTGCTTCTACCAAGTATTGACTCAGGGGGGTGAATACTAACTTTTGTGTCACAATAAAAAATATTTTTCACCTTCAAAGTGTTAAGTATGTGGTGTAAATCAAATGGTAAAAATCCCAATTAAATCCATTTTAATTCCAGGTTGTAACACTACAAAATGTGGAAAAGTCCAAGGGGGGTGAATACTTATGCAAGGCACTGTACATCAGTTATTTTTTTTCTATTTGAACTTATAACATTATTTTATCAAGACTGGGCTGGCATTGCTACAGCAGTCCCCTAAGGCAGTAGATTAGCATTACAGTATTCTTTTTATTTGTGAATTGATCCTAAATCAGATCAGTGTTAGCTTCACATCAGAGTTTTGTGTCAATGCCAAACAGTATTAAAAAATATCCCAAATGTAGAAGTTTTAAGCCATGTTTCTTTTCTCACTGTATTGTTGTGTAAATGTTTTTTATTTTTAAATTAAAATCATGAACAAAACAGCACTAAACAGAAAAGTGATTACTTGTCCGTAAAGCAATTTTAAACTTCTCCAATTTGCAGCCTGATAACTATGGTCCCTATACATACAGAGATTAGTCCAACAGATTCATATTCATATGATAGTATTGTATATATTGGTGTCAACTGTAACAGTCCCACTGTCTGCAACGAGAATGTGGGTAACTGTAAGTAGCGAGAATGTGTTTATTTACTCATAGATAATACTGTACTAGTTAATTTTTACTTCAGGAGTACAACATTTGTGCTTCCATTTCAGCAAGTTAAAATGTTGTCAAGCAGACGTTTAGTGTGGTTGACAATTTTCCATATGTACTGAGTAGTATGTCGTAGTATTGTATTACAATGACTTTTGGGAATGCTGTGTAATTCTCAAAAGGCAAGGAAATGGCAGTCACTCTTACTTGTTAAATAAAATAACTGATGTACATGTATCTTATTCATATTTAGATTAGACTCATTTTATTCAATCATTTGCTGAACTGTAATGCTACTCAAATACAATCTACAATTTGATAGTGTCAATATTGTCCGACAGGTATCTACCCTTGCATGGCTATGGCAATCTTTGTTTGCACTGTTCAGCTAATTGGCATGACTCCATTTGTTGATTGGCTGAGAAATGCAACAGCTGGAGAAATATCAGTGCAAACAGAAGTCAGAACCCCACAACAAACTCTACGTTAAATGTATCAATGCTTAAAATATATGTATTAACATAAAGTATATTACACAATATGTGTTACATAACTGCACATTTAATTTAAAAAAATTAGAAGTCATTAAACTTCTAATTACTACTTTCATTTGCTCAGTAATCAGCATAAACATGTTAACCTTTATTATAATGTAACTGCAGTGACTCAGCATGAGTTGAAAGCTTCTTTCATATTATAAATACTTATAATGATATATTATATTTGTGTTAATCAGTTAATATGTAAATCAGGTAATAATAGGCAAAGCATTTTTTTAAATCCCTACTGTTAAACTGAGTAAACCAGATATATTATCTTTTGAACTATGAAGTTACTTCACAGTTATTTTTTTATTTTGTTGAGTTAAGCGAAAGAATGTATGTTTCTAACTGTGAAATTGTAGATTACAGACTAATGTTATGACAGCCCAAGGCATTCATCACGGTCTACAAAACTCGGGCCTTCTCAGAATTTTCCTGACAGGTTTAGGCAGCAGGGTTCCAGCCCCCTGCGGATAAAGTTTCCGAGATGAGAAGGCAATATAATGTCAGGTGCACAGGTTGCTGTGTAGCATCTGCTCCTGGTAACTAGCATTAGGGCTCAAAACAGGATGCCTGAAGGTCATGACTAAGGAAAATATTAAACAGACATCAAACCCCACCAAGACTTACTTGAAAACAGAATCTGGTAATAAAGACAGTTTAATCACTGGCAAGCTATCTATATAACAAGCTATCTACATATCCCTCCCAACATGGAAGTGTAATGTTTTTTGACCCAATTACATCTGCAGTAAAACAGCTATGGGACTGAAAGGTCAAAGATATGCAGAATGTACAGCACAATTGAATGTTTATTAGGGCTTGTGTTGCACAATAATTTAGTGAGGCATGTTTCACTGCACTGGATTAAATACATCTAATCTATTAAGTAGCTATGGCAGCACCATACACTTTGGTTAAATTCAGGCCAAAGTATTAATACTGAGTCACTTTTCTCTAAATCTGTCTTTACCTTCCGCATTCCATTCAAGTCAACTTGGCAGCCTTGCATACTCTCTAGGATGAAGGATGAAAATGTTGCTGGGCAACAAAATACATTGGACAGCCTGTCCTAACTCTCTGCCATCTATAATACTGTACATTACAGTGAACTAGTGTGCACATATGTGTTGTTATTTTAATTTAAAGTGTTTCCTGTCCTTTTTGAGCAAAGTCATTGTGGTTTGTTCACTTTTTTATATTTGTGTATGTGACAGGATAGCATCACGGCCCAAGCTGTTACCAGCAGGAAGCAGACTCAGAAGCTGGAAAGCTGCAGTTTAAGCACTAAAGTGCAAGTTTATTAATCCCACAAATACGACACAAGGGTTAAAATAAAGAGTTAAACACAAAACTTACACGAGCCAGGCTGAGCTGCGCCTTCACTGGCTTTCCTTCTCCAAACAGATTTAACCCCATCTCTGCCACAGTGTATGTCTCATGTTCATTTAATTAAATCACAATGCACACTGGAAGCTGCCTCAAACTTTTCTTAAATACATTATTTCACATTCATTTATGGATTATGATATAACAATGGGGTTTCTTAGCCAGTGGATAGATTTTCAAATAATCCCAATACTATTTTTTACTGTAGTACTTCAGTCCTTTAAATAGCTGAAACCTCTTTCGGATATACTAAGCCTCAAGTAATGTACTTTCCTTTTCTTACTTTACTCAGATCATTTAAGGCTCCTACCTTGCCTTCAGAGCTTCATAATCTCTATAATACTCATACAGTATATAATATGTACTCATTTTAAGATTAACCCCTGCCACAAGTTTAACAATGGAATCTAGTCAGTACAGAACAGTACATTGTGTTTGCATGCATTAGCAGTTGAATTATAGGCAGTTCAGAGTGTCAGGACTGTTTAGGCAGTCTAAGCATGTGGTTTAAAGTAAACAATTGTCTGAAGGATAACATTATACAACAGAACACTTTATGACTGAAGTGTGAGAGCACTGTTAAAGTTTAAATACTGTATACAATGAAATAAGTAATTCCTAACATTATGTTAAAGTTACAAGTCGTTGGGAAACTGGCCTTTACTTGAGACAAGATTAGAAATGATTAGCATATGTTTGCCGCATAGGTTGACAATGACAATAACAACAACTGTGCATATGTTTGTGTGTATGCTACTTAAATTAGTTTCCCCAATCATGCGGCTGCATTTTTCAGGCTTTAATTCATTATTTAGTGAAGCTATAGATCTTAGCTGTTCAATTAAATCCACAAATCACAAATTCAATAAAGGAGTGACAAAAAAGGATATCCTCATTATGCAAATGTGACCTTAGATAAGCTGTAATTCTGATAATGTTTTTTATCTCAGGGATGTCCAACTGATGGCTTTTGAGCCATACATGCCTCATTGAGCTCCAAATTATGTCTCTGAATTTAGAGGAAAAGCTAAATGGTTAAAAAAAAAAAAAAAAGCTGCAAAGACAATAGGCACAACATTCTGAATTGGTTTAGTTTAGGTCATAATGTTTGTATTTTATTTTTTTAAGTTTTTTTTTTTTTTTTAATTTTGTGTTATATTTGTGTTTTGTCAGTTATTTTAGCCACAGCAATTTAGCTGTCCATTCAGAAGCTAAACCGCAAAAATAAACTGTTTTGCCATTACTATTCTCTCTAAAAGATACATACACGGAGATAATGCAAATTAAAATGACATATTGGAATAAGTAAACACATATGTTGCTGATTAACCACCTTTCAGGTGTCAACGATTGAGGGTTCCTTGCTGCTTCTGTGTATTGCAGTCCAGACTGGAAAGACCCAGCAACTTGATATTTCCTGACCTTCTCCATGTGGCTTCCTGAGTGAAAATGGCTGTAAACACTAACACATGAAGAACTTGGCCAGTGGGGAAAGAGATAGCAAAACAAGTACACAGCCTAGTCTGTGGAGAAGCACTGCCTAAGGTAACACCTGCTCTGAAAATCAGAAGCCAACTTGCACTCAACATTATTAATTTTTCTCATCACTATGAACATCGAAGACTTAATTTACACGTCTGGCAGGCTGTGAGTTTGGACTGGATTTTACTGTTAATACAACATTGCAATATGGACTGGATTTTACTGTGAAAGCATTGCAATATGAGGTGTCATGATTGAGTAGTTCCTTGCGCCAAGTTACAGTGAAGCACCGAGAACTGCCAATGATTGAGAGGAAAGGTAGTTCCAGACAGTATACCAGAAGGAAAATATAAACTAGACAACACTACTATGTCGGGCAATGAACATTGTTTTATTAAATACAGGTGGAAAACTATACTTAACAAACAGGGTAGATCTAGAATGCACAGTCACAGCAAGCAGTTTGCACTGCCCGTTAATTAAAACAATAACTAAACACAGAATTGCAATTTAAAACTAAAGGGCAGTGCAGCTCAATACCTGCACAGACACAGGGCTCATGAAAACAAACCTAAAAAAACAGCAATAAAACCAATGCAGCCCGTCTCCAGCACTCCTGTGAAACCCCAATGCCTTTTAAAATAGTAGTTTAAAAACACATACATGACAAAATGGAGACCAAAAGCGCAGGCAGGGAGATAAGCCTTTAAATTTAGCAGCTCTTTCTTTCCTATTTGTCTTCCTTCCACCCTCCGAATCAGGGAGCCCCGCACCGGGGAGTGGGAGAGAGCACAGCTGGGGGTGTGGCGCCAGGAAATGCTGTGGTGTACAGAGAGGGAGTGGGATGAGGTCATCCAGGTTGCTGAGTCGCTGCCAGAGAGAGTGCAACCGCTGGCAGAGAGTCCCGTGCCACCAGAGAGAGAGAGTACCCCGTGCCGCCAAGGAGGTAGTGTCCTATGCTGCCAGCGCCAGAGCCCCAGAGAGAGAGCCTTGCATCGCCAGAGTGCCCCGCACTACCGCTTGAGAAAGAGAACCCCGCTCCACAACTGCCCTCTGAGAGACAGTGTCCTGCACCACCCGGCACAGAGTGTCCCGCACCGCCCAAGAGAAAGTGCCCCACACTGCCAGTGAGAGCACGCCGTGCTGCCGCCAGTGATAGACTGTACAGCAATGTCAGCAAAAGAGTATCTGCCGCCACCTGGATGAGACTGTCCTACGCTACCAGAGAGAGAGTACCTTGTGCCGTCAGAGCCCCAGAGAGAGAGAGCCCCTCACTGCCAGAGCCCCAGAGAGGGAGCCCAGGTGTCACTCCTGCGTCGCCTGTGGTGTGAAAGTATAGCTTCTATTCATTTTGTCACATCGCTGCACAGTTTCGCTTGTCACATCGTGTCTGGTGGGTAGCAGCCTTAAGAGTAGTAATCCAGCATCATTAGGGATGTTTAGGAAGGTATGTTTACATACATTGCTGCTGTAATGGGTTTGTTGAAGGTCAGGGGTGTGCTTTAACAGAGCTGAGACACAGAAGGTTTCAGGTTCAAGCACTGTAATTTAAGTAAGCAGACACTCACTTTTTTAGGGCTGATTGGCAATTCATACACTTAATTTGTTTTACCATTGTTTTAGAACAGATATTGCAGCAACTCTGTGCAACTGGCTCCTTCCTTGCGTGTTAATTAGCAACTCGCTTGCCAATTAAGACCCCAAGCTACAGGAGAGAGGACTGAGGAAAATCTATTCTTAAACCTATTTCTGCCAGACAGAATTAAACACTACATATACAAATATTAAGTGTATTGGTTGTGAAAAGCCATTTATATTATCTTTGTACTTTCTATACACCCCATCACAGAGTTGTTATTGCAAAAGGCTTTAAAATGCATATTCTGTGCCTGCTGTCTATCGCTAATCATGTTGAGAGTTGTTGTGTTGTGGTCTGTCACACAAAGGAAACAAGATAAAATTGCGATCAACATGATTACAGAAACACAGCAGGCACAGAATAATGTTTTATAAGTGATACAATTATAAGTTAAGAAACTGAAAAAAACATGTACAGTCATCTCCGGCTAAGAGAACACCTCTCGGGAAGCAAGCGAAGTGTTCTCTTAGCTGAAGTGTTCTTTAAGTTGACCACCAGACACAATATGAATCAATACATAAATAAATATGTATTACTTGCATCAACATATTAAATGAATAGACTAAGTAAGAGAAAAGCAATAGGCAAGTGTATGTTAATAAACTATAATAATAAAGTAACAGACAAACTAACGTTAATAAACTGTTAAACTAAATTAACACAGCAAGATTTAATAAACCAATCAGTGTGCCTCAAGACACTCTCGTTATGACAAGTCACATTTGAAAAGATTGAATAACCAATTTGAATTTAAACTTTTTTTTTTAAATCCTAATTTAATCAATCAATGAACCTCTACCCAATGATTCTCCATATGGAATCGTCTCAGTATTATTATTATTATTATTATTATTATTATTATTATTATTTATTTCTTAGCAGACGCCCTTATCCAGGGCGACTTACAATTGTTACAAGATATCACATTATACATTATTTCACATTATACAGATATCACATTATTTTTACATACAATTACCCATTTATACAGTTGGGTTTTTACTGGAGCAATCTAGGTAAAGTACCTTGCTCAGGGGTACAGCAGCAGTGTCCCCCACTGGGGATTGAACCCACAACCCTCCGGTCAAGAGTCCAGAGCCATACAAGCCATACAAGAGATCAGGTACCAGGAAGCACCAGTTGAAATGTTTACATCTTTAGTTTTGTACCTCAAAAGAAAACATAAAAGTCTGAGTAAAATTAAATAATCTTTATAAGACCATTGCACACCAGATCTGCTTTAAACCATTTGAATTTAAGTTTGACGATGATGAGTTATCAGGTTACAAAACAGCACTGTATCAGTTGTGAATGAATCACTAGCATTGCCAAAAAGATGTTCTTTTAAGCAAAGTTCCTGTTCCTTTAGGCAGAGCATTTACAACGGGGAAAAATCCATTTCATCACAAGGGTGTTCCCTTAGGTAAAGTGTTCTCTTAGGAGGTGTTCCTATGCGTGGAGACTACTGTATTATTTAAATGATTGACAGAATGTTTAAAAACTTAACTGGCAATGCAGTGTGACACGTTTTTGGAATTTAGATACGTTGGCAGCTTTATTAGAATGATCTTTTTTACAACTTCTAATGTGATATACAATATTTAATTAGCTTTTATTAACATTTGTTTAAATTACGTTTAATTCCCCTTGACATTTTTTAAATGGGCATATTGACCTTTACTTGGGGGTCAAGATATGTTGAACAGGGGTCCCCGAGTGGCTCAACTGGTAAAAGCACAGCCACATGGTGTGCAGGGAGGGAGGTCATACAGTCAGTGGGGTGCAGGTTCACGTCCTGACTGCGTGAAGTCACTGGTCTTTGCTGGGGATTCTGTAGGGAGTGTATCATTGGCTCTGGCTCTCTTGTGGGTTAAGGAGGCAAAACCCACAGGGACTGTTTCTCCTCATCTCACTACAGCTGACCCTGCTGACCAGGCGCCTTGTGAGCTCAGAGCAGACACCAGATTTCTTGTGTGTAAAGAGGCTTGGTTGTGGGATTGGTGGACACCCACTGAGCATTCAAAATGGGGGTAAAATAATTGTGCACACTAAATAAAAATAAGTTGAAAAACATAATAATTTGAACCACCTGTAAGTTAGCTTCTTAGCATCAGTACCAGGAATTAATGTGTAAGCAACAAACACATCCAGCTTTGGCTAATTAAAAAGAATCAATCAACTTGTTCCTGCTGTCGACACGACCCTTTTGTAAGTACAAATCATTAAACTTTTTTTTTTTTTTGGATTTTCAAAACAATGCTATCATACTGTACATTTGGACTAAATATTATACTTTCTCTGAATTGTATGTACCACTATTGTACCCATAGTGTTTACAGGAATCTAAGGAAATAAATACATCTCCTAGTTGTGTGTGCATGATTCAACCTTCCTATAAATAAACAGGACATATTTAAAAAAGATATGTTCAATCAAGACAAAGACAAAGTCAAGGTTTTTATATTAGCAAGGGATACTGCTGTTTCTAAGTACATCCGATGTGTCCTTTAGTTATAGCTCTGATATGACAAATGTTTTGGTATTTTCCTTCAAAAGTAATTTTAATTAGAAAGTCAACTATATTATGCCGCTGCTATGGGTCTGACTTATGACATTTTTCTGTGCTATTACAGAATAACAGGATTTGGAATCCCAGTGAAAGTGAATCACAGAGAAATCTCACTTAATGTTACATAAATATATTGGTTTGTGTGTGCTTAGTAATTGTTTCCTGGAACAAATAAACTACAGATTTGAATATAATTTGTTCTGTTGTTACATTCAAGGGTATACTCTATTCGCTAAGCACCATGAAATTCATCATGCATTCAAATGCATTCAAATAGCACATTCGCAGTCTAATTTATATTATCTCAGGTGAATTATGTCAATTCCCTGCTTTGTGTATACATTCCATTTTCTTTCTCCCGAGACACATTCACTTCATTGTCCCAGAAAAGTGTAAAGGCAGAAAATATTAGCCACATTGTAAACCAAGAACAAATGCAAAAAAGCCCTATTAATAGACAGACTGGTACAATCCGGTAAAAGTGATGCAAAAAAAAAAAAAAAAACAAGCAGCATACATGCAACATGAATAAACAAATACATACAATTAAAACATATTGATGTGGACATACTGTATATCAGGGTACTTTATTAAACACTGACTTTATTGAAATATGTGCTTGCTCTTATTGTATTACTTGTATTGTAACGCTTGAAATGTTTTTGCTTACGATTGTAAGTCGCCCTGGATAAGGGCGTCTGCTAAGAAATAAATAATAATAATAATAATAATGTGATTAAAATAAGAGGAGATACAGTAATTGAGAAATTACAAATTTACATTGATGAAGATTAGTATTTGAATGTATTCTATAAATTATAATGCCAGAACTCAAATTCTTAAGAATTTCAAGTAGGAGAATATATTAATATGTATTGATTTTCCTCCAATGCGCCACTTGACTGTTAGTGTTAGTTAGAATAGAATCCTATTTATGAATTACAAATAAAACAATACAGCATTCTGCAAAGAGGTAACATGGGCTCCATTTTGTGTTTTTCTATTCTTATTGATTATACAACCCAGTTATTCTTTCATCTGTGAATTAGCCATTGAAGGAGATCATTAATGAATAAATGGTGACTTGGAACAGCATGGCATATCCTACTTCTTAAAAAAAATGTGTAATACATTTTTAGATACATTATTGGATAAATAGATCTTAATAACCCTGCTCTTTAATGTTGTACTAATCCTGCTACTGTTTTCCACCAGGGGTGACTTTTATAACCCCCTATTAACATTACCACATACATTAAAAGAACAGCACTGATTAGATCATTGAAAAGGACCTCCATGTGTTTGAAGATGTAAAATAAATGCTTTACTTTGCCATGATCAAAAAGTGTCACCTACTGGTTCAACTCCTCCTTGACCTTTTTCTCCAAGTGCCATTAAAAGGGTAATATAAGGCAACCGCTTTTGTTCCTATTTGGTTGAAATGCATATCATTCATAGTGTGTTAATCATGACACCATTTTAGAAACTTTACCAATGTGTAGAATTTCTCTTTATCACCTCTACTTTGGGCCTGCCATAACAACTGCTTGATTTTTCTCACATCAGATGCCAACGAGAATGTGCCAAAGATGGTACTGCCTGCGTTGTCTTCAGCAACACAAGGCTGCCTGCTCTCTGGTGGTTTTTCTGTCCATTTAGGATGCATGGGGTTAGATGCGACACCAACTGCTTGTAGAGGGATTTTCCTTGTGCCATGCGAATAACAGAGAGACTGAACCAGTTCCTAACTAGCAGGTCATATCTCCAGAGCTTCTCTGAGTGGCCATCCTAACAAATATCAACGCTGCATATCTTCCTGTTGTCATGGTAATCAGAGGTGATACAGAGGTGGAACGTGGGTTGAAAAAAAAAAACAAGAAAGGAATGTTAAAAAATATGTTATGACACAGATACTGAGGAGAATATAATACATCTAGATAGATAGATATACAGTACTTCCTATTGGAAGCTAATGACATGCACACATTTACGGTGGCATCCTACAAGTAAAAAGCTATGGTATTTGTACTGGTGATGTCATGGTCATTGTGTCCTTCCTGTGATGAGATCTGCAAATCACTAGTTGAAGGGTTGACATAATGCATTTGTTTTGCTTCCCTGCTGCTCAGGGGAAAAAAAAACATTTAATGTTTTTATATAAAAGGTCACCTTGTATATGGGAGCACACACATCTACTGTATACTGAAAAGTGGAACACTACACTTGTGTATTTTTTATTGGCAATAAGTGGATTGAGACTCTGTTACACATAGTTCTTTCTTTCTTTCTTTCTTTCTTTCTTTCTTTCTTTCTTTCTTTTTGATACAGTAACATGATATTTACAGAATAAAAGAGGTTGGTTGAGGTCAAAAGTGCAGTAAGTGGCCAAACCGAGTACAGCAGCCACCTAGCTGAGCAGTGACGTGCAAGTGCTTCCACTGCTTGGAATGTTCAGCCAATCCGAGTGATCTGTTCACAAATGTTTTTTTTTTTTTTTTTTTTTTTAAATAAATACAAGAATATAACCAGCAGGACGCTAGAGCCCAGATACCATATGTCATGAAAATGCTGTGCTCTGTGAAAGGCTGACTGAGACTTTGCATCACTCTTGTTGACTTAACTGGACTTAGCAAGACGGGTAGCCCGGAGTTTCTTCTATGTAACTGGTTGCAATGGCTTTACAAATGTTAAGTTTGTTGACTGTGTACTGCACACACATGTTCTTCAATTGCACGAGAACCACAAAATAATTAGTTTTCACTGAGACCGAATGCCTAATCCTTGTTTTAGGTGGGCGTGAAACATAAACCTGAACGGGATTCAGACGCGGATTTTCTTACAAGAATCCGGACAGGACCCTGACTTTTATATATATATATATATATATATATATATATATATATATATATATATATATATATATATATACATATGTGTGTGTGTGTGTGTGTGTGTGTGTGTGAAATTGCTGATAACTGGGCACCGCATTACGCCCCCTTTGCCCCGTTTTGCACCGTACATTTGTCATTATTATTTTAATCCTCTTCATATTGAATACAGTCGCCTATAAAAGAAATATATATATATATATATATATATATATATATATATATATATATATATATATATATATATATATATATATATATACACGCCTGTGTAACACTGCCAAAAACATATTTTACATTAATATTGTTTTTCACCATGTATTAAAAAGCACAGTAGCCTATTTACAAACAAACAAAACAAACAAACAAAAAAAATACATGTACTGCGTAGGCTACTCAACCATGTCATGTTTGTTAAAACGTCTACTTTCACAAGCGTGGCAAAAGTTTGAGGTAAGTGATTGTGTAAAAATGTTTGCAAAATAATTAATTTCATGTCACATAATTTAGACTATAAAATGACATTAAAGCAACGTATTGTGGTAAACGATCTATAAAGTAAAAAGTAAACATTTATAAGTTGTGTTTTCTTTTTATTTGCGCAATTGACACAACTCCAATACATATCCTTTCGTAATATGCGACCTGTTAACAGTTACCATAATGTTTAGATCAAATGTGCCTGTTGTGAAGGTAAACTCGAGAATATGCTGATTCGTTTATTCACGTGTATCAATATGTATCACTTGGTTGTAAGCAGACCTACTGCACCAGGATGGAGAGATCTCATTGCTGGAGATGACGCAAATGGCCCAGCTCCACCAAAAAGTGCTTCAAGACGAACATGGCGGCAACTAGTACTGGACCAAGATGATTGTGCTTTTCAAAAGGAAAAATCCACGGCATTCTGCCCAGATACCAAGGAAAAAATCGCCAGGTTGAAACAAAAAGATTTTACGAACCTTCATGATCGCTCGTTAGCTGAGGGAAGGCTGGTGAGAGCTGGGCTACGGAACGGGAGAAAGCTCAGCACTGTCGAAAGGAAAGAGAGAGGCATGTTGTCACAGAGAAGTAGGTTTTTCTCAAGAGAGCCATGGATAACTGTAATATGACAATGCCTTGTTAATCTCTTTACATGCACTAATTGGATGGAAATAGCAGATCATCACTAAGTGAAACAAGGACCACTTTGAATTCAACATTTAAGAGGAAAAGATAAAAGAAAATCTTCAAGTCAATGAATATTGTGGCAAAGGAGCCCTCACGGTGGAGTCGACCAGTGCTGCGCTTTCCCAAAATATGAACAGAGGTGCTTGGATGTGTCGGCAGCAAGATGACAGCTTAAAAATCTGGTTTGCACCCCGAGAGAACGAAAAACCTTTTACTGATTCGGAAAGGGCACAGAAATGGCGACTGTCCTTAGCATCTCTTTTGTTTTTCACCGTCCTGCTCTCTGATCACCTGTGGTTCTGCGCTGAGGCGAAATTGACACGGACCAGAGACAAGGAGCTGGACAAGTTAGCATTAACAAACATGGGTGATTACTTCTCATCAGCAAGCAAAATATTTTCATCAGAACTCCATTCACCACACAGCAGCCTAAGTAAAGACAAAAATGCTATTTTTATAGGGAATACTACCAAACCTGTGTGGCGACTAGAAACGTGCCCTCCGCATAGTTTATCTAAAAACTGTTTTACTTTTGAACACGCTGAACCTGTTTGCAGGAGCATTGGCGAGGATACGGGAGAGGAATCCACACCTTTGAATTTAAGCGATTTTTATCTTTCGTTTTGTAATTCGTATTCTCTTTTGGATTTGTTTATGGGGTTATCCAATCCGGACAATTTAAACTGTAGCCTGGAAGTGGTTATGGATGGGAATCTACATGGATGCAGCCAGTGCGTCCAGGCATACCAACGCTATGACCAACACGCTCAGGAGAAATATGAAGAGTTTGAGGTTATGATTCAGAGATACTTGCAATCGGATGGATATTCTGTGAAAACGTGCATGAATGAGTGCAAGGTAGGGTGTCTTACTTTTTCAAGGCATTATAACGGGTTGGTATATGAGCTGGGTCTTCATGTAGTCATGGCAACTGATGCTCACAGTCTTAGATAAATGCATTGCACTAAACAAAAGTATTTGTAATAAACACTCGTGTCCCCCCACCGCTCCGCAGTCTTTTTCTTTGGAATTTCAGGAAATTGCTGGGTGAGATTTAGGATAGCGCAACTGATTGAAGGTTGTGGCGTAATAAATTAATGTTGTGACAAGCAATGTTTTTCAGTGTGAGTAGTACAATATGTTGCGACTGTATGATATTCGTAAAGGCTATATTGAAAGAGTGTGTCAGCAGAATTGTCTGGGGAGTTAATGAACTATCGCATTTTCATTTACTATTAATTCCATTATGTGCTCAAATTCTTAAGCGAAACGAAGGTTCTGCTTGTGTGTGTGTGTGTGTGTGTGTGTGTGTGTGTGTGTGTGCGTGCCTGCGTGCGTGCGTGTGTGTGTGTTTTCAAACTTAATATAGCGAAGAGGATTTGGAAAATATATATCTCACGATTATAATTTATTATTAAAAGAAAACCGATTGTTGTTTTAAATCCAAAACATTTAATGTATTTGCTGGGAAATATGACTATAGTCAATACCTGACAAGAACCAAACCGATTTAGCAAGTGGTGTTCAATTGCTCCACAGATGCTGGGAAGGTTTTGTGAGGCAGTCCTTAATTAGACAGTGCATGAATTCCCAGCTGTTTACCGTTTATTACAGTTTAAAGCAGTTTGGGCATATGTAAAATCCAAATGTATATATTAATATCCGAATGCCAGTGCAGTTAATGTAGTTAATGTATTGTATTTTATCCCGGGGTGTTGTAATGATAAACCCTCAAGGTGAGTGGTGAGGGCTGCAAAGAGATAGGTGCTGCAGTAGCCTTTGGTGAAATGGTGCTGATAGAATTTCAATAAGGCTCATCATTATTCTCAGTGAATCACTCTTCCCATTCTAAAATTGTCCAGCACCGTCTCCAACATGTAGACTCCACAAAATGAACGTCTTCCTTCCAGGGCGTTTTGATTATAAATATAAGTTAGAGCTGGATTTTACATTATAATGCTATCATTTTAGTGCGCAATAAGAGTGACAATAACATTTGGTCATGTAAATGTTTTTATTTTAAAATTACCAAGCGAAAGTGTGACATTAAATGAGACATTTTACTGGAATAGAAGGAACATGATCTGTAACATACGGGAGTTCTTCACAATGAGTTTTACATTGCCTATGTCTTAAAACATCCAACCCAATTATTTTGGGGGAGATTCAGGTTTTGAAAGGGGACATAAATATGATAATGTTTCTCATTATCAGCAGTGTAAAGCAACTAATTAGCTACTCAATATAATGTGGAATTATAATATGAACATGCAAATTGATTCAATTTCAAATGGGTTTCAATGCAATAACACATGACACGCTATGTTCTTCTATTCGAAAGAAAATGTAAGAAAAGTGTGACTGCTAATACACATATCAGCTCTGCTTCTTCAATAGTAACACAAATATGGCTTTTTTTGGCTTTGAAAACCGACATGATTGATGTCAGCGCTATCAGGATTCACAAGATAAATTCAGCGAGGTAAGGCCTGGGAGAAATAAAGGATGAGCGTTTCTGTGATCAGTAAAGAGACCTGTGAGTTGCAGACGGGAAAGTTATATGCTATTACTTAAGTTTTAGTCATAGAAATTGGGCACATATGTGATAATAATAATAATAATAATAATAATAATAATAATAATAATAATAATAATAATAATAATAATAATTAGTAGTAGTAGTCACACTTGTGTTGGTATTATTATTATTATTATTATTATTATTATTATTATTAGTAGTAGTAGTAGTAGTAGTCCTATTTATTGCCCAGAGGGCGGACTACACCGACTGCCCAGTGGCAGCCGGTGCACCGGCCGCCCAAAGGCGGCCGGAGAAAAAATTCAATTTAGCACCTCTATAAAGGGGTGCTAACAAGACTGGGCGATAACTAATAAACAGAAAAACCGGTAAAAGGACTGTAAATTAAATAAGCAAAACCAAAGGGGAGGTGGTACAGAGCACGCCCCCTAGAGCCCACTGGTCGACAAAGGTAGCCATGTCGCCAGCGGACTCCGCGTGGGCGTGCTCCAACTTAACCCTGGAACGGATAAGGGCCCTGAACATGGCCCCACAGTCAAAGAGACCCTCCCCGATCATCTTACGCTTCCTGGTCTTGTAGATGGCGAGTCTAGCAAGAGCCAGGAGCAGATTCACGAGGAGGTCCCTCTTCTTGGTGGAGCCACGAACAGGGTGCCCGAATATGAGGAGGGTTGGGGAGAAATGCAGCCAGAACTGCAGCAAAAGGTTCCTCAATAAAAGAAAAAACGGCTGCAGCCTGGCGCACAAAAAATAAATATGAGCTACCGACTCGGACAATCCGCAGAAAGGGCATGCGGCGTCCGAGTCGGTAAAGTGACGCAGGATCTCTCCTGACGCGAGCGCTCCGTGCAGGACCCTCCACCCCAAGTCCCCAGCTCCCCTGGAGACCAGCGGGGAGTACAGGGCCTCCCACTGGGGACCGACGCCCTCCGGTGGTCGGAGGGTCTCCCGCCAAGCGGTGTCTCGGCGGGAGACGAGGGCGAGGAAGTGGAGGGTGTGGAGCGTCATCGCGTACAGGGTCCTCCTCGACGCCGATCGGAGGGGCGTCGAGGAGAACTGCGAGATCCTGCTCAGGTTGTTCTCGAGGGGAGGCCGAGGGGGGGCTCGGGCCTTGGGTTCGATCAGCAGGACCGGAGAGCCGGGGGTAGGGGGGGGGATGGAAGATGGCTCCCCGGTCCTGAGAACTCCCTCGAGATACCTGACAGAGTCTGGGTGCAACGCTGCTTTGCACTCCCGGATCGCGCGGCCGGCCGTCCTGACGGTCGCCCGAGCCGCCCTGGCGACGAGCGACTCGGGGGTCAGCCACTCCGACCGCTCGCGATCCAGGAGATCCCAGACTCTGGTCACCTTGGCCGAGATCAGCGCGCGCCGCACCGAGGGGGACTCCAACGCCTGCGCACCCAGGTGGGGGTTGTGCAGCAAGGGCTCCAGCAGGAGTCCTTCGCCCTCGGTCGGAACGGCGTCTCGGCCGACAGAAAATATGCTCCGGGTCCTGAGCAGGTCCTGGTAAAAGACCGGCAGCTCGGGGAGACGGATTCCCCGGAGGTCGATCCAAAAGAGCTGCCGGTCGTAGCCCAGGTCGTGCAGCTGGCGCAGCAGGAGGGACGCCAGCGTGCACCACTGCGGGGCCGGGTCTGCGTACAGGAATCTCTGCAGCGTCTGGAGGCGGAAGGTGTGCACCTGGCTCTTGATGCACACCAACCCTTGGCCTCCCTCGGCCAGAGGGAGGCTCAGAACCGCCGCAGAGACCCAGTGCTTTCCGGCCCAGAAGAAGTCCGTCAGCTTCCTCTGGACCCTGGACACAAACTCAGGGGGCGGGCTCAGGACGGTGAGTCGATGCCAAAGCATCGACGCCACCAGTTGGTTAATCACTAAAGCCCGTCCCCTGAAGGAAAGCAGTCTCAGCAGACCCGACCACGACCTCAGCCGAGCAGCCACCTTGTCCTCCAACTCCACCCAGTTGGCTGCGACCGAGGTCTCCGCGGGGCTCAGGTGGACTCCCAGATATTTAAAACTGTCCGCGCTCCACTTGAACTGCTGGAGCGCGACAGGGAGGGAGTCCACCCGCCAGGGACCCACCAGTAACCCGGAGCACTTGTCCCAGTTGATCCTGGCAGAGGAAGCGGCAGAGTAGACGCTCTGGCAGCTCCGCATCCTCTCCAGGTCAACCGGGTCGGAGGCCACCAGGAGCACGTCGTCGGCGTAGGCCGACAGGACCACCCTCGTGTCCGGCGCGCCGAGCGCCAACCCCGTGAGCCTCCTGCGAAGGAGGCAGAGGAAGGGCTCGATGCACAGCGCGTACAGTTGTCCGGACAGAGGGCAGCCCTGACGCACTCCTCTCCTGAACGCGAGGGGCGCGGTCAGGGACCAGTTAACCTTTACGAGGCACTCGGCAGAGGCGTACAGCATCCGGAACAGGCCGACAAAGCGCGGCCCGAATCCGAATGCTCGCAGGGTTCCGAAGAGATACTCGTGATCCACCCGGTCGAACGCCTTCTCCTGATCCAGCGACAGGAAGGCGACCGACCGACCGGTCCTCCTGCAGTAGTGCAGGAGGTCCCGAACCAGAAAGATGTTATCGAAAATCGTCCGGTTCGGGACCGTGTAGGACTGGTCGGGGTGGATCACGTCTGCCTGCACGGACTTGAGCCTCAGGGAGGCGGCCTTGGCCACGATTTTATAGTCCGTGCATAGCAGCGAGACCGGGCGCCAGTTCTTTAGGCAGCGGAGATCCCCCTTCTTGGGCAGGAGCGTTAACACCGCCCGCCTCATCGAAAGGGGCATCTCCCCGGTCTCGTAGGCTTCCGCCAGGACCCGCGCAAAGGCGGGCCCCAGCAAGTCCCAAAACTTCTTGTAGAACTCCACGGTCAGCCCGTCGATGCCCGGCGATTTGTTATAGGGCATCTGACTGAGGGCGTCGGAGAGCTCGGCCAGGGTCAGCTGGCCCTCGAACTCGTCCCGGACGCCCTCGCCGACCGTGGGAAGCCCATCCCACAGAACCCTGCACGCGTCGGAGTCGACGGGATCCGGAGAGAAGAGGGCCGAGTAGAAGGCCCTGGCCCTCTCGTTCACGCTCTCCGGATCCGTCAGAAGGGAGCCGTCGTCCGCCAGGAGGCAGGTGATGTTCTTGCGGTCTCCCTTCTTTTTCTCCAACGCGTAGAAGAAGTGTGTGCCGCGGTCCATCTCCCGGAGGAACTGGACCCGCGAGCGCACAAACGCCCCCCGGGACCGCTGGAGCTGCAGGTCCCGCAGGGTGCACTTCTTCTCCTCGTACGCGCTCTGCTCGAGTTGGTCCCCGCGAGCCAGGCGGCTCTCCAGATCGAGCAGCTCCCTTTCCAGCCGCTCGATCCGTGAGTCCCTCCGCCTGCTCGCGCCCCTCGTGTACTCCTGACAGAGGACCTTGATCTGCGCTTTCCCCACGTCCCACCACTGACGCCAGGTGGGGAAGCGAGATCGCCTGCCGTGCCAGACCGTCCAAAAGTCCCGGAAAGACCGCTCAAAGCGCTCGTCCTCCAACAGGCTGTTGTTGAAGTGCCAGTAGGCGGAGAAATGCCTAGCTGGCACCACGGCCACCGTCACGGCCACCAGGTTGTGGTCCGTGAACGGCGCCGGCCTGATGTCGGAGGCGCGAACGCAATGAGCGTGGTTCCGCGACACGTAGAACCTGTCAATCCGGGACTGAGACACCCGCCCCTCCCTCACCCTGGTGAAGGTGAAGGCCGAGGCGTCCGGGTGTTGCCACCGCCAGATGTCGACCAGAGAGAGCCGAGCGATCAGCTCTCTCAGGGCGGCCGACGAGAGCGGGTAGGGCTCGCGCCCCACCCGGTCCGCGGCCTCGAGGGTGCAGTTGAAATCACCCCCGAGAACCACGAGCTCGTCGGCGCCGATGGTGTTCAGATGGTTCGACATCCGGCGGAAGAACTGGACCCTCGCCGGACCCGAGGACGGAGCGTACGCGTTCACCAGGTGAACGGTAGCGTCCCCGTCCCGGATCCGGTGGTGCAACAGACGGCCCGGCACGACGTTGACCACATCGAGCACCGTGGGGACAAAGGACCCGGAGAAGAGCGTCGCCACCCCACAAGATGACTCGGTGAGGTGGCTGAACGACACTCTCCCCCCCCACTCCAGCAGCCAGTTGGCCTCGGCCTGCGGAGTGGAGTGGGTTTCCTGCAGGAAGCACACAGAGTAACCCCCTTTTTTCAGGAAGGAGATTACCTGGGCCCTGCGGAAATGGTCCTTGCATCCGTTGACGTTCACGGTCCCGATGCGATACATGGTCCTCTGTCAGGAGTAGTTGGCGACACTCACGGGAGATCCTGAGATCTCCCGAAGTTCACCAACTGGTCGTGAAACTTTCGGGCACGTATGTGCACGCACGTGCCCGAAGTTTTGCTGGCGTGGCTGGCCCTGAGGAAGGATCTCACAGAGTTGAGGATCCTCTGGAAATCCCCCCATTTGTCCAGGGCCAGCTGGACCTTGTCCCTGCGGTGGATGGTGGCCTCCAGGAACTCCAGGAGCTCCGCCGCAGGGATGTCCGGAGAAGGGGCGGACAGACTCTCCGAGCCCACGCTGCACGCGGACTCCGAGTCCTCCTCCCGCTCCTCCGGTTCTCCACCGCCCCCCTCGCGGTGGAGAAGCACAACGCACTCACGTTGGTGGGTGAGCGCGTTGCGTCTGATTTTGATTTTAACCGACTCTCCCAGCGCCCCCCCCCCAGGGGACGCGGCGGGAGAGATCGGCGGAGGGACCCTGGCGGGGACCGTCTGCACCCTCGATTTCGGGGGCGCAGACGGTCGCTCGACGTACACCGCCGAGCCGGACGGTCTCGTCGTCCCCGCTCTGGGTCCCTCCTTTGAGGTCCGAGGCACGGTCTCAGGCCCGTCCTCTTCCCTCGAAGGAAGGGGATCCACCCTCTCGGGTCCTTCCCCTCCCTCCCCTAGAGAAAGGGGATACACCCTTTCGGGTCCTTCCCCTTCCTCCGCATCAGTCACCGGTTGGTTCTTCAGGGGCTCCTCCCGCGCCCCCTCGGTGACTGGAACCGGTCCCTCGATGCTGGGTCGGGGACCGGTTTCTTGGCCCCGTTGCACTTCGGGGAGGGGATCTACCGCGAGGGCACCACCTTCTGCCCTCTCCGGTTCTTCCCCTCCCTTCCGCGCTCCGGAGACCAATGTAAACGCGGGCTCCTCAGAGCCCGCCTCTGCCTCAGGGGGTGTTTTCTCCTCCCCCTCCGCGGCAGCACGAGGGCCGGAACCCCCGTCGCCGCAGGAGAGGGGAGCCTGAGGCAGATCTTGTTCCGGGAGGGGTGGTTCTTCCCCCCCCTCCGACCCCTCGGCGGGGGTCGCTTGCATGGGCTCCGCGTTGTCTGCGGAGCCCACGCTTGCCTCGGGAGCTGAATCCGCCTCCTCCACGGAGGCGGGAGCCCGAGATAGCTCTCGCTCCGGGAGGGGTGGTTCAACCCCCCCCTCCGGCCCCTCGGCCGGGATCGCCTGCATGGGCTCCGCATTATCCGCGGAGCCCACACTTGCCTCGGGAGCCCGAGGCAGCTCTTGTTCCGGGAGGGGTAATTGTTCCTCCCCCTCCGGCCCCTCGGCGGGGGTCGCCTGCATGGGCTCCGCGTTGTCCGCGGAGCCCACACCTGCCTCGGGAGCTGGTTCCGCCGCCCCCTCCTCGGCAACACAGGGTTCAGGACCCGCGTCGCCGTCGGAGGAAGGCGGTGCCCGAGGCAGCTGTTCTTTCGGGGGCCCCTCCTGCGCCCCCTCGGCGACCTCCGCTGCGGCCGGCCCCCCGATGGTAGGGTCGGGGCCGGCTTCCGAGGTCTGTGGTGTGACGGGGAGGGGATCTACCCGAAGGGCTTCTTTTGCCCTCGCGGGTTCCTCCCTCCCCTTTGGCCTCTCGGCGGGGGCCTCTTCCATGGGCTCCGCTGCCTTTGCGGAGCCCCGGACCGCCTCGGGAGATGGATCTTTCTCCCCCTCCGTGGCAGCACGAGGGCCGGGGCCCTCGTCGCCGGTAGAGGGGGGACGCCGAGGCGGTCTTTTTCTTTTTTGGGGGCCCTCTATCGCCCCCCCGGGGACCCTCAGCAAGAGGCCGAGACGTGTGCACTTGCGTGCACACGTGGGAAGACGCGCCTGCGCCTTCCTTTTCCCCCTGAGGCTGCCGGAGGCTGTCCCCTGCCCTGCCACGGCGACGGGGAGCCCACCTCCGGCAGCGCTTCTCTCGTCATCGTACCCGGGGATGAGGTGCTTGGTTTTGCGGGCGGCTTTGCCGCCCTGCCTCGCGGGGGGTGCCGTCGAGGGAGTCCCTTTCTCTGGGACTCCCCCTGACCAACCGCCAGATGGTGCGGCGGCGGGCTCCGTCTCCCCCCGCTTGGCCTCCCCGGTGGACCTGGCCGCCACCTTCTTCTTACGGCGGGCGACCGCGGTCCACTCGGCGGCCTTCTCCCCCCGCGCGCTTTCGGGAGGCGCGGAGGGTCCGGCCGCCTCGGGGGCCCTCTCTCCCTTTCCCCCCCCGGATGTTACTGGGAGGGGGGCGGGTACTTTTTTGCCCCCCTTCTCTGCGGGCCTCTTGGAGGGCCCCGGGGGCGAGGTGGACTCGGAGGGGTGCGGTGCCTGCGCGGGTGCCTTTGCGCTTTTCTGGAGCTTGGGGCACCTCTTTTTCTGGTGCCCCAGCTCCTTGCAGTGAAAGCACCGCACCTCCTCCGAGGAATAAAAGATCACATAATTGGTCCCCTCGAAGGGGACCACAAAGCTGCCCTCCGCGGTGTCCCTCCCCGCCAGGTGGATGGTCACCTGGCGGCGGAAGGACAAGATGTGGCGGAAGGCCTGGTCTCTGCAGCCCAGGGGGATGGGGTGGATGGCCGTCTTGACCTCCCCCAGGGCTTGCAGATGGGGCATGAGCAGGGCATCCTGAATAAACGGTGGCACGTTGGACAGGATGACCCTGCTGCCCAGCCCCGCGAGGGGCTCGATGGGGACAAACATGCCCCCCACGCTGAGACCCCTCTCGATCGCGGTGATCGCGGTGTTCGCGGCGGCCTCCGATTTCAGGAAAAACACGGCTTTCCCGTACATTTTGGAGGCCGCCACGATCGCTGCTGGTCCCACCGCCTTCGCCATGGCCTTGACGAAGCCCTCGATCGAGAGGGAGTCTCGCAGGAGGCACCTGACCCCGTGCCTCCTGGTGATATTTTTAAATGGGGGGGCCGCGTTGCTCGCGGCCGCCTTTGCCCATTGCTTGGGGGGCTGTTGTGTCTGCCCACTCATTATTTAATGTGTGTTTGTATTATTTATTTATTTATGTATTTATTTATTTGTTTGTTTATTAAACAAAAAACAAACAATAATTCAGAAACAAAACAAACACAAATTGCACACCCCTACACTCCAATAGTGCAGGGGCGCACAGAACAGAAAAGTTTTAAATCAAAACAAAATTAGTATTTTTTTTTTTTTTTTTTTTTTTTTTTTTTTAATTAAATAAACGAAAAATAGCCACCCCTGCACTCCAATAATGCAGGAGTAGCAAAGTAAAAAAATTAAACAAACAAACAGAAAATATTAATTTATTTTAAAACAACAAAAAATAAAAATTTACACACACACACACCCCTGCACTTCAATAGTGCAGGGGCACACACACAACAAAATAAAAATAAAACAATCAAAAACAAAGGGATTTTTTTTTTTTTTTTTTTTTTTTTTAATACAAACAAACGTATTTGTTTATTTTTAAATAAATAAACAAATACAAATTCACCCACCCCTGCACTACAATAGTGCAGGGGCACAAAGAAAATTCAAAAATAAATCAAAGTCCAAAACTAATAAATAGTTTTAAACTTAAAAGAAAATCAAAATCAAAAATCAAACCAAGGGCAAACAAAGGAGCACACGGCCTGTGCTCCCTGCCTGCCCTTCCCCCACTCTGCACACAGCAGAGATGGGGGATTTTTAAAACAAAACGATTTTTAACTAAAAAACTAAAACAGCTATTTACATAAAAATAATTTTCCTAAAAAGACAAAAATAAAAGCTTTAAAATAAAATTAACAAATCAATAAAAGGAGTGTTTTAAAAAGAAGGAAAATTCAAAGAAAGAAAAATCTCTCCTGCACTTGCTTATGCAGGCAAGTGCAGGGAGAGAAAGGAAGAACTAAAGTGTTTTTTAATAAAAAATAAAAACACTAAACCAGAATGTTTTTAACTGAAAAGGTGCACTACTACTTTAGATAAACTAAATTATAAAAAGAATTCCAAAATAAAAAGTTTAAACAACTGTTTTTAATGCTTTTTAAACACAGCTGCAGGAGCTCCACAAATGTGTGACCTCACAGTAGTCGTAGTAGTAGTCGTAGTAGAAGTAGTCGTAGTCGAAGCAGGATAAGAAGTAGTCGTAGTAGTTAATAACAGATTTTTTTAAGCACCCTGGACAGTAACAAGCAGATTACCCTCGTTGCTGTCCAGGGTGCTGAAGTCTCGAGAAATCAAGGAAAGAACCTTTTTTTTTTTTTTTTTTTTTTCCAATGACGTTTGTAACAAACACACACACACACACACACACACACACACACACACACACACACACACACACACACACACACACACACACACACATATATAGTGTTATATTGGAGACACGTTTTCTTTTTAACGGATTACATAGTAATGGCTTATTCTAGTAAATCATTAGAATTTGTTTTTTTGAAGTACCTCTACTTGCATGTTGGCTTTGCTTGTATTATTATTTTTTTCAGCTAGTACTGTTTAGTTTATAGACTTGTATTATAGTGAAAGAATAACAACAGGGTGTAGGTTATGCAGCTTACTTCTCATTAACCGGTTCCAGTATGTTTTCAATAGTTTTTTGGAGGTCCACGTTGTTGCACCCTTTATGTATTTGCAGAGAATATACTATATTCTTATTTTTTTAGTTCTGTCATCTGTTTTCATGGAACATGTTATATTTAATAACATCACTAAGCTATAAGAACAAATTAGACTGAGCAACGCAGGATTCTACATAATGGGTTCAATATAAAACCAAATAGTTTGTTAATTTGTTATGTGTCATTCACCTATGTCACAGTATCCCTGAATAGATAATAGCTCCATCTTCAAAACTGGATAAATTGTTTTATGCATTTCTACCATTTACTACTAAAGCAGCAAGACTGGGTGGGATAGATAGATAGATAGATAGATAGATAGATAGATAGATAGATAGATAGATAGATAGATATAATTTGTGATTTTTTAAAAATGTATTGTGAACAAAAAATATTATTTCCATAAAAGCAGAGCAGCAGTTATACTGATCTAAAATGTTGAGATGTGTTTTGTAATGGAAAAGATATGTCCTACTGCATATTCAGAAGAAGCAGCAACTCACTACCCTGGGTAATTAAATACAAATGTGTATGGCATGAATTGGCAGGCATTTAACTAATTTGAATTGCAAATAAGTTCTGATGTTTGATTTCTTTAATGTCCGTTTAATAATTCTGCGTTTTAAAGGAGTTAAATTATAATTCAAAAAACAATATATATATATATATATATATATATATATATATATATATATATATATATATATATATATATATATTCAGAATAGTAATATATACCGCTTTTTCCATCCAGCTGAAAAAGGACTTGTAGTCCGAAACGTCCTGATATAATAGATTTTTTTTTATCAATTATTCACATTTATGTCTACCTACATTACCTTTTTCTTTTTGATTATATACACACACACACACACACACACACACACACACACACACACACACACACACACACACACACACACACACACCTCAGCATGGATTACATATATTGAAGTGGCATAATGATTAGATATCTTGGTTAAAAGGATAAAATCTTGTTGAAGGTGAACAAACGAAACAGAAATTAATATAAGTCTATTACCTTTACTCATAGTATCAGCCTCTTCTTTCAGGTAAGTGTCAATCTGGCAGAAGTAACAATTTTTTAAAGGTAGTATTTCCCATATCTGTTGTATTGTTTTATTCAGTGTTTTACTTAAACACTTTTATTGAACAAGTAATTATAACATTATGATTGCTTATCCTCTATGCTGTATCTTTAACCTAGCTGGAATATTTTTTTTAAAGTAAATTACATTTTGTGTAGTTTTCAAAATCATTAACATGTTAATAAAGAAAAAAAGCCTTAATTTTTATTGCCACACATGTCGATCACACAGACTAAAAATTATGACATGAAAGAATGGCTGCAGAATGATTTTGTGATGCTGTGTCAAGTCTGTCTGCCCCGTTTTTGCTGACTTTGCCTTGCAAAATATTGTCCAAATGGGAAAAAAATTGTTTTCTCTTGCATGAGAGCTCTATGTTGCCTTCAGGGCAACACAATAAAGTTTTGAATCAGTGTTGAAATTATCCTCTATTTCACAGATTCCACACTTTTCTATGTTTGACCTTTATAGAATCTATCAAAATAAGGAAGTGTGTGTTTAAAACCACCTTGAGCACATACACAATTCCCTTTTACTTTTACTGATACAAAATGTTACTTAATAAGACCAGGCTGTTGGTAAGATACACTTTAATAACATACTCTGGACATTCAGAAGGGGTGTTGCTTTATTTGTTTCCTTTGAAGGCACTTGGGTGGTATCTCAAACATAATAGTACTGTAAAGCAGTTTCTAGTCAGTTTAAAAAAAAAAAAGCTACATTACCTTGGGACTGTAAAGAAGTTCTGACTTCTGATTACTGTAGAGTACACAGAAGGGTCAATGATGTAGTAAATCATCACACAGTATCATGTTTTAGCTTTAAGTCACTAAATTATCTTGTCTAAATGATATTGTGTTTTATATGAAATCATCTATAGTGATATTGAGGGATGTTTAAATGTATGCTCAGCTTAATGGTTCAATATTTTGTGACTGCAATGTACACATGAATGTAGTATTCTGTAATTATTTACCGCATGTCTAAGACTAGGATGTCACCAGGTTGAAATCATTGTTAAGAATCAAGAACCAATGCTGCAAATACCATATGTGTTCTAACAGTTATTTCAATCAGCTTTCAAGGTCTTTTGATGGCCCTCTGTTCTACAACTGCAAACAGATGGTATGTGTTTTAACTGTATGCAAACAGTTAAAAATCTAGGCTACTGTGCTACAACAGTACAGTAGGCAGCTGTTTTGTCCAGTTGAAGGAGTTCTCCACCTCCACCTCACCAGAAGAGCGAATAAAAAACCAGTCCCATCTGTACAAAATGTGCCATCTGGTTGTTGAGGTGATAATTATCCAGTGGGATATTGGCTCTTCGGTGGTATGTCATTTGCTGTGGGACCCTGTTCCTGATGCTTGCCACGGTACTGAATGGTACTCACAGGACCAGGAATATCGAGATGATCAGGCACATTTTAGGTTAGCTGATATGTTTATCTTATCAGCATTTCAGCGACTGCAGACATAAAATTGTTTTGTTGTTTATTATATTAAATCAAATAAATAAACAGTGGAAATTGTATGTGGCTATTTGAAGTGCAAATAGAAAGCGATCTGATCCATACTACTTAGAGTCTTATTACCTGGCAGTTGGGAATAATAGAGGTACTTGAAGTTTTAATTACACAACTGCTAGGCAAGTGTAGTCTGCATTTTATAAAAGTCTAAATTGTTTTTAAGTGGCCAGTGTTTTCTCCACCTGCATTTCCATAGTCCTGGAAGTCTGTTTCTGAATATTCAGTGAACAGACTGCATACATTTCCTTTTTGCATGGAATGCTCTTGGTACCTGTTTTATGTATTTTATTTACACAGCACATTTAAATAGAACATATCAGTTTCTTCACAAGGAAGCTTTAAGTCACACTGTTGCACAAAACATTCAAAGCCTGTCAGACTGCTGTCAGTACACCCACACATTGACGGAAAAGCAGCATTTAAATTCCTTCACCAACATGTCTAAAATTGGATCATACATTTTTGTTCTATAGGCAGTGAGCAAGGTGATGATATCCCTTTGTTAACCCCATCCATTGACTTCATTTGAATCTAGTGTCTTTGTTAATCTGAATGTGATTAATTGTTGTTATTTTTAACAAATGGACTTGCAAATACTTCTGCTTTAAGGATTCATTGTAACTTCAGTATCAGAGTTTGTAATAAAAAAATGAGTACCCCTGCTGAAAATAGTCTGTGTAAATTGTGATTATTTATGAAAATGTATAATGGAGAACCTGATAACCCGTCTGATACATCCTGCCATCTGTGTTTGGTTGTGGGGAGGAGCAGCTAGTGAGTGCCAGCTGCCAGTCCCTAACCAGTAGGTGGGTGTGTTCCAGCAGAGCATCAGGTATAAAAGGTCCCGGTTGTACACCTCAGGGCTGCTGCAAAGTCATAAGATTCAGCCGTGGCTGCTGAAAATCCATAGAGATCAGAGAGCTGCTGCTGCAAAACCATCAGATCGTACTGTTTGGCCGCAGGACTGGGTTTCAGGAAACGAAGCAACCATCTCTTGCTACTACTGTGTGTATATCTGGGGTAGGGAGTTGCAAGCAACCTTGTCTTCTACAGTACGTAAAAAAACAGTCCATGTTTCAGTTTTCCTATTTCATGGTCGGAAACAACATGATAGAAGGTTTAAACTTAGCGGAAAGAGCATTTGGGGAATGCAGTAACCCCCACTTCATATATTTTGTAATGATAATATATGTACAAACGTAAGTAAGCTGTTAGTTATTTCATGACACAGCGCTACAAAAAGTTTTCTATTCAATTTGCTGTTATTCCCCCACTTTGTCCTTAAGTGTTCTTAATGTTACCATTATGACAGTGTTTCATTTGAACCATGCCTTGTAATACCAAATATATTTAAAATGCATAAAAGCTTGAAAGTACGTAATAAGCATTGGGGGGGGATCTAGTTAAATCCACATGAATTAATAGGGCTTAATTCAAAATGAATTACTTGAGAACTCAGAGGAAATACATTAAGATGTATAGGTGTTTCCTGTGGTATTCCGACAGAATTCATGATGAATTTGCAGCCATTATTTTAAAGTGTTACCAGTACCACTTTAAAATAAGTGTCTGTTTATGATTATTTCATGTGTATTAGGGGAAATGTATGTCATGAACTCATGCTTGTGACTTTTGAACTCAATAGGAATTTCATTTGAAATCAGTAGGAAATCATGTGTTAGTTACATTGGAATTACAGACACTTATTTTAAAGTGTTACTGTGTTACTAAATCAATATTATGTATCTATATGTATAGCCTGTTTAAAATGAAACATTCACAGCATTTGAGATCAGAAACCTGTGTGTGAGACTTGTCTGAGCTGCTGGACAAAACGTTTAACTTTAGGAATGAATACAATGTGGAGACCTGGATTCAACTGCTGTAAAAGATTCAAGTGAATTATCTGACAAATACCATACAACCCACATTGGTGTTGCATCGACTTCACAGTGGCCTATTGGCGTTTACTCTCTAATAGACACCCTTATCCAAATAAACGCCCAGGTAAAGAGAAGATTGAGAAAATAAGTGCCGGCCGCTATTTCAAGCAAATACGTCAATATAAAAAGAAGTATACAGTATGATGTTCAGTGGCTTCTTTGGTAAATTGCTGCAAGTTACAGGACTTCCTGTCATTGAGCCATTCACCAGGAGAAACTCATACCATTGCCATACAGTCATTAGCAATAATTGAATGACTGATATTTTATTGGTCACACTGAACAGGACCCAGCATAGCAACATTAGCACTACTTATCATTGAATTTAAAGTGTAGTATTGTACTTAGTCATTTTTTGACACATTAAACATGGAACGGACTGATTTTTAGACTTTTATATCAGTGCATTCCTGAATTACTGCATAGTACAATGACAATATACGTTGAAGAACTAGACCCATGACTTTCAGTGATTAGAATCTATTCTTGGTCTTAGTCTTCAGCCATAACTTCAAATTCTTTATCATAAATTCTGACATAAAACTATGAGAAGCAAACTGAAGTAGACTTACAGTATGTTTTGACTGATGGTTCCTGGTTACTGGAAGAAACAAGAACATATTGTGGCAACAGCACCATTCCACATAGCACAGTCAGAGACAGCATGTGCAGCAGGAGCAGGGGGGCATTGCCCGTGGACTGTAGACTGCGTGTATTTGTTCTTATTGGTTGTGTCATGTCTGTATCTGTTTGGTATGTTTTCTGTGCTCATTTACATACTTTGTTTATTAGTTTATGCCTGATTGTCCCCAGGTCTGCCTCAGGTGTATGTAAGAGAGCGGTGGCCTGGTTGGGGTTGTCATGTGCCGTCGGTTCCTGACCTGTGTGCATTCTGAGTAAAAGCGCCTGTTCGTTTTTACACACTTACTCCTCATTCTTTCCTCCACCGCTATAATCTGTTGCAATATTTACATGTTTTTGTATAAGGATGGCACATTGGTCGGTCCAGGTGTTTTAGAACACAGATTTAAGGTATTTGAGATATTAAAAATTGTGTGGGTTTATGATTAACAAATGATTACCAAGGGAAATGCAAAACTGATCCTACAAATTCAATTTTTATTGCATGCTCTGACACATTAGGATTAACAGTGCTATAGAAAATGTTTCCATTACGGAAAACTATTTGTTTCTAATAACTGTCTGTGACCGGCATGAAAAAGGATTACAATCCAAGGCTTTTAGCTAAAACAGGATTAAGTAAACAGCATGCAGTTGGACTGGTTAAATTATGATGTAACAGCAAATTTACAGACAGATATGAAACAGGAGAGGCAGTCTGGAGTGAAACGTTTGCAATTACAACAGTGAGGGATCTCCACAGCTTCACTGCCATTCACCTCCGACTTGTAGAGAACAAAGAATTGTCCTAATTAAGGATTCTAAGCTCCAAGTCTGCCATGTTTAACACACACTTACATTCCAATAATTTTATTTACAAAACCAAAACAAACACAAAAATAGACTATTTACATGTACAGGGCCTCAGCCCTGGCACAAGGAATGTAATAGAAATGCAATAAAAGTAGCTGAAAATTAGTTTCCACTGTTTACTTCTGAGCTAAAGGCTCTCGTGTTCAGGAACACAGATGTCCTTAGATATTTGGCAGACTTGCTTTAGATGTCATTGCTACATGCTCAAATGTATAAGAGCTGTTACCTGTCATTTCCAAGGTAACTGGTAAAGGTAAGTGTTTATGTATATCCTCTTGTAGTGCTCTTGTACAAATCACATTTTTTTGAAGGCACTATGCACAGTTGTATGTCATAGTTGAAACATGCATTCAGTTTTTGACATGTTTCAAATGTGTACACCATGGCTCAAAACTAGTTACGTCATGTAATATAGGGACATACAGACTTACAAGGCAGAAGATATTTTGGATTTTGAATCCCACTACTTTCAACAGATCAAAGCAGTTGTAACACCTGCAAGTCGCCTTGGATAATGGCATCTGCCAAATAAAAATAAATACATTATTATTATTATTAATAATAATAATAATAATAATAATAATAATAATAATAATAATAATAATAATAATAATAATAATAATACAAGAGCTGTGGCCTTGGTGAGGTTCAGGATGCGGAGCAGGAGCTGCTCCTTCTTACTCCTTGTTTATCTTCTCTGATTCTCTCTACAACCTCTGTAATGGTTCCCTCTTTTGGGGGTTCCCCCATCCTTACCACATTGAGTTCGAGCCTCACCTCTATCCAAAGGTGGTTCCAACACAACAGTGGGGGATAGTTTGGTAAAGCCAACAAGCAAAGCATCCCACCCTCATTCATTTCCCCTTTATTCAACAATCAGCTGTCGATTGTATCACAATACCTCACTTCAATTGCACTATAGTTCTGTTTCATATGGAGTCTAACAGACTGCCTCAGCTTGCTAGTGAATCAGGCAGAAGAGACTGCTGCCAAAAAATGAACCAACTGAAACTATTTCCATTTGTTTTCCTCCAGGCTCTCACAGAGCAATACTGTTTTATGAGGTTTTATAAGTCCTAAACACCCACTCCTTAGCAGGATGAAATAGGAGATGTTATTCAAAGCAGTCGGATGCATTTGATGTGTTACACAGCAGGTTTGCTCACCTGTTTGTATCACAACTTAAACAATAATAATAATACAACAAATGAAACAAAGATGTTTCTTGGCAAGTGCTGTCTCCAGGACAGTCAATATTGTATTTTGCCCCAGCATGAAACGAAAAACTACATTTCTGGAAAAGCATGCTCTTGCTTTCCAGTGAACGGTCGGAAGCTGTCTTGTATAAAACATAGTGGTGCAGACACATACACTACAGTATACACAGCAGGGACTTCAGTCAAGTTACAATAACATATGTAGTTCAATACTGTTGTGAAGAAATTACTGCAAATATACTTAGAGGACTGAACTTCAAGGCACATCTACGGTATTGCTATGGCTATTCAAACTGGTGTCTGAGCACCGACCTAGTAACTCTAAAATCACAAAAACATTTATCATCTGTACCAACTGGTGAAACATAGGCTGCCAAAGCCAAAAACATAATAAAAAAAATAGTCCCACCTATTTTAGCTTGCTTTGGTGCCAGTGTGATCTGTTAGCACTCGGAAAGAAAAATAAAACCCTAACCATGTTAGTAAGAGAAATAAAGCCTTTGGGAATCTGTGGCTAGACAGACCGTCCTTCCTCCAGGCGGCTAGCTAAAGGTCTTATTGTGGTCTTAGAGAGGGTTATACAATATTGCTCATATCAGCATCCAGTTGCTTCATCCAGTTGTAATTATTTACCGCATGTCTAAGACTAGGATGTCACCAGGTTGAAATCATTGTTAAGAATCAAGAACCAATGCTGCAAATACCATATGTGTTCTAACAGTTATTTCAATCAGCTTTCAAGGTCTTTTGATGGCCCTCTGTTCTACAACTGCAAACAGATGGTATGTGTTATTTTTTTTTTTTCAATAAGCAAACAGTTAAAAATCTAGGCTACTGTGCTACAACAGTACAGTAGGCAGCTGTTTTGTCCAGTTGAAGGAGTTCTCCACCTCCACCTCACCAGAAGAGCGAATAAAAAACCAGTCCCATCTGTACAAAATGTGCCATCTGGTTGTTGAGGTGATAATTATCCAGTGGGATATTGGCTCTTCGGTGGTATGTCATTTGCTGTGGGACCCTGTTCCTGATGCTTGCCACGGTACTGAATGGTACTCACAGGACCAGGAATATCGAGATGATCAGGCACATTTTAGTTTAGCTGATATGTTTATCTTATCAGCATTTCAGCGACTGCAGACATAAAATTGTTTTGTTGTTTATTATATTAAATCAAATAAATAAACATTGGAAATTGTATGTGGCTATTTGAAGTGCAAATAGAAAGCGATCTGATCCATACTACTTAGAGTCTTATTACCTGGCAGTTGGGAATAATAGAGGTACTTGAAGTTTTAATTACACAGCTGCTAGGCAAGTGTAGTCTGCATTTTATAAAAGTCTAAATTGTTTTTAAGTGGCCAGTGTTTTCTCCACCTGCATTTCCATAGACCTGGAAGTCTGTTTCTGAATATTCAGTGAACGGACTGCATACATTTCCTTTTTGCATGGAATGCTCTTGGTACCTGTCAGTACACCCACAGACAGATATGAAACATGAGAGGCAGTCTGGAGTGAAACGTTTGCAATTACATCAGTGAGGGATCTCCACAGCTTCACGGCCATTCACCTCCGACTTGAAGAGAACAAAGAATTGTCCTAATTAAGGATTCTAAGCTCCAAGTCTGCCATATTTAACACACATTTACATTCCAATACTTTTATTTACAAAACCAAAACAAACACAAAAATAGACTATTTACATGTACAGGGCCTCAGCCCTGGCACAAGGAATGTAATAGAAATGCAATAAAAGTAGCTGAAAATTAGTTTCCACTGTTTACTTCTGAGCTAAAGGCTCTCGTGTTCAGGAACACAGATGTCCTTAGATATTTGGCAGACTTGCTTTAGATGCCACTGCTACGTGCTCAAATGTATAAGAGCTGTTACCTGTCATTTCCAAGGTAATTGGTAAAGGTAAGTGTTTATGTATATCCTCTTGTAGTGCTCTTGTACAAATCACATTTTTTGAAGGCACTATGCACAGTTGTATGTCATAGTTGAAACATGCATTCAGTTTTTGACATGTTTCAAATGTGTACACCATGGCTCAAAACTAGTTACGTCATGTAATATAGGGACATACAGACTTACAAGGCAGAAGATATTTTGGATTTTGAATCCCACTACTTTCAACAGATCAAAGCAGTTGTAACACCTGCAAGTCGCCTTGGATAATGGCATCTGCCAAATAAAAATAAATACATTATTAATAATAATAATAATAATAATAATAATAATAATAATAATAATAATAATAATAATAATAATAATAATAATACAAGAGCTGTGGCCTTGGTGAGGTTCAGGAGGCGGAGCAGGAGCTGCTCCTTCTTACTCCTTGTTTATCTTCTCTGATTCTCTCTACAACCTTTGTAATTGTTCCCTCTTTTGGGGGGTTCCCTCATCCTTCCCACTTTGAGTTCGAGCCTCACCTCTATCCAAAGGTGGTTCCAACACAACAGTGGGGGATAGTTTGGTAAAGCCAACAAGCAAAGCATCCCACCCTCATTTATTTCCCCCCTTATTCAACAATCAGCTGTCGATTGTATCACAATACCTCACTTCAATTGCACTATAGTTCTGTTTCATATGGAGTCTAACAGACTGCCTCAGCTTGCTAGTGAATCAGGCAGAAGAGACTGCTGCCAAAAATGAACCAACTGAAACTATTTCCATTTGTTTTCCTCCAGGCTCTCACAGAGCAATACTGTTTTATGAGGTTTTATAAGTCCTAAACACCCACTCCTTAGCAGGATGAAATAGGAGATGTTATTCAAAGCAGTCGGATGCATTTGATGTGTTACACAGCAGGTTTGCTCACCTTTTTGTATTATTATTATTTCTTATTTCTTAGCAGACGCCCTTATCCAGGGCGACTTACAGTTGTTACAAGATATCACATTATACATTATTTCACATTATACAGATATCACATTATTTTTACATACAATTACCCATTTATACAGTTGGGTTTTTACTGGAGCAATCTAGGTAAAGTACCTTGCTCAAGGGTACAACAGCAGTGTCCCCCACTGGGGATTGAACCCCAGTCAAGAGTCCAGAGCCCTAACCACTACTCCACACTGCTGCCCATTAGTGTATCACAACTTAAACAATAATAATAATACAACAAATGAAACAACTTAAACAATAATAATAATACAACAAATGAAACAAAGATGTTTCTTGGCAAGTGCTGTCTCCAGGACAGTCAATATTGTATTTTGCCCCAGCATGAAACGAAACACTACATTTCTGGAAAAGCATGCTCTTGCTTTCCAGTGAACGGTCGGAAGCTGTCTTGTATAAAACATAGTGGTGCAGACACATACACTACAGTATACACAGCAGGGACTTCAGTCAAGTTACAATAACATATGTTGTGAAGAAATTACTGCAAATATACTCAGAGGACTGAACTTCAAGGCACATCTACGGTATTGCTATGGCTATTCAAACTGGTGTCTGAGCACCGACCTAGTAACTCTAAAATCACAAAAACATTTATCATCTGTACCAACTGGTGAAACATAGGCTGCCAAAGCCAAAAACATAATAAAAAAATAGTCCCACCTATTTTAGCTTGCTTTGGTGCCAGTGTGATCTGTTAGCACTCAGGAAAGAAAAATAAAACCCTAACCATGTTAGTAAGAGAAATAAAGCCTCTGGGAATCTGTGGCTAGACAGACTGTCCTTCCTCCAGGCGGCTAGCTAAAGGTCTTATTGTGGTCTTAGAGAGGGTTATACAATATTGCTCATATCAGCATCCAGTTGCTTCAGCAACCCTGTCCGGCCCCCTGTTGGAACTCATGAGGTAATTCCAGGTCAGCAAGTGGACCGTGTTGAAGACATGCACTTCCCCCAATCGAGGATACTGTGTGCACATGAAGTGGAAGTTGGGTAGGTGGAAGATGAAGTTGCAACTGGGATTGCGTCAAATGTTTCCTTGACATTTAAAATAAATTAGGGCGGGATCAATAAGAGAAGCAAGCCCTCATGACCTCTTCGCAAATCTTAGCCAAGGCTTATAATTTGACATTAGAACAGAAGAGGATTAGCCAGCTTTGCATCCAGATTCAAATAATACAAATCTCAATTGTAGTGGTAATCATTGACTAATTAACACAAAGCATTAACAAATACTGTATCAATAAATGCTTGTATTTTCACTGTTGCAAATAGTAGAATTGAACCAGTAGAAATGTAAAAGTATAGATGATTTCTAATCAGATTTATATATAAATAACTTTTTTACAAGAACATATAATTCTGTTTCATTAAAGGCGCTATCAGGTTTGCAGCTTTTTGTTCCTTCGGTATGAGGTACAGTACAATATGAAATGGTATCAGTAATTCAAATGTCCCTTTTCTTAGTTTCGACACTGCAAGATGTTTATCACTTTCCTGAGTGCTTGTAATATGAATAAATATGCTGGAGAGCTGACAAAAAAAAAAAAAAAAAAAAAGATTTAAACTACCATGACTGCTGTTGCTCAAATGAATAAAAAAAAAAATAGATGAAGAGAAATGAAAATATCAAAAACATGCTTGATTTACCATTAAATACAGCCTTCTGTTCTGCCTCTTCTTTGTTTAGTAATGATATTACTATCCAAAAATAAAAGTGCTTTTCAGCTGGAAGGTACGTAGACCATATATAAATTGCAGGAATGTTGTTGTTACAGAAATGTGGGAGTATGATATACTATACTGCATACCAAATGTATACATCTCAAGCTAAGCTTAACTTCTTGTATACTCAAGTGACATTGCTTGTATTTTTGGTTAGGACCGTGCTTCCATTCTGGGGAGCACATGCAAATCTCAATCATTGCCATCTTATCGTATGGGATTGTCTAATGGTACCATTTGGGAAAAGGAAGCAGGTTCAGTAAATCTGTAGCGCATACAGGAATACAAATCGCAGATCATTAAATAATCATATTAAACTGTCATATTCTTGCACTCGATATGTAGGCCTCACAGGTGCAGACTTGAAAGAAACCCATGTTATATCAAACATGCCTTTTCATACTGAATGAAAACTAGTTTAGGAAAATTGCCCCCTTCCTTTAAAGCCTTTTTTTCATTATCCAGGATAACTGCTTCCTGTAATGACAAACGGGAGCTTTCTTAACCTAATAGTTTTTTTCCAAAGAGCCAACTTCCCAACATTTCGGTATGCTTAACAGACCTTTGTCAAGGGAAAGTGTGTTTGAAAACAAACAATGGAGGTGCATATAGGCTTTTGATGCCATGGCAACTACACTCACATAATTCTATTCAAATCCATTAATGTGTTTGTCATGTCATTTGCTATGTAGTTACAATGTCATAATCTACTATTCCTTTCTATTTAAACCTTAAGGCATCATGGCATTGAGTCTATTTATTCATTTATTTTCCTTTATTCTTCTATGTTGTACATTATCTAATTTTATTTCTTCCAAAACTACAAATTGTAGGTGATTCTGTAGTCCTACATGTTTTATATGTATTTTTTTATATATGAACACATGCTTGTTAAAACTGCACACAGTGAATGGAAGTGCACAGCAGGTAAGATTAATGCCATTATTTTATTAGAGACAACCACTGGTATTGTTGTGTTTAATAAGAGGGCCATTAAACATGGTTTTCAGTTTGATCAGTTTGCAGTATGCAGAGTAGTGGTGGAGGGTGAGATGTAAATGTGTTTGGCATAGTGATGTCTCCCAGATAATGACATTAAAGCATCAACCGGTGGCTGTTATCAGACTGTCGAGTAGTATCAAAATGAAAACTCTTCAGCATCCACATTTTTCTCTATATTAACAGGTCCTTTTATATTGAAACCATCACATTTTTATGAAAAAAAAAGACATGTGACACATCCGACTGTGTATTCGGTTTTTATAATCAGTAACAGTGTGGACACTTCAAATTCTACATGCCTTTTTTAAACTGATTTCAAATGCTAAACAAAAAATAGGCATCTGCACTTTTTTGCTCTACAGAGGTATGGAGGGCTCTTCTTCAACAGCCTGATTCCCCACCCTGGATCCTGCTGTCCTACAGTATAATCACTTATATATTTTCTTTAGTTTAGAACTCTCTGGCTGAAGTTTTATTATTTAAGTTGTCGATTAACCCTTTTGTGTAAAAAAGCACCAAAAAATTTGAAAAATAAAAGTTAGATATAAATGTTGTGCAACAGGTCAAGCTTGCATTTTATGGTAAATTATTTATGAATTGTATGGATCCTTGAGGGTTGCATTATTTTTAAATCCAGTTACATTTTTTGTTCATTAACATTTTAAACATCACAATAGAACAGGACACTAATACAAATTTACAAAAAACAACATTGTAACATTGCAGTAGTTTATGCTTCTAGGTATTGAAAAGATGTCATTGCCTGTTCTACTAAAGATTTTACCTTCCCCCTGTATAGATTAACTTCAGAGAGACATCAGAAACCAGGGTAGAGTTCTGGTGTGAGAAATAAATAACTACAAAATATTATTCATGTTGTGTTGAAGTTTGGTGAATTTAAACATTGGTGGCCAGGCAACCAGCTGTTTATGGGGAAAGAAACAAAGAGACAGATTTATCAATGGCTTTTCTCCAAAATTTGATTTGTCCTTTTTTGTGAAAGAAAAACAAAACTCTTGGGGCTGCTTTCACAGCCCTGATTAGCACTTATTTTTGGATTACAGTGGTGTTACTGCACATTAGGTAAGGCAGCCCACAATTAGTGCTAATTGGGGTCTGTGAAACCAGCACTTACTGTAACAAGCAACCGAGAAGGTTAATTGCAAGATTAAAAAGTGTGTCTAAGCCGTTTGTAGTTAAGTTTAATTTCTCTTTCACAAAGAAAAAATAGCAAATTGAGACAATAACCCTGTCTTGATTCCTAGCGTAGGTTGGGTGACACAGTTATAATATGCATTAAACAGGTGGAGATCTCATACATCATGCAGATTCAGCCCTATTATAATGTTGCCCTTGAGGACCTTAGGATAAATAGGTGCCAAAAAAAAAAAATGTCTGCAGCACACAGACAGAGTTCAATATTGAAGGCACAGATAGACATGCAAATGGAATGTTGAGAGGTAATGAAGTGACTCAACTTTACTGCTCAGTTTTAATACTTTCACAAAATAAACCACAGACCGGGTGGTTTTGACTACCCCAGAAGAGGCTGTAAAGATCTCTCTATTATATATATATATATATATATATATATATATATATATATATATATATATATATATATATATATATATACTACCGGTCAAAAGTTTTAGAACACCCCCATTTTTCCAGTTTTTATTGAAATTTAAGCAGTTCAAGTCCAGTGAATAACCTGAAATGGTACAAAGCTAAGCGGTAAACTGCCAGAGGTAAAAAAAAAAGTTTAGGTTACCAAAAACTGAAAAATAATGTACATTTCAGAGTTATACAAAAAGGCCTTTTTAAGGGAACAAGTAATGGGTTAACAACTTACAGCTGTTCTGCAGCAATGGAAGTAAATTAAGCATTGAAAGTTGATGCTAACAATTCCTACAGGTGTCCCAACTTTTGTTGATTACTTACAAACCCTCTGTCTGTATAAAAGCAGTGTTGGAGCAAACTGTGTTACTACACCCTCTTAAGCATTATTTGGACAGTATTGTACTGCAGGAAATAGTATATTGCTCTCATAATGGCGAGAAAAAGGCAATTAACAAAGGAAGACAGACAGACCATTATAACCCTTAAAAGTGTAGGTCTTTCCTTTAGAGAAATTGCAAAGAAAGCCAAGGTGTCAGTGAGTACAGTTTCCATCAAAAGGCACTTGGAAACTGGAGGAAACTCTGACAGGAAGAGGTCTGGCAGACCCAAAGCCACAACAGAATCAGAAGACAAGTTTCTGAGAGTCAACAGCTTGCGTGATAGGTGGCTCACAGGACAACAGCTTCAAGCACAGCTTAACACTGATCGAAGTAAGCAAGTCTCAGTTTCAACTGTGAAGAGAAGACTTCGAGCTGCAGGTTTGACAGGTCGAGTGGCAGTAAGAAAGCCATTGCTAAGATGGCAAAATAAGAAAAAGAGGCTTGCCTGGGCCATGAAGCACTGCCAGTGGACTGGAAGAAGGTCTTATGGACCGATGAATCAAAATTTGAAATCTTCGGTTCATCACGCAGGGTTTTTGTACGCCGTCGAGTAGGCGAAAGGATGGTTCCTCGGTGTGTGACACCAACTGTCAAACATGGAGGAGGAAGCATGATGGTCTGGGGCTCTTTTGCTGGATCCAGAGTCGGCAACTTGCACAGAGTGAGTGGCACCTTGAACCAAAACTGCTACCACAGCATTTTGCAGCGCCATGCAATACCCTCTGGTATACGCCTAGTTGGTCAGGGGTTCATCCTACAGCAAGATAATGACCCAAAACATACCTTCAGGCTATGTCAGAACAACCTTAGAAGAAAAGAACAAGACGGTAGGCTTCAAATCATGGAATGGCCAGCACAGTCTCCAGACTTAAACCCCATCGAGCTGGTTTGGGATGAACTGGACAGAAGGGTGAAAGCAAAGCAACCTACAAGTGGAACACATTTGTGGGAACTTCTGCAACAGTGTTGGGAAGAACTTTCCGAACAATATTTGATTTCCACTGTAGAAAGAATGCCACGAGTGTGTTCGGCTGTTATATCTGCAAAAGGTGGCTACTTTGATGAGTCAAAAATTTAGATTAAATTTTGTTAAACAAAACGATTCCATGATTTCTTTTTATCTCCAATTGTTTATTTGTTCTATGCTTTAATTTCAGAGTACATTGAGACATTAAACTGCGTAAATTTCAATAAAAACTGGAAAAATGGAGGTGTTCTAAAACTTTTGACCGGTAGTGTATATATATTCCAACTCTGCACCTTTAAGGTTTAGGCTTTTAGGAAACACACGTGTGTAACCCCATCAGTTGTGATTTACGCACTGCAGTATTTGACTTTTCAACCACTACCCTACAACACGTCTTTACAGGAAACAGATTGCAACCCCCTAATATTTTACTTCATAAGACATTAGTCATGCAAGGTCATGGGTGTAATTTCATTGCAGCAGCAGCAGCTAAGAAGCTGTTACACCAAGTTTATAATGGTCTATTTCCTTCATTTAGCTTTAATGAAAAAGGGACCCCATATCATAGAAATTCTTGCAACTGTTATAATTGCATCGTCTGTTCATAATTGCTTTTCATCTGAAAGCTTTGTAGTAAGTTTTGAAGCAAATTGATATCATTTTACTGCTGTCGTTATTTCAAGAAGAAGATGTAACATAGTACTGTATGTCTCATTGTCTTTTCAATTTGTATTTGATCAGGGCAAAGCTCACTAATTGGAGTATACGTTTTTTTCATGCACAAATTAAGTTTTGTAGTTGTTTATACCACTGAAATACAGTGAATCCAATGGTCTGTTATTATAGGTTAGCTTTCAGTGGCTATTCCTGTCTCATTGGTGCATTAAAAAAGGAATTTGTGCTCATCCTAAATCAATACTATTTAGTGAACAGTATGCAATAACAAAGTTAATTGCACACTAACATGATATTTATTATTAGTGAAAATGATAATTATAAATGATATTAATACATCAAGAATTCATGATTATATTGTTACTATAACTTTTTAAAAACAAATGTAGATTTCAATAGAGCATACTGTTTTCATAGTTTGGTTGTGCAATATTTAAACTTACCATTTAGTTTGAAAAAAAAATGTACATGTTGATTAAAACTTAGTGTGACAAGTTCCACATTGACATATTTGTGATATTTAAATAAGGAAGGCTGTGAAGCTGAGATCTGAATCTGACGATTTTAGAATCAGAGAATGGAATAAGACTCCTTTAGTGTACATCCAAATACAATACATGTTTTATTATTTTTAATACACATGCTTTGGATTTTGAGTAATAAGCAGATTCAGAGACAACTTCTGTCATGGAAATCTCACCAATGACAGGCGCTGAAAAACGCTTGAAAGAAATAGAAAAGCTTGTTCCCTGGCAGTAACCATAAACCTGATGAAACAAAATTTAAAATGCATACATAGTTGTTAAATAAATATCATGCCATTAGCAGTAACACATTCCCTTGCTCAGTTCACATGGAGGAAATAATGTGCCGCAATACATACAGTTCATTACTGTTATTACTGTACGTGCAGGTTTTATAGGCAGATAATTTGAAGCCCAGTGCCAGTGTTTTTTTACACTGTTGCTGAAGGATCAGTCTCCTTTCACTTTTCTTTGCTTCCTAACATTGCTGATCAGTTTCCCTGACAGTGGAACTGCTGTTTCTTTTTGGCTAAAAAAGGACAGCATAAGGCTTCCAGTAGACAGCAATGAATGACTGGGAGTTACAGCTGGGACTATGTACATAAATGCTTGCTTGTTCTGTTTTTATGGTGGAGCAATACACAACATGGGAAGGAAATTTACTATTAGGTTAAACATACTTTTTTTCACTGTATAGAAATTCCTAAAGAACAATGAAAAGAGATCTTTGCCCCATCATTCTATAACTTCATTAAGTAAAAATGGGCATTGCACAGGGTCTGCATTCGTACACATATCTAAATAGAGAATAACGATAAAAGTTCAATGTGTTGAGCACAAGGTTCAATGTGTTGAGCACATATTCTTAATCTGGTACTGTTTACAGGTAAACGGTGCTGCAATACTTGCGTATTTGATTTGAAAGAGAAGTTGTTTTCGAAAGCACTGAGCATGCTAAAGCCTCTGGATGTAAGCTGTAGCAGTGGGACTGCCTATGCTGTGTTGTAGATTGTATGATAACCTACTTTACAAGTATGATAAAATGTACACTATCGTAGACAAAAAAAAATATGCATACCATCGACACACCCACCAAACAAAGTTTTGGGAACACATTTTTTAAATAGTCACTTCCGGTGTGTTTGTCCATGATCTGTATTGAGTGTAATGGCTCAGAGACAAATTAAGATGTCAGATGAGTAAGGAGGATATGAACCGGAGGCAAAATGGGGCAACTCCACGTCATGTAGCCTGATTAGTGAAGTGTAGTCTGCTGTATGTGGAGTTGATACCAAACAAGTGGCAGCGTCAGGAGAACATGGTGAGGGGTGCAGAAGAGTCACAACCACATCAGTGATGCCAGTCCTCCAGATTCTGTTTTGATTATAATGACAGGTGTGCCAGGGTCTGGAGACAGGGAGGTGAGCGTTTTTTGGTGCAGTAAATTGCATAACATAATAATAGATATGGAGGAGGCTCTGTAATGGTGTGGGCTGGAATCAACAGTCGGAGAATTATGGACCTCTATGTCAGCAAGACACGGCTGTCAGATAGCGAGATGAGACAGTGAGACCTTGTTCTGGTGCAGTTAGGCCAAACCTCATTTTCATAAATGACAAAGCCTGCCCACACCCAGCAGGGATCATCACTACTTATCTTGAACCAGAAGCAATCGAGAGGATGGATTGGCCAGAGAGATCTCCTTGTACTTGTCTAAAAGACAAAAATAACTGGTCCTAAATAAAGTTTTTATTTATGGATATAAAGTAACACATTTGTAAATGTTTTGTGTCCAGAAGAGGTATAATTTACATGTTTAATGCATAATCTGCTCATGTATATTTTTAATGTGATCAAAATTAATTGAAAGGTTCAAAATTGTGCCTCATTTCATATGAACATTTAATTGATCTCATGACAGCTTCTTGTTCTAGTCTAACATGGTGGTTGCACATTCTATATTTCCTGTAGTAACCCTAGAAAGTACGGTTGGCCGGCTAACTCCGGCTCCGGACTGGCTCCGGTAACTCAGCTCCAGCTCCAGAGCTGATGGAGACCCCCTGCTCCAGCTCCAGGCTGGCTCCAGAGCTGATGGAGACCCCCTGCTCCAGCTCCAGGCTGGCTCCAGAGCTGATGGAGACCCCCTGCTCCAGCTCCAGGCTGGCTCCAGAGCTGATGGAGACCCCCTGCTCCAGCTCCAGGCTGGCTCCAGAGCTGATGGCGACCCCCTTCTGCAGCTCCAGGCTGGCTCCAGAGCTGATGGAGAACCCCTGCTGCAGCTACAGGCTGGCTCCAGAGCTGATGGAGACCCCCTGCTCCAGCTCCAGGCTGGCTCCAGAGCTGATGGTGACCCCCTGCTGCAGCTCCAGGCTGGCTCCAGAGCTGATGGAGACCCCCTGCTCCAGCTCCAGGCTGGTTCCAGAGCTGATGGAGACCCCCTGCTCCAGCTACAGGCTGGCTCCAGCAGCCCCTGCTCCAGCTCCAGCTCTGGCTCCGACTCCAGAGCCACTAAAAATTCTAATCAGTAATGTATGTGCTGACTATCATAGTAACATCCTATTTAAGCTTTTTATTGTTTATTGTTTAATCGGGTCTACAGCCCACAAAGTGGAGAGCGAACACTAAAATGATGCTTTAACTTTTCACATTCCATAACTCACAAACTAAGTAGGTTTTGGAGGTCATTGTCACACAGGTAGATTTAGGCATATACAAGGATTGTATATGTCTGTGTCAGTTAGAAATGACACAGTTGACAGAAATGAGAAATGCGTATCACAACATGTTTTGCCTGCACCGATTTACCACCTTGCCAGAAGTTGGCAACATTTTCTAAAATAAGCAATAGGAAAAATAGCACTGTGTGGGATTTCTATATAAATATATAAGCAACAGATGATCAACACAGCCACTCTTGGTCCCCTATTTACTTCTAGCTTTCAAAAAACCAAGGCCAGATTAAACTGTGCACGCAACACTAGCTGCCAAAGTGATCTCTACACACATGTGAAGCTGCAATGGCAAGGATTAGTAAAACACATGCATTATGTTTTTACTTGAAATGCACACAAGATTCTTTTTTTTTAACCGTACTACAGTATGATATCCTTTGTTTTGTAATTAATTCACAAAGGTAAAGACAGGACTTTCTTACTTCTGGGATATTTTTCAACTTTAATAGTGTTACGTATAATGACTTTGATCACATTTGCAAATTGACAAATATGTAAATACATGTCCGAATCCTGAACAGATATCTGAACATGAAAATACCATGTTGGTTCCAGCAGTATAATTAATACAGTATATGTTACATGGATATAATCAGTGTTCTATAAGGCACAGTATCTAGTATGCCTTATGATATGTATTACTGTATTCTGGTTAGCTAATAAATAAATAAATAAATAGAATAAAATAGAAGATTAATTCAAACAAACCAAAAAAATTACATACAAAATGAAAACTCTTTACAGAAATGTATGACTATAAGACAATTACTTTACTGTAATATTAGTAAGATTAGCAGTGGGAGTAGTGGTTAGGGCTCTGGACTCTTGACTGGAGGGTCATGGGTTCAATCCCAGATGGGGGGCACTGCTGCTGTACCCTTGAGCAAGGTACTTTACCTAGATTGCTCCAGTAAAAACCCAACTGTATACATGGGTAATTGTTTGTAAAAATAATGTGTAAAAAATAATGTAATTGTATGTAAAAATAATGTGATATCTTGTAACAATTGTAACAATTGTAGATAAGGGCTTCTGCTAAATAAAATAAATAAATGCTAAAATAATAATAATAATAATAATAATAATAATGTTATTCGCAAAAGTGAACCAAATCCAATGCATTGACTATCTGCAGTATACAGGTTCAGATTTACAGGTTTTTTCACACAGGAGAAAGGGGTGAAAGGACACACTTTTTTGTGAAAATAAGCTTTGCAATCAACTTCACATTGGAGTGACTAAGAAATCACTTTGACCTGCAAAGGATACTTGGGAACCAAACTGAAATTAGTTCAAATGCCCAGTGGAAAGATGTTTGCATCAGTAAACCTCAATGAAAATCAAAACTGATGGGCCAACAATTCAGCAGCCCTGGCTCCGAGTGAACAAGATACCAAAGTGGTCGTGGAGATGAATTGGCAGGGTATTAAGGAAGACTTCTCACAGCTCTGCTCCACACAGTCTAGTTGATAATAGGAATAATCGGTGTAGTTTCTCAGCACAGATTTCCAGTATGAATAAGCATCAAATCAAAACCAAATCAAAGGAATGAATGAATGAAAAAGATTGAGGTCTAACCTGGTTAAGAATCTCAGTGAACAAAGGTAAAATACATTACTTTTTATAAAAGTTATTTGTGGGAAAAACAGCAAGGGGGGGCCAGTACAGTGACATCTTGGCAAAGCAAGTAGATAGGCATGATAGAGCATGGTAAATGCATTGTCCCAAGTATGGGGAATTATGGTGCACTGTATCATTACCCCAAAGAAGCCAGCAAGAACAGAGTAGCCTCACAGCAGATATTAATTTCTTAAAGGAATACACAGCCATTGATGGTTTCAAATACAGCAGGTTTGTTGCAGCCAGATACAGGTCATTTGAATTCAGCTCTTACTAAAGATTTATAGCATTTTAAGGTTGGTAAAAAGACCAGTGGCTTACCTTAACGATATACAATATTCAATAATAGTATCCTGGAGCAGTTTACACGGGTTTGTTATCCAAGACATAATCACGTATATTTCCCTACACATTTTGAATTCTACTGTCCAGGACATGGGGGTGATAATGAGGATGTAAAGCAATTATAAAGAACACCAATTGAGTTCCCAGTGCATGTATAGTAAACACCACATTTATCCTTATTTGCAGATAAGTATTTACAACTGAAATACACTTTCTCTCCAGGATGATGGAAACAGGTTAAGACTGTACAGATGCTGCAACAGTACATAATAAATGAAGGATGTGTCACTTTTAGCCACAATTTATATTTATGGATATAACTGGGCATTTATGATTATTATTGCTTTGTTTTTTACTTCAGTAAGAATATAAACACTGAATCAGTGAATAGTCATTTAAGTTGCAGTATTACTTTTCTAAAACATAGCTGGGGTATGTCTGGCTGATTTGATTAAAATGCTAACTCTAATAGTTCATCCATAATATCTTGACATTCTGTGCATTAGGCTTCCGTGGTGAGATTGAGCTGCCTCAAGGCCACTATACTGTGATATTTGTAAAGGAGGTATTCAATTGCAATCTCCACAGCAGAACTCCAGCTAGGCTCCGATTCTCATGAACTGTTAAACTGTTATTTGATATTACAGGTTGCACAAACTAAATAAAAGGGCATTTAAAACGGAATACATAAAGCCGGGGGTAAGTTGTTTCACTTTCATTTCCTAAAGTCCCTCCGTTCTGTATAATTTTTCATTGTTGTCTCTTCGAAACAGGTTGGCAAAATGATTACTGAGGGCAAGCAATTAAGTAACTGTACTGGGTATACTGGGGATGTGCTGTTTACGCCTGCTTCCTGTTGGCATTCTCACAGTGCAGTGCACCCAGTAATATCCAAATAATGCAGAATATATCCCTGACACATTTTTACACTGAATGCATTTATGTTATATATATATACACACACACACACACACACACACACACACACACACACACACACATAAATGTATTAGTTCTATATGAGGCACACATGATTCTAGTATTGTGCAGCTCATATATTTATGAGGAAAATGTTAAATTGGCTTTTAAAGGAACTTTAACACACTTTTTTAAAGGAACAGAGCAAACCCAGTAATTGTTTAGGTTCTGTTTTCCTTTTAACGAATTTGCATTTCTGTAACGTTATGTATTTATTTTTGTTTTTGTTATTGTTTGCTCTGCTTCTCTAAAACACAGTTATTTTTCCCCAGTTTAAAGGCCTGTGCTTGCTGTTTTGTTTCTGTTTGTTTGCGTTTGTTTATTATCTAGCATGTAAACAAGCTTGTAATGAAATTAGAGATAAATACATTATGTAGAATTTTGACAGAAAAAATACATATCTAAAGAGACTAAGATGCACAGATAAAAATGTGTACGCTACTGCATATATAATATGTACTCTGTCTTGTTTTACCCACAACCACAGCTGCCACTAACACAACAGTGAATAGTTATCTGGAAATAAAAGTCAGATGTGCTATTGTAGTTGTATTCTTTTTTTTTAAATAAATTGATAGCCCCGAAGCCACACCCATGTCACACCCCTGCACGAAAGCTGTACCCTGTGATAAGACCCTTGAAGTGCAGCCTGATGCATTTCAGGTTGTAAATATTCAAATGAAAAATGATAAAGGTAATTTATAGAGAGAGAACAATATACCAGTCCAAATCTGCGGATAGCAGGATTCCTCTGAAAAAGTGAAATTTGCAGCTCCTGTGGAATTCAGTCTTCCTCAGATTCACCATATTCTGCAGCTAGTCATCACAATTATCATAAACAGACTGCTAAAGTGACCTGAGCTATATAACTTAATTGTTCGGTTCTAGTTTAGTTAAACAGATTTTTGTCTCGTTCAACTAAAAACTGGAGTTAATCACAAAAAGAAGTCTCATGTGTTGTGATGTGCTCGTTTTTGTTTGAGCGTTACTAAATATTTTACTGACAGAAAAGGCCAACAGGTAACAAACTACAGTGCCTGTTGAAAATTACATCAAGGAGACATAAGTAGAATTTAGAGGCTTTAGCCTTCTAAACGACTGTGCTCAGAGTCAGGTCTGAATCAGAGCGGTGGACTTTTCCATTCCGTAAAAAGCAAAAGTTATGCTGAGTTTACCACTAGCCTGCAAGTCCATTTTTCTTAATATAACTACTATCCAGGACACTTCTAGGTCATACATCTGTGTATTGAGATACATTCATATCTCCTGAGATAACGTGTTGCCATGGTGACCCTCATCAAGTTTGAAATTGCCATGCAGTGTAGTTTTACTCATCCATTGGAACTGTACCTACAACTATGGCCAAACGTTTTGCAATACCTAGAATTTTAGGATTGAGACATAATTTAAAAAATAAAATAACTATATAAACATAATTTAGATATGTTATTTAACATCATGCAATCAAAGAAACTGTAAAATAATATTGCAAAAGTCTACCGGAAGCCATACTAATTGTACAGTATTTCATGTTAGATTTTGAAATGTTTTATTTTTCAATTTTGAGTCATTTTTTTGTTAAGTATATGGGAAACTACAAAGCGGTATGTAATTCAATATGTTATGTCAAAGTACTGTAGTAAAGTTGGAAGGGGAGTCCATCTTACTTTCAATACATAATATGTATGCCACTGTGATAAACTTTTAAATACTATTTAATAGGTATCATTATCACACTGAGGGTTGACTGAGGGGTTAGTCCAGTACACAGTCTCATAAGCAGTGGTTCTCAACCCTGGGCCTGGGGACCCACTGTCCTGCTGGTTTTTGTTCAAACCGAGCTTTCAATGACTTAATTGAACCCTTAATGAACTATAATTTGACTAATCAGAGCTTTTTAATGATTTTAAACAGTTGGAGGTTCCTAGTTAAATATAACATTATATAAGAAACTTGAATTCTCCAACTTTTTGTAAGCTAAACAATTATTAGTTCAGTTAATGTTACAATTAAGTAATTATTTGTTATGGTGTTATGCATCAACCCCAAATTCCTTTTATTGGGTGGAAAATTACATGAAATGACTGCAGTCTAAATGTAATCTTGAAGAAGAACTGCTAATCTATCAAAGTACTTAACTGTATTTCTCATTTAGACACAAGTCACAAAACAATTCAGGTAAGAACTGTCATGTGGCAGGGACAGGATTAATATCTCTACCAGCAACCACAGGTGTGGCCACTCTCCAGTTAGTGCAGATTGGTGCTAATTGGGGAGTGGCCACCTGCATAAAAGCAGGCAGAAAGGCTGTGGTTTGGAGAGTGAGTCTGTGTTAAAAATACTAGGTGTTTGTTCAGTGGTGGCGCATGCCCAGCCTGACATTTGTTGGTGTTTTTTAAACCTTTATTTTGGCCTGTGTGCCTTTTTGTTTGTATTTTTGTGTTATTTAGTGTATTAAACTGCAGCCTTCCTTGCCTTTGAGTCTCTGTCTCGCCGCTACCCTGCAACATGTCATATTATCAAAGGCAGAGGCTCGGTACAAAGAGTGGCACTGACGACAGGATTCTATTGTTTTCTGAGCTGGTTTTACTGTTTCACGTGAAATGTATATCATCTTTATATTGTTATACATGTGCATGAGTGATATAGACCATGGTAATCTAAAACAGTAGTTTTACTTTCTTTGATCTGAAGTAACCTAAAGATTACCTATGTAAGCAGCACAATATGTATATGTTACTAGTATTCAGTTTCTGTATGTCCATCCATAATATTATCTTAGCCTGTAGGTCAACATACAGACTTCATAAAATACACTACTAGTTTGTATTTTTTATACACATACTGTTTTATAAAATTAGGATAATTATTATTATTATTTCATGAGGAAAATAAACTATTTCAACGTCACTTTGTATTTCAGTAAAACTGTTAATGATCTCTTGCACACAAAAGCAAGTTTAAACATTTTAGATTGGTAGAAAAGAATGAACATTAAATTGAACTAAGTGGATTTAGTACAACAAGCATTATGTACTTTCTTTAGTTGTAATGTACTAAAATCATGTTTGTATACTGCATTACCACTGACCCATTAATTACATTACTTAAAGCAGATGTAATATTTCATTTGTTACATTCACAGTAGGTATTTTTAGTTGTAAGGACACATTTCCTCCTCCCTTGAAACCCACTGTTCCTCAGTGAGACAAGTAGACATGCTCCTGGCAGAACTTGCAGCATTCTAAGTTTATAAATTCAAACATTCAGCAAACGAGGCACCAGCTCAGATACAAATTAGAAATAATAGCATTAGATGTAGTCTTACATTACAACATTGTGACCCAGGATCTCACCTTATGGCCAGTGGGAGCCACTTTCGAGGTGAGCCTCTGACAGGGGTCGGAAGACTTCCAAGGCTGGGTGATGGGACCCATCGACCCCCCTTAAAGTCAAACACAGCTGGTGGGGTGGAGGAGGAGAAAGAAACTAAAAAGTAACCATGCCTGCTAGCTTGTTAAGCATGTCTCTCATCACTGTCACATTGAAATTCTGTCTTAGGTAACAGCAGATGCATCATGAAAACCATCTAATTCCTAATATGGATGCAGGATCACTGGCAATTTTCCACTCTTTTGATTCCTGCTCATTTTGCATTTCTCAAGTCTGCCTGTAAAATTGTTATCTACTTTGCAGCAGGATTATATATTAGACACAGGCTTTTTATATATTTCTTTTGTAAACCACCCTGAAATGCTTGCATAAAGAGCATTATATAAGTCAAATTTATATTTTATTATTATTATTATTATTATTATTATTATTATTATTATTATTATTATTATCTTGGCGAGAGCCGGGTTCAAATCAGCATGTTTTAACATCTACTCTCTCATGTAATGGAAATAATTTAAAAGGGTATCCTTTACTGATGTTTTTCATTGCCGTTTATATATATATATATATATATATATATATATATATATATATATATATATATATATATATATATAGTCTTTTATTAATAACTTAAGTGTCTCAATAAAACCAATCATTCATTGAGTAACTGTCATATTCTCATTAATTGTAAATACGGTAATATATATATATATATATATATATATATATATATATATATATATATATATATATATATATAATCATACTTAACTTGATTCATGGGCTTGCAGCGATCCTGAATTTCTAAAAGTGTACTCTGTTGAAACTGATGGGTTTCATTTGTTGTTCTGTTGTTGCTAGGAAGTGTATTTTGAGACGTGAAAGGCCTGTTAACATGCAGGTGGTACTTCAAATTAGATGTAGCCTATGTTTGTGATACTGAAACTCAATTTGACAGTAGATACATCAAAGTTTTTTTATTAAAGAAACTTCCCATTCACAACAGGTCCTTCACTTTTAGTACTTTGCTCCATAATACAGTTATATGACTAATTTTCTATGCAAATGCAGACTGCACTCATTGTGTTGAATGTGCTATATCACCGAAATGGTGACGCAGGGAATGAGTTACGGTGTGCTAAGAGGGTCAAGACAGAGGAGTGTGTTAAAAAAATTATCTCCAAAGAAATTAAAACACTAATCACAGAACTGTGATTAATTGACAGCCTTAATAAACAATAACAAGTCGTTGTCATGCCGTCAAAAACCTATAAATACCTTCAATGTTTTGATTCAAACACAGGCTCCCTTGAGAAAGATATGTACAACATATCAAAACTGGGCATCTGTCTACTTGAGCTGTATATATATATAATTTTAAAAATCGTCAAAATGAAACATTTTAACAGTTGTTTTACATTAGATTTTAGACTAATATTATTATTATTTAGTTCTTAGCAGATACCCTTATCCAGAACGACTTACAATTGTTACAAGATATCACATTATTTTTTACATACAATTACCCATTTATACAGTTGGGTTTTTACTGGAGCAATCTAGGTAAAGTACCTCGCTCAAGGGTACAGCAGCAGTGTCCCCAACCTGGGATTGATCCCATGACCCTCCGGTCAAGAGTCCAGAGCCCTAACCACTACTCCACACTGCTACCCTATTATTTCACACTGCTGCCCTATATAAAGCTTTATCTGAAGAATGGTGTTAAATCAGCAGATATATGGGTAAACCATACTGAACTTGTTTATATGGCTTTGATAGACCAGACACAAATTCAGGTTGTTACCCGTTCGCCTACACGCACACAAACCAAGGCATCTACTGTACCCTGTCAATTCCAGGCCAATAGTTCAATGGCTGCAAGGAAGACTCTAGTATTACCTGCCCAGGTTTATATATTAGTTGCGGTCTGTTCTGTTTTTCATCTTTGTTGGCAGAGTAACAAAATCTGAAAGGGTTTCCACTTCATTAAGAAGGCTGGAGAACCAAAATAACAAAAGCATTGAACATAAAACTTAATATAAAAGATTCCTGGTGGTTTTCTACAGCAAGTACTGCCTTTGCTGTCATCAGGACAAAGGGAAATCATACCCAAGAGAGATTTTTTTTTTTTTTTTTTTTTTTTACTCTATATTAAAATATCACGTAATTCATTCTGGCATAAACAAAATTAGTTTGGAATATACATTCCTGCAAGTAGTGAACCTTGGAACTCACATTAGCATGTGAAGCATCTCCATTTCTAAGGGACTGCTGACATTTATTGGTGTCCTTGCCTTACTTGACCTTTAAAACCCATCAAACAATTATGACACTATATGAAAAAGGATACACAGAAGACATCAATTTATTTGATACAGAAAGAATGGGCTTTCCTGCATTATGATGAAATAGCTCAAGTCCTGCGCATGACATGAGATGTAAACACATTATTAATATTAGTGAGTTAGGGATTGTAGTCAAATGAGTAGATTGTAGTCTTAATAAAAAATGATTGAAGCCTCAGGTTATTTTTAGTTTTCCTATGTGAATTGTTTTTAATTGTGTGCTATTGCTGATAGGCATTTGTGTGCTTTGTTTTGTGTACATTCAGTCTCTTCACACCTGAATCAGCTTTTCTGAAAGGTCAGATGCTGCATAGTATATGATATGTTCACCAGCTGGAAGTAACCCAGCTTCATACTGCTAAATCAACACAGATACCAGTAAGGTAGAAACCTGTAGACTATTGTAATCCTGTATCCTAGTGACCTTGCTTATCTGATACAATAAAAACGTTTAAGCCTTATCAGTGATGGCTAGATAATGCTTTGTGTTCTACTGGGAACATTAGTTTAGTGTTTTAATAATAGAATTAACTGTGAGGGTGGACCCTTACTTGGACTGCCATCCTGTGGACTTTTTTGTGTAACAGGCTGTTGTCCCTGAAAAGAAAGATGTAACAAACTCAAAAGAACTATTGTACTTACCTGTATCATAATGTTCCGCAGACAAGAGTTGTTGTTGAATCGGCAGGTGGTGATCAAATATGGGGCGCCAAGTGTAATAAAAAAGCACAAATATTTTACCAGGTTTTTTTTTTTTTTTTTCCAGATTTAACCTAAATCACGTAACATTTTTTTCCCCCAGATATAGCTTAATACATTAATGTTAACAAAAAACATAATAAAAAGTTTTGAAATGTGTACTTTCAGATATAATTTATAAATATTGAAAATGCTTATCACAAAATCAACATTTAAAATCAATATGACAATTAAATCTGGAAAAAAATGCTTCAGTATTTAAATCTTTTTTTTTTTTTTTTTTAATTTAGCTGAGAATCTAAAAAATAAATCTGTCAAACCCCCCCCCCCCCCCCCCCCCAAAAAAAACATGGAACTAAAATCCTGGGAAAAAAATGAAAAAAATTATATATATATATATATATATATATATGTATATATATATATATACAGTGCCGTGAAAAATTATTTGCCCCCTGTCTGATTTTCTGCATTTTTGCATATTTTTGACATTGAATGTTATCAGATCTTCAACCAAAACCTAATATTAGATAAAAGGGACCGTGAGTGAACAAATAACACAAAAATTTGATACATACAGTATTTCATTTATTTGTTAAAGAAAGTAATGCAACACCCAATGCCCCCGAAGATTCACTACTGTCCCAAACTTTTTCCATTTGGACAATATGGCTCTGACTGTGGTTTGGTGGAGCCCCAGAGCCTTAAAAATGGCTTTGTAACCCTTTCCAGACTGATAGGCACCTGAAGATTGCATGTTTGATTACCTTGCACACCAAACAAATGAAAGAAGCACCAAACTTTGGTGTCATTTTTTTCTCTCAGACTCCCTCTATATACTACTACAACCCACAAAAAAATCTGACCAAATACAATGTGAAAAATGTGCAAAAATGTAGAAAATCAGACAGGGGGCAAATACATTTTCACGGCACTGTATATATATTTTGCACCCCATAATCGAAAAGAAAGAAAATTATTGCTTTGTTTTTTAAATTCTGATGATTCATGTGTTGTTTAGTATGTTTAAAATTGTCAAGCTTTAGTAAAAGACGACTAATAGGTATTGATTTTCAAAATAAGTGCATGAATGGAGCTGCACGGCCATTCTAAAATCAACTATACCGATATAATTATGCATGCTTCTATAGTGGGAAATGTGTATTTAGTATGTATTAAATATTATGTATAATTTTTAAATTAATGTTGTTCTTATAGAGCTAATTGTTTAGAGATAACGTTTTAATAAAGCTATTTAAGGTATACATCTTTAAGGCTAATAGGCTCACCTGTAAAAAGGCGGTGCTTAGAGAATAAAACGTAGTCAATCAGGTGTAGGGACTCTCTCTAAAAGCAGACGGAGAGATAGCAAGCGTGGTTGCAGAGATGGACCTGAGAGTGCTGAGCCTAGTATAAGTGCTAGTATACTTATTGGAAAATGGGGGGGGGGGGGGGGGGGATTGCAAGGATTAGCCCATTCTTCTGGAAGTTTAGGAAATCTGGCGTTGTTTAATGTTTATTTTGGGTGCTGATCACTGTGTATAACTGCACTGCTTGAATTCCTGTGGACCTGTTATATGAATACAGACTACACACTGCTTGTAAATTCACCTGCTGTCTGTAACTCAGTTTTTCTTAAAGGCAACATTGTGTCAGGGACCCACGACCGCTCAGAAGGAGGGCCGCATTCACAGTAACCTTTTGTTTCAGCTTTTGCCTTACAATAGGCTTTAATCATTTTAGTTTTATTGACCAGCCAGTTTGTTATCCAAGTTTGAAAAAATACACAAACACATTATAATGAAACACCAGTTCAATAGATTGTTTAAGTTTATATCCATTTCAAGCATCTTTGACTCATTTAGGAATGATGAAGATGTTGGCCAAAAATATAACTTGAATCACTCAATCACAAGTAGGGCACATCATAGCTCAGAGCTAACACTACTAGCATTCAAATCGTGTTCTCCCCAGACTGCATATTGTTTTAAAAAGAGACTCCACAGGGACTCGTTCATGGACTACAGTACAGATCCCTTAGGAGTATTAGTAAATAAAAGACTACACTTTTTATTCAGGCTGACCTTTATAAAATTGCTAAGGTGTTGAACCATGCTTATCAGTGCTTTGCTGTGCATTTACTTTGCTTTACTACACTAGGATATGCTGTTCCACAGTACTTTTAAAATGCAGGTATCATTTATAATACATATAATTCACCTTCTTAGTGCTTCCATTACAGGACACAGCCTTCATCTTTATAACATTCTCATTTTTATAAAAAACAAAAAACAAAACAAAACAAAACATCAAAACAAACCCCCCCCCCCAAAAAAAAAAAACGAGAGAAGTTTTAAATGTAAGCTTCTGCTGGTATTTCATGTTAAATATTTGCGTCCTCATGTGCACTAAATTTGAAGGATATAGTTAACATTTGAATCAGCTCTGCTCAACAGGCTCAAATTCCCTTAAGTGTGTACTGCTTATTACGCAGGGCACAGTCGGGAGCTAAAAAGCGAGAACGATTGCGTTTTGTTTGAGTTGCCCTAATGAAAAGTACTGCATTGTGTGCAAGTTATTAAGAAGTGTCTGTAGGTAAGTAACCTACGTTCTTCTTACATACTCATACTCAAGTTGTGTAAAGCTGTGTCAATAAGAATAATCTTTCCCCTGTGGATTATAATGGTGTCAATGTTCTTCCTCTTAACGACAGTAAAAAAAAAAAAAAAAAATCTAGATACTGATGTCAGCATGCATTTCATAGACAAAATAACAAAACTGTGGTGTTGTGCAGTTATTACAATGAAGTGTATGACGGCAGCTGAATTGAGCTACAGAGCATGTACAGCTTTCCCACAAAATACAAAAAGTAATATTTTCAAAGCAAAGCAGTGGAGAGTGGATACAAAACACTCAGACACTGATTTCCAGGTGCAAGGGTGTTTATTGCTTTATTAACAATGTCCAGAGCCTCATGGTGAACACCTGTAAATAATAATGTTGCAGTGATACAGCGGCGTGTATCACTCGGTAATTGTAATTCCCCAGGTTTGACCCATAACCAAAAAGTCCAGTTTTACACACCAACACTAAACACAGAACACAAACACAGTTTTTAGTGACAGTGAATAAGTGCTAGTGGTGTAATACAGTTCTCTGTGAATGCAGGGGTGAAAGTGATGTCCAGGTTGATGCTGGCTTGCACTACAGCTCTGGATCGTGTTACTGGTAGTCTATTAAAACAGACAACAGTTAACAAGCACTAACGGTTTACAGCAACAACAGCGTCTCCTTTTAGGTCGTATCCAACAATTTACAATGGAACAGATTACTTTACTACGCCCCTATTTTATACCCTCCCTCATGACCCCTTGGTTAACGAGCGCATCCGCTTCTCCAATCCGCGGATGCCACGCCGTTTCCCGTTGGGGTCATTGAGTTCAGGTACCGTAGCTCCATTCCTTTTCTAGCCGGCTGACTTCCACCTACCCACGGGAATAAATTGTCATGCCTTTTAGTCCAGGGTACTCTGTTCCCTTTACCTAGTGCCCTCACAGGTCGGGAGGGAGATCTAACACTAAGCGTCATTCGATCTCTGTCACATGGCTATACACGGATTTATATATTTTTTATATCAGGGGTGTTTTATTGTTTTTTATTGGTTAAACATTAAATTCAGAAGCTCTAATCTTAATTATGATATGTTTGTTTATTAGGAGTTACAAGGAAAATGACATCATTTTTTCATTATCCAATATTTAATTTCATATCATAATAAATAAAATGCATAATTTTCACACAGGAAACACTGCTTCATTTGTATAAGGAAAACAATCTGGGAGCCTTGTCCTCTTATACAATGAAGCGTAAATATTGTGTGTGTTTTTTTAACAATCAGCAGTGAAGGGGTTAAAATCTCTGCTAAATAGAATCACTTCAGTCCTCAATGGTCCCAAACTGGAACAGCTCATGTCTGAACATGAAATGTTAGGTGCGGTAAAAGTGTGCAAAAATATCTCTACAATAAATATGACTGTACTGGGTTGGTATTAGTGGGTCGATACATACAAGTGACAGTCTTACAATAATCAATTAAACATGTATTGAACACAGCCAGCACCCTCCATGCAAGAAGCTGGCTTCTCATTTGGTAAATATTGCCCGAAAGCACTGAAGGCTATACATGCTTTACACTCCGGCTTGCAAGAGGTCATTAAAGTTGATGACTGTCAGTAGGGCTGTCACATTAGAACAAGAGATCTGAATCAGCCCTGTACTATTAGTGATTCAAATCCCCTTAATCGACTCTACAGGCCTGCATGGGCTGCTGGCTGAATGCTGGGAGCTCTTCCGCTGCATGGAGCCTTCCTGCTGAGTCAAAACTGTTGGAAACTAGCACTAATATAGAGCAGGGGATAATTCTGAAGCCATCAAGAAAGGTTATTTTTTCTGTTTTATATGACACTTGGGTATTGTTTTATTGACAACTTCTGCCATAGCCTGTCAATATTCTTAAATATATTGAAACTAGCAGTTGTCATTTTCTTATCATCCTGGGGGCTTTAGCAGCAGTTGGTTATTTACAAATGCAACCTGAATGTCTAGTTTAATACTGTTACTGAATGTCTGTTTGTAAGAATGCCTTAGATCCATTATATCTGTATACAGTATGTTTAACATAATCAGAGCTTCTATAATTCTAAAGCTGCTCATTTATTAATAACTTGTTGTGGATTCACTCAATATGAAAAAAAGTTATTTGATGCTAGATCCCTTAATGTTTGTTGTATAAACATAGATATGTAATGCAATAATATTTGTTTTCATCTCTGTTTTCCTGTTTAAGTAAACCTACCTATTTACAGGAATTGGCAAACAACTCAAATAATTTGAAGTAAATTGTAGTATGGCAGTGTACTACTGTAATAGGTTTAGTCTTTCATACAACCACATCAGAAGAAGAAAGAGAGAGCAACTGTAATTCCCAGGACCGAATAGGGGTTTGCTTCCAGTGGAGTAATACATCCTGAATAACATGATTGTGTTTCTAACCATACTGAATCGCACGCCGTCAGACATGCATACTGTCTGCTCCAGTCAGTACTCATTTGGCAGTAATACTTTATCTGAGTCAACCCTAGCCATACATTTAAAGCAATGTCATTTCAAGTCATGAGGTAACTTGCTTTAATCTAAGCCTTTTGATTAGTATTGGCTGGTATTGTTGATAAAGTACAGCTAGCCTGTAATACCATAGACCAAACACACCAAGTATAATTTTAAAATGAACAAGAAACAATTTAAAAATACCTACAAGCCCATAAATGAAACGTCTGAGTTGTTTATTTCTGATTTTTTTAACTTTATTGGGTGGTTGTTTCCTTTCTGAAAAAAAAGTGTGCTAATGATGATTTTAATCCATATGTGTTATGTTTGCTTTGCTATTCCAGTTGAAAATAAAATGGCAGTATTAACATGGTACAATAAAGTATAATGCAGTATTTTAGGTATAATAAATATGTAAAGCATACCACTGAAGAAATATGGGTTTCTGTTATTGGCACAGGGCATCGTTGTCCAGAATACTGTAGGTGTAATGCAGTTATTCATTCACATTAATGAACATATGCTACATTCAACTTTGTGGTTGTGATCCATTCTGTGTATCTTAACATTTATAATTCAAAATATTTATCTATAACATGAAGAGCCACAAAAGATTACTTTTACTATGGATAAAGCACTTCCTGTTCACAGCAAAAAGAGACCTAAGCGGCTTTTTAAACCTTGTGAACTATTCATCCAGTCTATGATAGCCAGTTTAATACTGCTGAACCAACAAATAGTTGGAAGCCTTAAGCCATGTGTTCTTTTTTTGTAGCTGACCATGTAAAAAATGTAACATAATTATTTAAATAATTAAAACATTTAATAATCCATTGTTAACTGTAAAACATTTGGTTTCATTGACTTACCAAAGTTAACATTAGCTAGGTAATCCACGATTAGTGCTAATGGGGGTATGTGAAATCAAATGGTGAAAAACAGGTGATTCAATGTTTTACAAAACACAGTGTTGCCAAATCTTTAGAATAATTTACATACAGCATTCAAGGTCTTACACAGTAGTTAGGCTATAACAGCAGGGCTTCATTTTTAACTGTGATATTTTTAGTTAGGTTTAGGATTATTTAACAATCAACAGTGAAAGCACATTTGCAAAAAATAAAGAAATAAACAGCCATTACAGGCAGAAAAAAGGATAAGGAAAAGGTTCCTCTTTAGGCAAATATACATAGGCATTATATTATTTTAAAGCCTTTCAAAACTCAACAAACTGTTTCTAAACTCAGCACTGAGTCATCAGAAACACCAGGGAGAAAAGGTGGCGTGTTTCACTGATGGAAATCTGGCTGCATCCATGTAAGGTACAAGGGGATTATTGTAGTAAGTAGGAGATGGTGAATTCTGATGTGATAAAGTGCGTTAAGCAGGTCTTTCAATCAGAAATCATGCTTAGAAAAATATCCCTAGTTTGATTTAACATGGTCTGGTAACTTAACATTAAATTACTGTTATTAGTGATTGTGCTATATTTATACATTCTTTACTAATTGCATACATTGTTGACTTTGAATGCTCATCAATATGTAATGTTGTTCTGGGCCAACATGGTAGCCTAGGCAACAAGTGACCACTACCACCAAACCCAGGAATCTATAACCCCTTTCACACTGGCACTCCTAGCCACGTTCTGACCCGGGTTCTGGCTCCCCAGGTCATAATCCCGTGTAGTGTGAAACCACATACCTGGGTCGTTCCCGGGTTGACCTTGTCCCAGCGACCCGCCTCAGGATGTGGGTCGACACGCTTTGACCCAGGTTAAGCGAGACAAAATGCATGACGGCTGTTCGTAAACCGACAAAATAACAAACATCCATGCCTGCATGAAGGGTTCACTTCCTCAAGGAACATTTCTCTTTATTCTGTTTAGCCATATTTTTGCTTGAGACACACCATGAGCCAGATTGCAGCAGGGACGAAGAAACGTTTGCTCTAATCAACATTTGGGCTGACGGTTCAATCTAGAGACGCTTGGATGGAAATGTCAGTAACAAGCTGCTTGATTGTGTACTTGCATCTGTCACATAGGTCAACCCTGCTTTATCAAAAGCAGTGTGAAATTGTGTAGCTGACCCATATAACACTGGGTCCTGACCCAGGTAGATTCTGACCCGGGTAGAACATGCTAGTGTGAAAGGGGCTTACGAGGATACCCTTGTCTTACCAGTTTCACTACTTCAGGGTCTTGGTTAATGACCGAACCAGCATATAGTTATATTGTGTTAAGCTGTTCCCAAATGTTCTTATAGGAAAGTTGTGTCGATAAGGTTAATCTGAAACTGAAGTAAATGAAAACAATATTGTCTATAGCTTTGGGCATGAATTATATATTTAATAGAATAATTACATGAAAAGAACCAAGTCTGACTTAGCTGGAAATATGTTTCAATGCATTTGCTTTTCTATACACATTAACAAGGAGGATTGCACAATGAATATTTTTAGAAACAGAGTTACACAGCACTCTATCAATTGGCAGGAAAAAAAGGGAAGAGTAAGGAAGCTCTTAACCACTTTATATCAGCTCAAATATAACAGATTCAAATACTTACCTTCCTTGGACCAAAGAGAGCACACCACTTCAAATTGCCCAGGCTTGTGCTACACTTCCTCCTTCCTGACACATTAATAATGTTTGAGGCTTCAGAAACCCTGTTGTCTCCTGGGCAACAAATGTTAAAAAGTGCTTCTTCACTGAAGATCTTTAGAGAACTGGCTTCCTGTTGGAACCTGCTGATTTTTGATAGCTTTCTGTTGCTGATGTGCACAAGTTTAATTTAGACTACTTAAATACAATCTTTTGATTGACCCACCAAATAAGTCACATATTATTTACATGTTGTAAGTAATAATAATAATAATAATAATAATAATAATAATAATAATAATAATAAAATATTTAAAAATGCTAGAGACATTATTTTAGACACCCTGATTATATAGTCTAGTTTAGAAATTATCACATGGCGGTGATAATGTAAAAGTAGCCTATATACAGCACACACATGCAAGGAATAAAGTAAAACCTACTACAATACCTTTTTCATTTGTCTGCATTAACAGACGATCAGTTGTCATTCATTTCGGCCTAAATATCTTAAGCAGCTGAGTCTTATTTAATTAATAAAACTGCAGTGCCAGAAAGCAAAGTTGCAAACATTTTCTACTCCACTATCCAAGAAAACCAAAATAAAAAAACAATTGATTGAGTTGGTGACAGAAGGTAACTCACGTGATTTACAGGACTTGTAAAGAATACACTTTTTTCAGTTCTAAAATATTTTCTTTCATTGTTTTCTTTTTTGTTGATTTCTTTTTTACTTTATTCTTTTTTTTTAATATATTTAAAACAAACTTTTCCTGGGGTATTGCTCAATGAAAAAAATGTATACTTTATAGTATTTAGGCCTGTATCTTGAAACAATCCAGTTACCGTGGCAACACGCTTGAGTGCATCTCAAACTTATTGAATGCAGACGATCAGGAGATGCTGGAGACGAGCTGTGCGGTTTATAGAGCTTCAGCCTCAGGTTGGAATCTCAGATGGAAGCTACATACAAGCCTTTTTTTAACAGACATTGCTAAAATCTCAAAAACTTTGTACAAGCTCCAAAGGGCTTGTTTGAGGCCATTCGAATTCCAGACAAAGTTATTCACAGAAGATGAATATCACAGTCTTTTTCTTTCCACAATTATTTGACTGTATAGGGTCACTGTCATTCAATATGGTGAGTGATGCCCTCAAAGATTTTAGTAACAGAAATGAATTTGCCACTGAAATACCCTAAAATGTATATGTGCATTTTTGGTGGGTCTTTATCGACTGTATTCAACTGCCATTTTGGGGTTAAAATATATTCTTTGAAGCTAATTTCTGCCACCATGTGTGGTCGTAAAGTCACCGAATGCTAATAAAAAATGCTAATAAAACCCTGCTAAATCGAGATTACTAACATTCAGCAACATCCCAAATCGTCCAATTTCACCTTAAGAATCCGACTTTTGGGGTCAGCTGCCTTCTGTTTCAGACCAGTAGTCCTAATTGCTGATATATAGAGCTGGATTTTATTCGTGGTAAAAATCGGCTTATTCAACTGTAAAAAAAAATAGGTATTTAAAAATATTTCACAATTAAACATAAAAAAAAATAGTGTTGTCACATTCAAAATTTGTTATACAACTAATGTTCCTAAACATTTAAATGCTTACCTGAAAAACAGTAAATGCTAAATTTTTGAACCAAATAAAAACATAATTAAATGTTAAAATAACAACAGACATGTGAAATGTCCCCTTCTTGTACCGGACAAAGCTTTGGCAGAAATATTTCCGATCTTTGATGCAGTTGGTGTCAGTTTTGCTGAAGACATTTTAAAGGCATCGTGCAGCTCTGTGCAGTGTGTTTGACCATTTACTGGTGTTATGCCAAATAGTGTCTTTGGAAGAAAAGTGTGTCATTAGTAGTCATTGTGCATTCAAATTAATTTCTGCATGCCCAGTTAATTTTTTTCCGCCATCTTTGAATCACATTTCAATGGTTTTGCTCCAAACGTATACAGTACATCTTTAATTCTTGTAGAAGCTGTTGCTAGTATCTCAACCTTTATATATCTTAACTTTAGATCTATTATAGAACACCTTTTTTATGAAAATATATTTCTAAAGAAGTATCAGTGAGAACTAATTTTGCATCCAGATTACACACATTTGTGTCTCTTAGAAATGTAACCTCCTCTTTGAATGTTCTCTTGCTGTTATAATATTGTAAAAACATTTTGGAATTGGTTTTAGCCCCCTTAGCAATATTGATCTCTCTATCTCTCTCTTGGCCTTTCTAACTTCCTTTTTGACTTGTGTTTGCAGTTCCAAATACTCTTTCTGTGTGTACTTTGTTTTTGGTCCCTTTTAAACGCTCTGTAAAGTGCCTTTTTTCGCTGAATATTTTTTTTAATTGATCTATTCTGGCCATTTTGTTTTAGATTTAGATTTGTCTATTTTGATGTAATTGTTTTGCGCCTCTAGTACTACATTTTTAAAAAACAGCCATCCTTTTTCTGTGGATGTTTTCTCTATTTTACTCCAATCTACTTCTGTTAGTCTCTGTTTCATACCTTCATAGTTTGCTTTTCTAAATTTGTAAACCTTAGCTATAGTCATTACTTTTGGGGTTTTAAAAAACACTTCAAATGAGACCATGTTGTGGGCTGAGTTTGCCAATGGCTCTCTGACCTATGTTTTAGTTATTCTGTCTTCGTTATTTGAAAAGACTAAATCAAGGCATGCCTCCCCTCTAGTCGGTGCCTTGACAAATTGTGTTAGGAAGCAGTCATTTGTCATTTCCACCATTTCAATTTCGTCCGTCGTGCTCCCCACCGGGTTTTTCCATTTTATATGGGGGAAGTTGAAATCCCCCATTAGTATGGTTTCTCCTTTTCTACACGCATTTCTAATGTCATTGTTAACAGATTATTTTGTTCTGCGTCTGAATTTGGCGGTCTATAGCATGCTCCTATTATGCCCTTTCAGTAGTAAATGCACTAATTAGCTGTACAATATTCTCTGATCTTCAAAAACAAAGAATGTAAAACAATTAAAATATCCAATCAATACGGTTATATATTATTACTTCATTATTAGAATTGTGCTGGAGACAGTATTTGGCATCAAGTGCCAAATACTGCTAGGAGACACTATTTGGCATAACACCTGAGGCAAACTAAACCGGTTGCCAGGTTCCTAAATGCAGTGTAACAGGTAGTGCATTAATAAGGCAAACGTTTGCTGTATTTATTTTAATTGATAAAAGTAAGTGTATTTACACTATTCTTTCAGAAATTGACATTTGCATGGGAACTGCATATTATTATTATATATTTCTTAGCAGACGCCCTTATCCAGGGCAACTTACAATTGTTACAAGATACCACATTATTTTTTTCACATTATTTTTACATTCAATTACCCATTTATACAGTTGGGTTTTTACTGGAGCAATCTAGGTAAAGTACCTTGCTCAAGGATACAGCAGCAGTGTCCCCCACCTGAGACTGAACCCACGACTCTCCGGTTAAGAGTCCAGAGCCCTAACCACTACTCCACACTGCACAAGGTATTACACAGCAAAACGTAAGTTTCACAGAAATCGTGAAATCCATGATAAACGAGAAACAAATACAGCCTTACTGATAGATCGTAGGTGTTAGTTGATGGAAAATATTTGTAAAAAACGCAGTTTCGGAGGGGACAGAAACAACTGCAACTAAATTATACTAAAACTAATGAAATGTAGGTGTGTGTAATATATCATTTAAAAAGCAAGTACAATACTTGAGCACATACTTATTTTTTAATTCCATGGTTACAGAAAACAAACGGCCTTGTTACATAAATTCATGCATACTTTTGTTGAAAGCGAGTAGCCTGTGGTGTCTTCTCTAAGTGGAACAGAAGTACAATTTAATTTGCTCCTCAGGGAATTGTTCTGTCTGGTTTGTTTAAAGGTGGTTGCATCTGCAGCTTTATACAGCATGTTATGTAGCTGTCTCTCCTGTGAAATAATGTATTCCCTCTTGTCATGGTCTTCTTATTTACTGACCTCTCATTGTTTTTAAACTCTCTCCACAAACAAGTTTAGTAAGGTTAACAGGATAAACACCAGCAATAATACTATACTATAGTTACAGAGAGGCAATACAGAGAAATAGATTCCACTGCCTGTTTGTATATTTTGGGAGAACCAACCCTTCTAATAATAATTCAGCAGACCTATCTACAGGCCTTTTAAGCAAGGACTGTATTGGTGGTTTTTCTTGGTTTTGTTTTAATTAAAATTATATTAATCCCTTCTGAGACTTTTGATTTTGTCAAAATAACAATGTTTCATCTCTTCAGAGTCCTTGTGGGTAAATGATCTCTGGGAAAACTATGCAGTCTTTCTGGGGAAAAAAGAAGTGATGAAAGAAGCAGCAGTTTGGAGGGAAGGGAAAATAAGCCCTTTTTGAAAGCCATCTTTATCCTTTTAACATGTTTGATTATTTGTAGGAACCTTATCTTTCAAATTAATGCATACACAGACTTAAAAACTAAAGGATTAGTACAGTCATGTATATCCGTGTATTGTGTATTCATACACAGATATGTATGCACTCATGGTATGTGTGCTTCATGGTATAAGAAACAGGGATTACCATTTACTACAAATGCACTATTTATAATCTCTGCAGATCAAGAATGGATGTTTAGTTTTAAACACTTCTAATGTGTGATTGTTTTGCATACACTTGTGTGTCTTATTGATCTCTGCATTGGACCAGGATCGTATTGATATGTGCACTGTAACAGAATATCAAGAGGAATGGTAGTTCCTCGCGCCAAGTTACAGCGAAGCGCGAGAACTGCCAGTCTATATCATTTATATTAAATGATTTATTTCTGTTTTAAAATGGAACATTTGCCTGCAAAATAAATCCTTCTTTATATAAATAAAAAAAACGGTTTGGTATACAAGGGTTTTGAACCTACAACCTTCAGTTTGCAAGCATGTTGCATTAACTGTCAGTGCTACACGATCAGTTGAGACAAGCTGTATTTTGAAAGATGAGGTCAGCAAGCTGAGAATTCTCCAGACACACATTTTTGAGATTTTTCGAGCCACCATTCATTCTTCATCAATGTCATTCTGTGATTTTGAGCTGGGGCTTTGAAAATTTTTAGTTTCCTGTGAGTGTAACGCTCATTGTGGTCCTTATTGGTACAAGGAAATATGGTTTCCTCTCTCTGTACTGGTCGATGAGAGTAACGCTATTTGTGTTATGCTGAAGGATAACCTATATATTTGGTAAAAATAAAACATAAATAAATAAATACATTATAAATATTGAAATAAATGAATACATTTATGTAGTCCTGCACCACCAGAGTCCCAGAGGAGAAAGCCCAGCATTTCCACCCTAGAGAGAATGCCCCACGCCGTGGCTGCAGCACCCAGCCCTCGCCAAACAGCAGCCGAGTTCCGAGGTTGCTGTTGGGGCTGTGCTAGCTAGCCTCTGCCCTGCTGAGTGGAGGGGGGCAGCGGTCCCAAGAAGCCCGGACCCAGGAGGTACTGTCGTCCAGGACTGGCACGGGGGTCTGGGATTGGTGGCTGCCCTGGAGCCCCGTGATGTGGCCCAGACCCTGAAGTGGTCGTCACATTGGGAGGGGGGGCGGGGCGGGAGTGTTAATGTTAGTGTATTGCTGAGAGCGCGTTTTGTGTCTAGGGGTGTCACATGCACAGTGCAGCTGTGGCAACATTTAAGAAGTGTTTCCTATTTAACGTTTCCTGGGACGAAGCACCTTGTGTCTAATTAAATAGACTGAAACATCTTTGTAGTGCCGGCATCTATATTTTCTGCTATACTCAGGTAGAATGGATTTAATCAAATATTTTAAACAGAGATGTCAAACAAAATCACAGAAAATGAATAAAAATACACATCAAAGAATGATGATAAGTTTTCAGTATAAAACATGACACACTGTCAAAATGAAAACATTACAAAGTTAGTGTCGGGTATGACCTCCCTGAGCATTTACACAATCAAAGGCAGCGTTGACGCATAGGCCTGATCAGCCTCTGGATAGACTGCTGTGGGATGTTCCGCTGCTCTTCCTGTGCAGCTGCAGCCAGCTGGCGAAGGTTGGCTGGTGGTGGTTGCCCCACCGGTTGGCTTGAACAACACAACAGTCAGCATAACGGTCCTGGGCCGGTGTAGTGACCCTCTGCCTTCCAGGACGTGGCCTGTCCCTCACAGAGCCAGCTTCCTGGTTTCTCTGGACTAGTCTGCTGATTGTTGAAGAAGAACATCTCATTCTCCGGGCAACTTCTCTCACGGACAGGCCACCTTCAATCATGCCCATAGCAATTGGCGATCTTCATTACTGAAGCAGGTCACGGTCGTAGCTTTCACTGTTCTTGCGTTAATTATAATCATATCTTTTTGAATGGCTATTTATACAGATTCTTAATCAGCTCATTTTGGCAATTTTAACTCAACTCAAATAACAAACACTGAGCACCTGGCATTTTTATGAAATCACATGACTTGAGCTCAGTATTTTGTTATCCCATGTAACAATACTACTCAAACAATGAACAAGAAATGCTAATAAATAATAATAATAATAATAATAATAATAATAATAATAACAAACCTATCTGCTTATTTAAAATGCAAATGACATTATGTATGTATCCAATGAGCTATTGATGTTTTGAGCTATTGATATATAAGGCAGGATGCTACACAGATTCACATCTTAACCCTTTCAACAGACTAGGCTGCTATTTACATTTACCTTATTCAAACAGCAATACATTACCTCAATATAGGTTGAACAATTTTGTTATTCTCATGTGTGTGTGTGTGTGTGTGTTATAAAGTGAAAAAAAGAAATGATATCTGAAACAAAAACACATTGGAAATGTGAAAAAACGGCAAGTTACAAAAAGTGCACAGCCATTTAAAGTAGAGATATCAAAAACACAAGCCAGGTTTCAAGAAAACATTGGGGCAACCTTGCCCAGCACAAAGCAAATAGGTACAACTGTAAAACCGATGGGGGCCAAGGTTGCCCCAATTGTTTCTACTAACTTGGCTTGTGTTTTTCAGGCACAATAAAAGCAGATCAAACGAAAGGAAAAACACAAGCCAAGTTAGTAGAAACAATTGGGGCAACCTTGGTCCCCACCACTTTGACAGTTTTGCCTATTTCCTTGCTGCTGGCCAAGGTTGCCCCAATTGTTTCTTCTAACAGCTTGTGTTTTTGGTACAAGTTAGAAGACACAATTGGGGCAACCTTGGCCCCCATTGGTTTTACAGTTGTGCCTATTTGCTTCGTGCTGGGCAAGGTTGCCCCAATGTTTTCTTGAAACCTGGCTTGTGTTTTTGATATTTCTACTTTAAATGGCTGGGCACTTTTGATAACTTGGCATTTTTTCACATTTCCAATGTGTTTTTGTTTCAGATATGCTATAAATCATGGCTTATATTACCACATTTATTATTTAACATGACACAGCCCTTTGACACTAACCTGCTTTGCATATGCCAGAAACAGACAGGCAACATTTCCATAATCCTTTCTGAACTGCATGCTTGTACATAAATTAAAGAAAACAGGAGAAAACAGATGTGCTCATATCACTTTTATTTTTTTAATATGATTTTATTCATTATTCTACTATTTTTAGTATTGTTTTTATTTATTTGTTATCTTATATTTGTAAAGTCTTTTGAGAGGCATGAAATGCACTATATACATATAAATGATGAGGATCATTTTAAATTGCCTTGTTACTATACTAAATTGAAAATGTTACTATAGCCATAATCTTGTTACTGCTGGTCCCATGTTTGTTTTCTTTGTGGAGACCTGGGACATTTGGAGCTTGGCTGGAAAATAACTACTTGTGAAAAATGCAACATGGGTAGCACTGTGCTAAAATAGTTGTGGAATATTACCTAGAAAGTCAACTTATACAGCAATATTTATTGTACCTTATAAATAAGGCCCTGTGAAAATCATGGACATTTTCTTTAAAATTCACAGCAGTGTCACAGGTAAATTATCGTATTTCGCGGAATATGCACGGAAATATGTTATAAATTACGTGTACAGATTCTTATTATTTTTTTTAAAACAGCAAATATACAGATAAATGCACTGACATCAAAATTAACATCAAAGTTATTCAAGCACTTTACAACAGCTTGTGAAACGGTGTTCTAATTAACAGCCTGTAGGTAAAGTGTATCTGCAAAGACAGCTTTCAGTTCTAGTACGTCAGGTGCATGTTCACCATTTAGGTCTTGCCAAACAAATACAATGTGTAACCCATACTGATCTTGTGCATCAGTCGACTCGTCAGTGTCACCACTGACAAGCAACCGGACTGTTTTACCCAGTGGCGAATAGTGGCTTGAAAAACTGGTGGGGCACAGACCCCGCTTTTTTTTCGGGAGTGGATGGAAATGGTAACTTTAAGGTGGGTAATCACAGTGGTGCAATTGGCAACCTGATTTCTTATTCGTGGATTGATGTTTTAATTTCGAAAAATAAAGAGCAATCTTTTTTATTTATTTATTTTTAACAGAAGATCCAATAACCAAATACACTGTTGTGGAAAATAGTTTAAAACAAACAAACAAACAAACAAAAAAATTCCATTTAGAAAACTTCCAATTAAAAACAAAAAAGGAAATACAAAGCAAAGGACTTGAACTTTTAACATGCGCATCAGATTTCAATTTCACATTATGATAATAAATAAAAATAACTAATTTCATTCGTACTTATGGTTGTTCATTTTTGTTAACTAACATTTTGTGTTCAAAGCAAAGCAAACCATTTTATTTAATCTCACAAATCCTGACTCATTTAATTACCGTTTGACTGGCGCAGGACTGCCGGTGGTAGCTGCTAGCTTGTTGTCTTCAGACGGTTCATCAACAGTTTTCTGCCGTTTAGACAAATTAGGGCAACCAAAACAAACAGCTAATTTTTGGATTATTTTCTTTCCCCTACCGCTGTCAGGCCATACTTCATGTCTCTCACTCAGTGTTACGTCACGTTGCGCGTCCGTTTGGACTGTAAAGTGTAAAAGCTGTGTGCATTGTCCAATCAGAAGAGTTCAATGTTGAACCTCTCAAAAATGACAGTAAATATCCCAATCACAAACAAAAATTTGAAATGTGCGCTGTTGCAGACAGTAAGCATGTCATTGGTCAGTTGTGAGTGGCGGTTCATGTGTATACTAATTGAAAGCGGTACTGATTGAAGCATATTGAGCCACCAAAAAAATCTTTTCAGCAATTTTCTTCCCCTGTAACGCAGTGGCTAAGCCACTGCCTGGCAGAAATCTGGGGGGGGGGGGGGCACGTGACCAGGCGTGCCCCCCCTACGCATCGCCATTGGTTTTACCATTTCCATAATCTCCTGCTTGTGATACTCGGCAACTTTAGGTAAGTATTCATGTCTCAGCTGGGCTGATGAAGGAATCACTCCACCATTTGTCTGAAGAATTTCTGTAACTTTTGGTTGTCCAATTTTCAAAAGGGATATTTGCTTAAACAAACGCCTCTGTCAGGTTAAAATTTAATAAGTGGACTTTTGGAATATGGAAGTCACTGTTTTTTGTTTCTTTGCAAGTAAAGCAGTTGCAGTACTGCTCTGGATTTCCGCCTTTCTCTTTCGGTAAATATTTGCTGTCAACAGACGAGTTTTACAGAAGAGCTTACCTCCATTGCTGTGTAAACTCCTCCTGGATACTGCTTTACTTGATCTGCTGCAGACACATTTTTAGCCTTTTTAGAGACATCCATTTTCTTGTTTACAGTGTGCAGTATTTTAATTTCCCGCTTAGATTGCATATAGTCACATGACATAATAACTGCACAGCACTGTGTGCATGGCGATTACACAGGCACATCTCAGAGCTGTACAGTTTCATTAATGTGATTTTTTTTGTATGAAATACAAATAATTATGACATTATTTTTATTTCTTAAGAATATTGTAAACATCGTGGTATTGGGCTAATTTCACGATTTCCACGCAGCCTGTGAAATCGCAATTTTCACAGGGCCCTACTGATAAAACTGTCCACCAGACTGGTCATTTAAAACCTTACTTTTGCTTTATCCATAGCCTAATTGTATTTGTGTCCCATGGAATTTGATTGCAACTCATGGCTCACAATACATTAAATGGTTAATCTCTGAGTAAAGGTTGAAGTAAAATTAATAAAGTAATAGGAACGGTATTGCATGCACAGTATGGCTTTTAAAATCAATTTTTTACTTGTAATTCATAATCCTTCTCTCCATGTTGAGCGGCATCACAAGGTTTCTTTGCAGGAAAGTCCTCCAGTTAGAATTGTACTTACAGTAACAAATACAGTACTGTATCAGGCCACTACTGCTTCACTGAAACACTGCAGGTGAAAGTCACAGCTATATATTATCTCCCCCTTTGTCCAGCACATAGAGAGGCACACAAAAAAAGGTTAGACAGCTGTTCTGATGATAACAAAATAAAGAGATGGACTAAAATACTTCTAGTTGAAAAAGTTTTCCTGAAGATTATTTTTATTTTTACTGAAGATTGACTGTTTATGGATTACCTGCTCAATTGTACCTGTACCTTCAGAGGTTTTTCAAAATTTAGAAAATAAAAGGCTGAACTGCTAGAATTAATAGGTGTTGTGAAGAAATATACTTATTTATTTTTATTTAATGTGTGCAATTATAATTCCGACCCCCCCCAATCTCCTCAACGAAGAAATTCCCCACATGGCTCAGGAGATGCAAAGATTCAGTGGGTGTCAGAGCAATGAGGAGAAACAGTCCCTGACGCTTTTACCTCCCTAACCCATGGGAGCGCCTGGGCCAATGTGACGCTCCTTTCGGAGTCCCCAGCGAAGACCAGCCTAACACGCACAGCCAGGACGCGAACCTGCGCTGTATGACTCATCCTGCGCACCACTACTAGGTGAGCCACTCGAGGTCCCCAAAGAAATATACTTCATTAATTAGTAGTAGGGGAATTTGTTTTAAATCTATATGCTTAGGGCCTTATTTACGAAAGGGCACTAAGTAGCTGTAACATGCACATTAAGTAGCGAGCCTAACGTGCACCATAAATCTACATTTACTGCCCCATTTACTTACAGAGAATGCATTAATTTACGTGTACACTCTTTGGCTAATTTACATACCATAGCGTGCACAATTACCCGTGACCATCTTGATATAAAAAGCTCCAGCAGTTTAGGTGTATCTTTTGGTCAGTGGCTTATTGTGAAAGGTGGAGGTGGCTTACATTGACCAAAAATGAGTGGTCAACAGATGCAGTCCTCCAGGGACAGGCAGATGTAACGCAAATTACAACTGCACGCAGAGGAGTTTGAAATTCTAGTGGAGGAGGGCGTTTTAAATTATAATACGTTGTTTGATTCAGTGTTTTATTTAACCACTCTATTATTTGTATCTATGTAATGAACTATAAAATAAAATCTAAAAATGATAACATTCATTCACGTTTATTCACGCTTAATATAACCTGTTATTTACAGAACATTTTCACTGCTCTATATAAAAATTACTTTAATGCAAGTAATGTCTCCATGATGCCAGATAGATTTCAGCCCAGAAAAATAGGTTTAAATAGTGCGCCTATCAGTGGTTAAAGCCTGGTTTCCAAACAAAGTAATTATTGTTCACTTTAAGATGCACACTACGATTATCACCGTTTAGTAAATACGGTGTGAATAAAGCTCATTATTCAGAGTGGGGTGCCTCATTTAAATATATTATCATGCATTACCATAACAATCACATATTCATTCTGATCACCATAGTGCGACACAACAAAATCAGCGTGTGTCATAATATGCCAACTATTTTGCATGATAATTAATAAAATTGTACATAGTGCACCATAATGTTTAGTGCCCTTTCATAAATGAGGCCCTTAAAGCAGCAGGATTTTTTTTTTTTTTAAAAGCAACAAAAAAAACCCCACTTTATTAGTTGGATACTGCAGACATTTCTGTGCAATTTATTAGAGCCGACATTATCAGATGCACTCTAGTCTGCTACAGAAGCCCAGAGCAGACTGCAATATATCTGCAACTAATCATTTTTTGTGGGAAATAATGGAAAATTAAAAAATGTAAAGTTTTATTTTTATAATCTTTTTTAATATCCTGCTGTAGGGAGCTAAAGCCATTATGTGAATTAATTCAGCTGATTCACAAAGGTTTAGACAGCTTACCTATTTCTCGTTGAGGGCCATCTGCAACCCTTTGAAAATAAAGGTGAAATAAGGTTTCAGAATGAAACGTGACACTACTGTGGGGTAGTCTAAAACATGGGTGAAGCATGGCTAATTGTTACCATAGGAACATACAAAACTGGTGGTATCAATGATTCCATATAGAAGATGAAAAATATTTAATGAACTCACTATTTCAATACTGTAATCAGCTGCAATGTTGCACCGCCTGTCTTAGATAGCATGGTTGAATTAAGTTTACAGTAGCTAAATAGACTGATGTTGTTCTTTCAGTTAGGAAGCTGCACAGTCAGTTAATCAGCTTCCAGCTCAAGATGGCTTCTATCAGACAGTAGAAGCCTGCTGTGATGTCAGGCCATCAACTGTGAGTCAAATCAATTTGCATAATGTTTTTCATTTCCAGCTTCGTAAGCCTGTCAGTGACCACTGTCAAGTAGACTTTCTTGTACTGCAGATCAGAATAGGTTAGCACCTGATTTTCTGCTGCTGGTTTCAACAACAACAAGCAGCTCGGATTCCACAAACTGCCACTTGACTCCACTGACAATGCCCAGATACATTAAAATCAACTATGACAACAATAACGTTTTATTTGTATGGACATTTCCCAGTGGGGAGGGACCGCCTGACAAACCAAAGAACAACACAGAAATTCCAGGTTTTAAATGCCATTGTTTTTTTGTTTTTCTTATAAATCGAGAACAAATATACAGTGCCTTGCGAAAGTATTCGGCCCCCTTGAACTTTGCGACCTTTTGCCACATTTCAGGCTTCAAACATAAAGATATGAAACTGTAATTTTTTGTGAAGAATCAACAACAAGTGGGACACAATCATGAAGTGGAACGAAATTTATTGGATATTTCAAACTTTTTTAACAAATAAAAAACTGAAAAATTGGGCGTGCAAAATTATTCAGCCCCTTTACTTTCAGTGCAGCAAACTCTCTCCAGAAGTTCAGTGAGGATCTCTGAATGATCCAATGTTGACCTAAATGACTAATGATGATAAATAGAATCCACCTGTGTGTAATCAAGTCTCCGTATAAATGCACCTGCACTGTGATAGTCTCAGAGGTCCGTTTAAAGCGCAGAGAGCATCATGAAGAACAAGGAACACACCAGGCAGGTCTGAGATACTGTTGTGGAGAAGTTTAAAGCCGGATTTGGATACAAAAAGATTTCCCAAGCTTTAAACATCCCAAGGAGCACTGTGCAAGCGATAATATTGAAATGGAAGGAGTATCAGACCACTGCAAATCTACCAAGACCTGGCCTACCCTCTAGACTTTCAGCTCATACAAGGAGAAGACTGATCAGAGATGCAGCCAAGAGGCCCATGATCACTCTGGATGAACTGCAGAGATCTACAGCTGAGGTGGGAGACTCTGTCCATAGGACAACAATCAGTCGTATACTGCACAAATCTGGCCTTTATGGAAGAGTGGCAAGAAGAAAGCCATTTCTTAAAGATATCCATAAAAAGTGTCGTTTACAGTTTGCCACAAGCCACCTGGGAGACACACCAAACATGTGGAAGAAGGTGCTCTGGTCAGATGAAACCAAAATCGAACTTTTTGGCAACAATGCAAAACGTTATGTTTGGCGTAAAAGCAACACAGCTCATCACCCTGAACACACCATCCCCACTGTCAAACATGGTGGTGGCAGCATCATGGTTTGGGCCTGCTTTTCTTCAGCAGGGACAGGGAAGATGGTTAAAATTGATGGGAAGATGGATGGAGCCAAATACAGGACCATTCTGGAAGAAAACCTGATGGAGTCTGCAAAAGACCTGAGACTGGGACGGAGATTTGTCTTCCAACAAGACAATGATCCAAAACATAAAGCAAAATCTACAATGGAATGGTTCACAAATAAACATATCCAGGTGTTAGAATGGCCAAGTCAAAGTCCAGACCTGAATCCAATCGAGAATCTGTGGAAAGAACTGAAAACTGCTGTTCACAAATGCTCTCCATCCAACCTCACTGAGCTCGAGCTGTTTTGCAAGGAGGAATGGGCAAAAATTTCAGTCTCTTGATGTGCAAAACTGATAGAGACATACCCCAAGCGACTTACAGCTGTAATCGCAGCAAAAGGTGGCGCTACAAAGTATTAACTTAAGGGGGCTGAATAATTTTGCACGCCCAATTTTTCAGTTTTTTATTTGTTAAAAAAGTTTGAAATATCCAATAAATTTCGTTCCACTTCATGATTGTGTCCCACTTGTTGTTGATTCTTCACAAAAAATTACAGTTTCATATCTTTATGTTTGAAACCTGAAATGTGGCAAAAGGTCGCAAAGTTCAAGGGGGCCGAATACTTTCGCAAGGCACTGTATTCTTATAGTGATCAACTATCTTTTGGTTGGCCTTGACTTTCATTAGCGCCACAAGCGTCGACTTGGACCACAGAACTTCAAGGTGAGAGCCTTCATCGACGGCAGTCTTCCTGGCTCAATCCATAGGGAAATAATTCTGTAAATCGAGAAGTTTGTATGTAGTTCTGAGAGCAGTATCGATACAGTCAATTGTCTTTTCTTTCCTGCTTTGTAACTGTCTAATATCTGTGGGTGTAGATATGCTTGCAGAATCAAATCCACACGGGCAGCAGTGTGGAGTAGCGGTCAGGGCTCTGGACTCTTGACTGGAGGGTCGTGGGTTCAATCCCAGGTGGGGGGACACTGCTGCTGTACCCTTGAGCAAGGTACTTTACCTAGATTGCTCCAGTAAAAACCCAACTGTATAAATGGGGAATTGTATGTAAAAAATAATGTGATATCTTGTAACAATTGTAAGTCGCCCTGGATAAGGGCGTCTGCTAAGAAATAAAATAATAATAATAATAATAATAATAATAATAATAAGTGTTATATCAGGTCCGACTGAGGCTGATTCAGCTGCAAATCACTTAGCACTCTCACTTGGCTCCTTGCTGACTGAAACACAGAGGCAGGAGCCCTAATGGTAGGAGACTCAACAGGAGGTAGATGGGTGAGGAGAAGCTAGAAAAAAAGGATAAAAGCCCTTTCTTCACAATTTCAATAATTTAGTTTGAACCCTTTCTATCCTGAATCCCCTAATGTATTATATATGGAGGGACAATATTCTTCTTTTAGAAAGCAGTGAATAAATCATGCTCACAAAAAATCAGGTCAGAAGTTGGAAATATAAATCCTGTTTTTTTCCTTGAAAGACCTGTGGGTGTGTCCAGGATTAAAAAAAGGGTTAAAGAGTAACAGCTGAAGAAGTGATGGTGTTGCTCCCTAAAGCACTATTTGCTTTTGGTCTCTTTTTATTACTATTAGTTTTATGTGTTAGACAAACAGATATGGTAGTTTCCGTTTAAATTTCAGTTGCTTCCTTTGTTGTATATGTAGAATAGCACACCCTTGGGAATAGCTAATCGTATTCTGCTTAACTATATTGTTTTAACTTGAAATACTGTTTTGTGAAAAAGATACAAAGAAGCTAATATATATATATATATATATATATATATATATATATATATATATATATATATATATATATATTACTAGTGTTTGGTGAAACTGGCACCTGCTCTTTACATTTCAAATCACAGCTTTAACCATTGCAGTGCTACATTGCAGTAAGTAACATATTTCTATAGCACCACCATGTAGCAGTACTGTAATCCCACACAACATGCAACAAGAGGAATTCTGCTGGAATAATTAAAAAGCAGCTAATTGGAGGAAATAGCATTTAATGTGCAAAATATCCCCACTGAATTGGTCTGGTAGTTTATTCTGATCTTTTCTGATACAGAGTGCCATATGCATAAAACGTACTTACTGCTTTATAAAGGTACTGTCTTAAGTAAGTTTTGATCGCCTCGTTAGGATAACGTGCCATGGAAGAACACATTTCTCATTAGCATATTGTCATAATTAACACGCACCTGAGACCACACAAACAATAAGTCATATCTTGCTCAGTCTAATTTCTTAGTTTAATTCATGTTTACATGAGTATCTTTCTTTAAGCAAATTATTACACTAATGATTATTACACTGGATTAAACTTTGTTTAACTTGTATAACAAATTACATGACTTAATTTTGTTCCCTAAATAATATGATCTCTTGTTCCTCTACCAGTGCATTTGCTATGTGTGCTGACCCTACTTGGATCTTGATCATTGAAACCTGAAGCATCTCTTTGTAAATGATTACTTGTGCTGTTATCATTGCAGAGAAGGATGAGGCTACTTATTAATGGCTGTGTCCATGCTGTCATTAGCTGCAGCTATGCTATTTGTAAATGTGGTAATATGACTAGTTCCTGTACTAATATTATTAGCAGCTTTTGCAACCCCCCCCCCCCCGGTGAGGGCCATGGGCAAAAACAAGCAGTAAGCGAGGGTGGCGTTATAGTGAGAGTCCAAAAAAATAAATAAACACACACACACACACACACACACACACACACACACACACACACACACACACACAATCTTCTACGTTTGCAGTAAATTCAAAAGTTTTGTTTTTTTAGTTATACAATTAGAGTATCTCCAGGCCATTTTAATAAAACATTAATCTTTTTTTTTTTTTTTTTTAAACTACAGTACTAGTTCTTAACACAACAGTAGGTCTACTAGTGACGTTTTATCATATTTTCCCCTCTGTATGAAACATACATGGATACGTTTGAGGAACGGTTTATACTTTAAAAAAAACTAAAAAGAAAAAATAAACACTTATTTAGTGTTTTTTTTTTATTTACTGTACTATCATTTGAACTTCACTGTTTGTGGCACGACTGTAAGCCTGCTGAATACTATCCCCCATTGAACGATGCCATCTATTTATTTCACAAAGCAATTTAAGCTCAACAGCATTCTTTTTTAAGCAGTTAAAAAAAAAAACGTTGAATATGTACAGGCAAACACTTTTTTAAAACGAAAAAGTAAAACAAAACAAAAAAAACCTATCCTGCTGTTTCCAAAACTGATGTTTTCGTTTGTCAGCCTTCATTTGTTCAACACTTGCACATAAACAAACAAACCTCTTGCCGATGCATACTTGTATATATTTTTTTTCTTTTGCTCTGGTGTTAAATGTAGGGTCGACTCGCCATTTTGTTTTTTTTGTTTTGCTTTGGGAGCGGGAGTGTTGATGACATTGGTATGAACGTTCACTTAACAATGAATTAGGAAAGCGAGGTTAACTGCATAACTTTTTTGTTTTAATTGTCCATGATTATTTCGCTGGCGCTACAATGAGGGAAACTACAATGCTTATATATACACATTTGCTTGGCTTGGGAAGTTGGCGGATGGTGGATAGCGGGGTGGTGATATAACGGGTACAAATAGCACTGTTTTTATATTGGTGACATTTATTCAGAGAGAATAGCTGGCGGTATGCGAGGGTGGCGTCATGCTTGCATGATGTTACACTGGTATGTGCAGTGGAGAACACTTTTTGTTAGCTTTCTCTCATGACATTAACAGCTGCACCATGCCCATGCTGCCCTATATTGCTTTTATAGATATTATCTTGTAGGTGGTGGTGACGTGACTTGATAAATACACTGGCTGATTGTTTCCTTAACTGCTTGTCAAAGCACCTTAACACAGACTAAATAAAAAAATAATAATATTTGAATAAAAAAATAACACAAAAAACCCTAATAACCACCACTTAGAATGAATGCAAACATTATACAGTACAAAAGGAAAAATAATATAGAAAGAAGAACAGACAATTTGAAGCTACTTCCTCTTTAAGGGCCTGATTAACAAATATTTGCAAGAAAAACTAAACAAAAAATGTTTTTGGCAGAAACACATATGTGTACACCCACTTGTTCAGTTGTGCGGCTTGACTAGGTTACTACAAAAGCAAACCTAAAGCAGAACCCCTTTCAACAACCCCTTTGTTAATGCTATCTGGCAGTGTCTGAGTGCATTACATGGGATTTAATATAAGACAGGATGTCAAATTAAACCTCAGTGGTATTTATTTAAAAGTGCAAGGATGCATTAGGCTTCATAAATGGAGCCCTTAGTCTTTTGCACTATATGCAATACAGGGAGTTACAGTAACTTTATCTAAACTCTATGAATATGTGTTGGGAATCAGGTGCACTTTTTAAGATGGAAAAGAAGAAACTACCAGTTGACATAATTGAGTTATTAAAGGTTTTCAAGACTGTGCTCGGTTTGTAGACTAATACTACAAAGGAGGTATATTGGTTGAAGGCTTACTGTATATCCAGGATTGCATAGTGCAGAAAGAGAGATTTCTGTGAGCATGTAGTTGGTTCAATCACAGGGCAGACAAACATAAATGTAATTACAGTAAATAACTGCCAGGCACCTATTCAATAAAGCCACAAAACATTCTCATTTTTAATGTGGCATCTTCAAACTGGGTCAAAACCTGATAAAATCATTTCTTTAATAAATTTGCCAATAGAAGAGCTAATCGTGATTTACAAGATTAAATATCAGAGCTATTGCCATGGAGTCTGCCAAAAGTTACATTGAGGAAGGGACTGTACAATGCCAAAATAGTATTAAACAGAAATAAACTGATGTGCTGTTTAATGGTAATGGATATTGGATTGTATTTCCTTAAACTGATACATTGTCTGTCCAAAATATTTAAGCTGCTCACAAAATGAGTGCTGCAATAATAATAAAAAAGGAACACAACCGTTTTTTCTTTTACTTTGAAACTAATTGAGTAAGTTATTCCCTCCTTGGTTTTCAACATTGCTTTTCAGTTTGAGGTATGGAATTCATCCACTTTAGTGTAATCTCCTCTGCTGACATTGTGACTTCCTTTGCCTATAAAGATACTCCCATTCAAGTTCTGTTGGATGATTGCCCCATTGAACGTATTGCTGTTTGCTTCTTTTCAGGAGTTTATTACTGTGTGTGTACCATTCCCGATAGCTTAGACATATGTGCATGTATATAACAAATTACATTGACAGAAAACTGATTGTGTGTTTTATACATTTATAATTTATATTAATGCTGGGACAAATATCCGAATATTCAAACTAATATTTTTACTCGAATACAAAAAAAGAGATGTTTGTATTCGCTGCAAATGGCAAAAATACCTTGCACTTATTTACCGTCTCACCAGAATTTGCACGACAGTTTCAAAAAATGGCAAATGAAAAAGAGCTCCATGTGATATGTGAGATTAATATATATGTTGTGTAGTGATTTTTATACAGACTATATATATATATATATATATATATATATATATATATATATATATATATATATATATATTGTTGTGACTTACTGTTATGTGGATTGTAATAAACAAGAACCAAAATGGTGAGTTTTTTTCCCCCTACACTTTACAACGCCATTTCCACGTTTGTTTTATTTGAAGTGTTTAAAGTTAAGTTTTTTTTTTATTATTTGTTTATTTAGCAGATGCCTTTATCCAAGGTGACTTACAGAGACTAGGGTGTGTGAACTATGCATCAGCTGCAGAGTCACTTACACTTACATCTCACCCAAAAGACAGAGCACGAGGAGGTTAAGTGACTTGCTCAGGGTCACACAATGAGTCAGAGGTTGAGGTGGGATTTGAACCGGGAACCTCCTGGTTACAAGACCTTGTCTTTAACCACTGGACCACACAGCCTCTGTTCAGCTGCAAAAAGGCACAAGTAAACCTCATGTTATTACTTTATGAAAACATGTTGGCCACTACTGAAGAAATGGCAATGGCAAGGAATGAAAAAAAAACAATGCTTTGTCAACTTTAATTACTATTTATTTCGGGAATATATGAAACAACATTTAACTTGAACTGCTATTCGTATCCTGTGTTTTGCAGTTAATTCACTGGGGTAAAGTAAGTCCGACACAACTTATTCTTTAATCCTAGGATATGTTTCTATTTGAATGTGTTACATATTGTAAGGTCTTGCGGTAAAATAAAGGCACACACACAGGGGCCCGGCCATGCCCCCTGCCCCTGCTGCTATGCTGTCTCTGCCTACGTTCAGAACAGTATTATTCAGTGGTGTAAATTTGGTTTCAGAAGTGGGGGGGACAGTTTCTGTAGCTGATGCATGCATTAAGATTATTCTATCTGAAATAATGAAAAGGTGAGGGGGACATGTCCCCCGTGCCCCCCATGTAAATTACACCTATGTTTTTATTACTTTTTGAAAAACGAACGAATATTTAAATTATGAGTGAATATCCGAACATTAAAATCCCATGGACATCCCAGCACTAATTTATATACATATTGATTCAGGTATTTTTTTTTAATTTAATCCACTGTGACAGAGCAGAGGCACTGCACATGTGCTCTGTCACATGCATAAGTAAGCCATCGCAGTTGCCATATCTTGCAGATTTTTAACCCCCTCCTGTTGGCTACATCTCACAGAATTTCAACCTCCCAAAAAGATACAAATTGGACCCCATGTGGCGAGATTGCACACTGTTACAACCTTCGTGTTTAACAGTAATTTTTGTGAAGAGACCTATTGCCGAAGGGGGCTCCAGAGAAAACAAAAAATTCTGGTCAATCAATACTGAACATTTCAACATTATAAAAAACAAACCACCACCACATTAAAAACAACATAGTATAAGCAGTGGAGGCGCTGGCAAAATACTACTATTTTATTTGAAATTCAATATTTGAAATATATAGTTAGACTTGTTGGATGTGTGTTCATTGCTTCCAACTCTTACTCTATGAATACATTTTAAAGTAGTTTATTTTGAAGTGGGGATATGTTGAATATGTTGTTATTTATTATTATTTTTTATTTCTTAGCAGATGCCCTTATCCAGGGTGACTTACAATTGTTATAAGATATCACATTATTTTTACATACAATTACCCATTTATACAGTTGGGTTTTTGCTGGAGCAACCTTGGTAAAATACCTTGCTCAAGGGTACAACAGCAGTGCCCCCCCCCCCTCCCTGACGACCCTCTCGTCAAGAGGCCAGAGCCCTAACCACTACTCCACACTGCTGCCCACTATTATGATTGTGAAAGGGTAGATCTGTTTATGTCTGGCCAGCCTATAATACTGGAGGGCTGACGAATTGTGCAACCAGGCAGACACAGGCAGCAACAGTCACTTTTTTAAAGTCCCTGTCTATATTAACCAGTTTAATCCTGCTGTTAGTCAATCCTACTGTAGTGCCTGCTGGTTGCTGACCAAGGTCCTGAAAACAACATAGTTGCAAGTATAGGAAGTAGAGGGTCACAGTCTAAATCGTGGGACATTGACTCAATGCATTGTTGCTGTTTGCAGCCTGTTGTTTCACCTATTTTGTGACATCTGAATAAATAAATAAAACACCAGTTATTTCAATTAACTTACTGTTCGCCTCAGTCCTTCACGGCTTATACTCCCACTCACTTACACTTATAGCCCAAAGACATAATGAGCCCCTGGAAGGTCCAGGAATAAGAAAACTGTAAATGCACTTTAAACAATTGGTTGGTTCACTTGTTTAAGTTTACTTTGAATTACTGATTTGAACTTTTCAAATGATCTAAATCCCTTTTGTTCCAGTAGAGTTTTACTCTGTGATCATCTATGTTACTTTATTACTGTCAAACATGGCTCATGGGTTGAGCCTGTGGAGTACATAATACCCATTATGGTTGAAAAATAAAAACTTAGGAGCAGCCTTTGTTCAGTAATTTGGGATATTTTTTGTGTTCCAGCTTTAAAAGATTAGTCAACAGTAAGTAACTGTTTTTTGTGTGTCATCTCAAATGGAGCACTTACACTAATGATGCCATAAGAGCATTATATGTCTGAGGTTAGGTTGATGTCTGCAACATTAACTCTGAACCATGCTTAATCTTGGGATATGGACCCAGATTGCTTTAGTATCTGTTGAAAAGACCAGTGACTCAGAAAATGGTATTGGGGCAGGGTGTTAATACATTTTTGTATACATATACTGTATTTCTTGTTGAATTTACTATGTTTTCACATTGGAGTTATGTTGTCATGAAAAATGCAATCAGAATTATATTTAAAGATCATTGGTTTAGAAAATGATTTGGGGGGCTTCAGGGTATCATTGTTGTATTTCACGTGTTTGTTTATTCACACCTGCCAGCTCTGTTTGGGTGAGAAACTGCTGACTAATGGTGTTTATGCATCAATTGCAGAGTTCATGAATGATTTACTTTAATACAAAACTGGAACTTCATTTTAATGATGTTCCAGCTCAAAGGCCAGACAGAGTTGTACTCGGTTAAGTGATTCTTCTAATACAAGCGGCTGGACATTGGTTTCTTGGATTATTGAAGCTTCTGGAGAGCAGTTTCCTGTAGCAGTCATTGCACCAAATGTGTGAAATAATAACTTAGACTGCCTAAGATAACTTCAAAATATGTGCATTTGTTTTTATAAAATATGTTGTCCTTACAGTTTATTAAGTCACACTATTTCAATGACAGCCTTGCCTTGCTTGTTCCACATTGTGATGATAAAACAACAGGGTTAAAAAACTAAAACTCTCTTTTGAGTAGAGTTTGTGAAGATTTTTTAAGAACCCAACTCCTAATGACACTCTGTCATCTTGGAAGTAGAAATCACCATTGGGAAAGTGGTTGTGATCTGTATGGAGGAGGTGGTCTTGGAGTGCTTTCAGGTACCATACCTTGTTTGGCCATTCAAGTGCATGTTCGTTAATGTTAGTATGCAATATAGCAACTCTTATTGCAGTTGGTGTGGGTTTAACACCTGCTAAAATACATAATTCTATGGGGCATGTATGTTGATAGACATGTAAGGAGTTGTTGCTCATAAATATTTTGTGAAAATGTTCCTATATATATATATATATATATATATATATATATATATATATATATATCCATTGTGAAATAAATCATTTTTAGCATAAGTTAAATTTGTTTTTTTCTGAGCTATACTGTGAAAGTCAGTTCTATTGTAAAATTGATTTTTGCATCACAGTCACCAAAGATAAAGATTCAGCCGTAATTACTAATCATAATATTTAATGGAGATGGAGGGGGTTTGGCAGAATTTATTGGCTTGTTTCCACTCCCATATGCAGTTTCAATATGTTTCAGTTCTGTTGGCTTAGGCTAATTTAGGTGACTTTTCTAATTGAGATATTGTTGTAGGAATCCTGCTGACTGTTGATATAAACACACTGGATATGTCAGTGCTTTTAACAGCTGATGCCCTGACGCAAATTGGTAATTGGGTTCAGATGACATTGAAATAATGGGGACATGCCATCACTAGTAGAACAATAATATAGCTAGCTGGGATTCCCAGTGCCAAGAATGTAATACTTTATAACAAAATGTGTCTCAAAAGGTCAGCTGTGATGCTGCATTGTACTCAACAGCAGCTGAGAACCTACAGGCAAAGAAACTACAGACTGTAGAATTTTAACCAAAGTATGGGGGTTATTAAGGCCTGGATTTGACCCTCAAAATATTGACGACAAATATAAGGTAAAACTAATCAATGTAGAGATAACAAAAAATCTCAATTAAGTACTGTAGAGCTGTGAAAAAGCGTTAAAGTTGGGTACAGATGGTTTACAAGGTAGAAAAAGAAGTAGAGATCAAAAATACATTATCCTTATCCTTTATCAGTTGTATGCCTCAAGAGTCACTCTCACACTTAAACAGCGTGTTAGTGTATTTTTTCATCTCATATGTTCTAATGGGCTTAATAATCTCATATTGAAACCTTGGTATGTTGGTTTTCAAACCCTTTTTCTTGATGTGCACAGAAAGGGAATGCATACTGAATGCATATGCTATTGTAAATCTGTTTCTGCTTGCTCAACTTACATCTCTACATATCCTAAAATAGCCTTTATGATCTTCCCTAAATTGAGCCTGCAGCTCGGAATGACCTAATGATATTGTTGTGTCTGTCAGTATTTGTTATGCTAAGACTTTATGATCAAGTAAGTTGAAATCTCCTGCCCCAATCAGTACACCACCTGGTATATTTGTAAAGGTACCTTATGCCACAATGCTGTTGAAACAGAATCTTCAGTATATGGTGTATGTGAACCTTTTTCAAATATATACACTTCAGGAATAGAGAAAGCCTAAATGATCAATTGTGTTATATTCTAGATGGCTGGGCTCAAAGAAAACATTAACTTAGCATCTGACAACCGCTTTACCTGTACAGTATTAGTTCAGGTTGATGGATTATAATTAAGAAGTTCATGCTGTTTAACAGATTACCTGTTCCCCTGAAATGTATGATTATATCCATATTTACAATTCTGGTTCAGTTCAAGTTGATGTTGTCTGTATTGAAAATGAAAGTAAATGGGGTCATCTTCTTTACTATTTGTACAGCATCTGTGTTCAGCGAAGGTTATAACTGTAGGGGTGCTGCTGTTTGCCTGAAGGACAAAGTATGATATAATGAAAAGGTGAAGGCATTTCCAGTAGTCCAGTTGAAGAGAAGTAGCCTGTCATTTGTTACTGATAAAAGCCAGTCTCATGTTTAATACCACAAAAACATCACTGTAGCAAAACAGAATGATAGCAATTTCAAATGATAGATACTTTTGAGTTCTGGGCGTGCACACCACAGCGTAGATAAACCGGTATTAGAAAACAATTCTGTACCATCAGCCAGTCAGCTTCCAGCTCTAGCTGGCTTCTATCAGATGGTAGATGGCCACTGGGAAATCACAGCACCAACTGTGACTCAAACTTAAAATTAATCCGCGCAAGTGTGGGCTTTTTCATTTTCACCATAAAGAAAAGGAAGTTCACATATATTGGACTAAACAAAGACACAATTGGTCAGAATGTATTTTATTATCCACCAAAACCAGCCAATCAATACTTTGCAAAGTAACCAGTTTTGTACCTGCAACTGCAGAGTCAGCCAAGCACAGCCTCAGCTCGACTGGAGCTCAGACAGCACCTTTCAACAACAAGCCGAGACAAGGACAGTTCCGTAATATTGCTCCGTTCAGATAACTGGCACTGTCCAGATGAACTATAAGCAACTCTGACATTTTTGGGACTATATTCCTAAAACTTTTCTCAGCGGAAGGGTACCCAACGAATCATTCCAAGTTCAAGATAAATCTAATAGCGACAGCGCCCTCTGAGTGAAGGCTGTAGTTGACCTTGACCTTTGTTAGAGAGAGTCGTTTTTTACCCTTTTAAAACAAGAAAGTATGTAATGGGTTTACCACTTACCTTACATCCTTAGTATTTATCACATTATTTTTTTTTTTTATTGGGTGCATAAAAAAAACATGTTTATATGCTGTAACAATGATTGTAATCCAGATGATATTTTCATATATTCTGTCAGGCATTGATTTCAGATATGTTGTATTGGAGTTTAAATTCTATACATTAAGCTTGCCAAAGAAAAAGAAAACTTAAGTATAGATTGAATTCTTAAGCTGTGACAGTTTTTTTCTGGTTCAGGAAATCCATCTCTTGAGCGACATTATACAGTTTTTCAGTCAATTTAACCAGGACTTTGTCTTATCATTCAGCCAGCAACCTGTACGTTTATGATTTGTCAAACGTCTACCAAATCTTTTTAAACACAGTCATGACTATTTTGATATTATTATCCACATGACCTAGCGCAACGTCATTAGGCATCCCTGCGAGGGGAGCTTATATGTTTTTGTAAATCGGTCACCGCCTCTGTTTGGACTGTTAATATCTATTTTTTCAATGCTATGGAAAGCATTGAAAAAATAGTGAGTTCCGCTGCTAGGAGCCCTATTAATGCAATCCACCATGACAGCAATAATAAGTCAATGTGAATCAAGTGACATCTGTTGCAAATAAAACAACAATCCAAAATCAGTTAAAACCAAGGTTATGAAACATCAAACAGGACATGTGAATCTCTTTAGTGCATTTGTGTAAGCAAAATATTCCAGAGAGGGTCCTATTTAGTGAATTAAAAGTTAAAGAATTGGATAATCTGAATAAACCCCAGAATGTTTTAACTTTAGATTTCCCTACTGCCTCATATATATATATATATATATATATATATATATATATATATATATATATATATATATATATATATACTTTCCCTGAATTTAAAAAGGTTGTGATTTTTTAGTTAGAAAAAAAACCCCCTTTTTTTAAAAACATTATTAAAGTAGTTAATTGTTTCAACAGAAAGTGCTGTAGTTTTAAGACATGTACATAGTACACCCTGGAAAACAATGTACTAGTTTTAAGCAGCAGTTAACCAAAAGCACTTAAGATAAAGATAACATTAATAAAAGAGGCCCTTTGCTGGTTTGGAAGTTACATTGTCCTTGACTGTTGCTTAGGAACGGATGGCAGGGTCTGTCAGATAGGCTATTAGTGACCTATAGTGATTTATATGTTGATAAATTATTGTTAGTTTTCAATTGTGAAAAGGAAAAGGTCCATACATGGGACACTAAACTGGACTGATCATTTCTGGTAAATTACACAAATTATTATGTGGTGAAAGAATATATTCTCATACCTTGATACCAGCGTTTTCTAATGTGCAACATAATTAATAAATGTTTGTTTTTTTTTACAAACGGGCTGGTAATGACAATCTGTTTATTACAGTTGTCAGTCATGCTTTCTCTTCAGTAGTTTATTTCAGGACTCTTCCTTTGTTATAAACCAAGGGATAACAGACTTATTTTTATCTATTTTTATCGTTCATGTTTTGTTTTTCAGCTACTTGTGTAATTGATATTTGGTGGTTATTTTTTTTAGTGTAGTTTAGTTTAAGAGTTGTTGCTTTATGTTATACTAAAGTTTGTTTTCAAAATGTTTTTTATTATTATTATTATTATTATTTATTTTTTTATTATTTATTTCTTAGCAGACACTCTTGAAATGTAGAGCATGAAACAACCAGCTTTTAGCCTATATAATACCAGACACCCTTGAAAATGCTCGTCTGCCAAAGTCAATACCCTTTTTAATAAATAAAGTAAATAACCCCCTGATCTTCTTGTTTGTGATGATAGTGTAAGGCTAGCTAACTCACCGTGCAAAATTGAAAATGGCAATCTCGTACTGCTCCTGTGACTCTGAAATGTCACTCTTGCTCCAGAGCTGACTTTGATAGTTCTGTGACCTTAAGTGCCTACAGGAACTGCATATTTGTGTTCTCTAGTTTATAACTTAACCATTTCAACTTTTGAAACACCTGTACCTAAATTACAATGATATTTACAGAAAAGTTGCCAGGGACCGGTGGCGGTGGAACAATTTTCTAGTGGAGGTGCTGAAAGCCATTGAACAAAACTGTAACCTCTGTATATGATGGAAGCCATGCATTCAGTTGCTATTAAAAGGTATGGACTGTGTCCCAGGAACACAAACCTTTATTGTCATTAGGCATGTGAAGTAGTTGCCAGCAGGTATTAAATAAATCAAAACACACCTATGTCTTAATGTGTTGATTTCAAAACAAGAAGAGCTGCCCTTCTCTCACCTTTACAATTGAGTGTTTTAAAATCTGATTGGAAGCGAATTTTCCTGTCATCTGGGGCACTGATATTTTTACTGCCCCACTCCAGTTCTGAAGCTGTAAACTGACAATAAAACTATGATGCAAAACTAGCAAGTGCAACTGATTTGTCACGTAAATGTAACTCAAGCTACTACTGTGGAAACTGGGATATGTATCAGAGATAACACCTTGCCCAGGATTGTATCCCACAATTCACTGTAGAGATGACACATTTCTAAGGAAACCCGAAACTCAAAAAACAAAAAAGAAAATCATAACCAAAGGATAAGAGGAAGGTAAGACATAAAATATAAATGAGTTTTAGTTAGTTTGATCACGACAGTTTCTATATTAACATGTTTTATTCTGTTTAATTAATACCTTAACAGCTTAAAATGTCTTAATGGTAATTAAAATACGAGTTTTGACACCCCCCTAATTGCCATCTGTATATAAACCATTGTTGGTCAAGAGTGTAGACTACTGTATAAGCCTTATAAAATGCATTTCTCTTTAGTATTGTCTCTGCAAATGGCTTAAGGCTTTGTGAAGGATGCTTATGAATGAAAATATATGTTGTTCTATTCTAGCGGTGCATCTACTAGAATATTTTTAGTTGTAGCTTCTGCTTGATTATACACTAATGCACAGTTGTATTTTAGGGAAAAGTTAATCCCATATGGTACCTGTATTATTTCTTTGTTGTGATAAACTCAACATGGCTAAATACGCCGGTTGATAGGTTGACAAGAGAAAACTTCTGAGGCTTTTTATTAATGGATTGTTTTCATTGCTCTTTTTCCATTAGAATAACATTTAATTTGTACTGTATATATTATTGAACAAATGGTGAGTTAATGCCTACTGAAGGAAAATAACCTAATCTGCTAATACAGATTTATATTAACATACTAAATTACAATTGCACAATGCATTTGTATTTGTAGGCACACTTAAACGTAGCTTTCATTAGTTGACTTCTAATGTTTAAGCAGTGTTAATCCACTGGGAAATGTACTTCATTCATTCCCAGAAAGGATAACTTTTTACATTTTATAATAATATTTGGTTTGGAAATCATTTCTGCTGTTATTTGAAATCTAGATAAGTAAATTAAATTACAGCAGGAAAATGGTTTAAAATAAAATTATGCAACAGCTGTTTTTGATAGTTGTGGATGATGGCATGCCGTTGTTGATAGTGGTGGATGGCACAATTATATATAATGTTAGCCAAGGTTTTTTGTTATTTTTTGTGTTTTGTGAGGTTGTTGACTGTGTGACTGTGCTCTTTGGATTAGTGCTGCCCACTATGTATAAGTAGCACTTGTCAGGATAAAAGGAAGGGGCCCAAAAGCAGTATTCACAGTCTAGCCCTGAGCATATTTCTCCAGACACTGGGACTGTGACCACAGGTAACTGACCAGAGCAAAATCAGTCCCTTGACATATGCCTTGGTCTGGTTGTAATGTATTAATGTAGCACAAATAGCAGGAATTGAAACCTGTAAAAACACATTAACTAGCTACATGGCACGAATCAAAGATTTCTCAAATAAATCACAGCTGCACTAAGTTTATGAAGTCATAAGCTTCCATTGCAAAAGGAGACAAGTCTATTTGCTGTATTTATTTTTAATTTTAGTTTGTATAGCACACAAAAGGAATCTGATATAGGCCTAGCGATACAGTTTTGTTTATTATTATTTAAATAGAGGTTGACATTTTTATTCATACAAATAAAAATAATACTAGTAGTTGGAAATACATTTCAATGCAACCATTTGAACATAACAAAACACTGCAGTCTCTTATTAGCCTATTGGTGGCAGTGTGGTGGACAAACTGTCTTCACAATCACATTGTTCAGGGTGCTTGACTGTGTTTCAAGAGAGGCTGTGTGTGTTAATTATGCCAAGGCCTTCCTATTTTTGACTTTAACCAATAAAAACCTCTAAAACACCCGATACAAAAAAAAATGAAATCGGTGTACGCCAATAAACATCGGAAAACACCAGAAATGGTTACTCAAATGGTTACTCAATTCACCTTGAGCACTCCTTTCCCATTAAAAAAAAACAAAAGAAAACGTACTACTACGACTACGACTACAAAAAAAACCCTACCTTTCCCAGTGCAGCTGGGCAATGTCCCTCCTTCCTGTCTTGTAGCTATCAATGATTCGTTCTGAATACATAAACCCACCACAACTATTGAGTGGCAGCAAATTCCTACATTTCTATTGGAGACTCCACTTGCGAGATTTAAAATGAGATTACAATTAGAAGGCATGCTTGCAGGATTTAAAGCTATATTACGTTAGAGAGGTCGAATTTAAAACAGAATTGCAAATTGTGGCGAAATGTAAAAAAATGCCTACACACAAAAATGCCAATAGAATGTGACCGTGACCGTGACCATAAGTATTTCGTTGTGGAAGACAGCAAAGGAAAGAAGGTACAACTTAAGTGTGCAAGTACTGTCGAGTACTATTATACATATTTTGACCGAGCATTTTGGAAAGTAAGCAAACAATAATTTCATATAGTATATAAAAAGCAAAAGGCCCCCAAAAAAACACATTTACATAAAACTCGAAAATAGCTCAGAAATAAGCACAGAAAAAGGAAAGGAATAAAAACCAAAAAAACAGAAGCCCTAGTTATGCCCAATAAAATAAACATACTCATTTTGCAATTCATTGTCATTTTTCTGCATTGTAAAATTATGATAAGGGATATTACTGGATCAAAATGGGTCGAAGGATGTTGAAGTTTAATTAGGTACAAGCACCTAAAAAGAAAGTGGGACAGTTTGACTGCAAGCTTTTGGACCAGGTTGTTATACTAGAAGTTAATGTTAACTGAGCCTTTTCTAAAATTGTTGTTCACAGGCATTTGCATCATGCTGTCTACATGTTTCAAGGTTGAAGCTTGGCATGCCTTCTTTCTTAGTTACTTTCCTGTTTAAGTATTCCATTCAACACTCTCAAAGCACATTGAAATTCTAGCCTTGTCACCAGCCTGATTGTGCATTCTGCAGGAGAGAGGACCTTCCCTCCACTTCACCAACAGCAACATGTTTTATTATCCCCTAGCAGAGTATGCTGAAGAAGACAGGAGAACCGCAAATGCAGCCTATAAAACATTAGGTAGCATATAAGTACTGGGCAACCCCCAAAGACTGAAGAGACTCAAAATCAGTTTTAGACGTCAGAATGAAATCTTGAGTATTTCACATGTTTATAGTAAGCAGAGGCCAGAGCAAGGCTTTGTCAGCTGTGAAACTACCTATGTTCCTTATGCATATCTGTATTCTCACTACAGGAACTGAACAAATATCCTATACTAATTAAGAAGGCTTTTGTATGACTTGCATGACATTTGTAAGTACAGTACTGGTTTGTTCATTGTTATTTTAGTTCACCATTATGTAGAATGTGTGGTACTGTACCAATTCATCGAGAACAATAAACAATACCAATGGCTCTGCCTTTTTTCCACAAAATTGTGTTTTAGTCATTATAACTTTTTGATAACATTTTACAGGAAATACTGAGGTGATATTTGAACCATTTGTTTCCTTGTTATAACAGTGTTCCTGATTTTTAGTTGAATTAAGAAATTTAAAAAAAAACTGCAGAATGCTTGAATTGTAAATACCGTAATGTATGTGTGGAAGTCAAACCAAGATGTTTAAAATAAACACAGAAATGACAAACATAAATCAATACAGATTTACCAGATTCAGACTTTTACAGTAACATATGTGTCATAAACTTTATAGTTATAAGTAATTTGACAGATTCTCTAGAACAAACTGAAAGAAGCATATGGGGAGGGTCTGAATAAAAACTGGTGGATCACATTGACTACCTGGTAGGTACTAAGCATACAGTATACTGTATTGCAACCAACAGTGAAGAATTAGTGTAAAGGTGACATATATGACCTCAGTCTTGTAGGCTATGTTAATACATTTCATTTTGATTGAGCATGTGATCAACAATACAGCTCTGGTATCATAAATGGATAATTGACAGTGAATAAATGAATTGTAAGCAGACATTTACAGTATGAGTGTTTTTTAGCCAGGTGATGCAGGTGTTGGCAGAATTAAGATGGGTCATACATACTGTATATTTTTTCTAGTGTGAATTCCCATATCAGTCAGTATTGTCCCCGAAGAAGTTCTGCCTCCAAGACAGTTTTGTCTTTTTTTAACTGATCAACACCAATGTGTTGTTTGCCAGTTCAAAATGAATCTCAGTAATTGTGTAAACAAGGGAAACCGAGGGGACACGTTGTTTTGTGTTGAGTAACTAACACATTTTAATCCATTTAATTAATACCTAACAACTTCAAATTTCTTAAATGTAATTACTCAGATAATACAAGTTTCGGCACACCCCGATTAAACAATTTCTCACCCCTGTGTGTTGTCATTAGTCTGTGTTCACTTTTCTCAGATTTGCCTCAGATGCTAATTAAGCATGAATATTTCAAAATTAAAGACAATGGAAAAGTTTGTCTCAGTACTAAGATACATTATCTGTAGATTTGTTTACTGACGGTTAGATTCTGCAGAATGTGTGTGCACATTACATTTACATTTCTGTATTGTTGAGAAGTTAATTAAAAATTATATATACAGTGCCTTGCGAAAGTATTCGGCCCCCTTGAACTTTGCGACCTTTTGCCACATTTCAGGCTTCAAACATAAAGATATGAAACTGTAATTTTTTGTGAAGAATCAACAACAAGTGGGACACAATCATGAAGTGGAACGAAATTTATTGGATATTTCAAACTTTTTTAACAAATAAAAAACTGAAAAATTGGGCGTGCAAAATTATTCAGCCCCTTTACTTTCAGTGCAGCAAACTCTCTCCAGAAGTTCAGTGAGGATCTCTGAATGATCCAATGTTGACCTAAATGACTAATGATGATAAATAGAATCCACCTGTGTGTGATCAAGTCTCCGTATAAATGCACCTGCACTGTGATAGTCTCAGAGGTCCGTTTAAAGCGCAGAGAGCATCATGAAGAACAAGGAACAGACCAGGCAGGTCCGAGATACTGTTGTGGAGAAGTTTAAAGCTGGATTTGGATACAAAAAGATTTCCCAAGCTTTAAACATCCCAAGGAGCACTGTGCAAGCGATAATATTGAAATGGAAGGAGTATTAGACCACTGCAAATCTACCAAGACCTGGCCGTCCCTCTAAACTTTCAGCTCATACAAGGAGAAGACTGATCAGAGATGCAGCCAAGAGGCCCATGATCACTCTGGATGAACTGCAGAGATCTACAGCTGAGGTGGGAGACTCTGTCCATAGGACAACAATCAGTCGTATACTGCACAAATCTGGCCTTTATGGAAGAGTGGCAAGAAGAAAGCCATTTCTTAAAGATATCCATAAAAAGTGTCGTTTACAGTTTGCCACAAGCCACCTGGGAGACACACCAAACATGTGGAAGAAGGTGCTCTGGTCAGATGAAACCAAAATCGAACTTTTGGGCAACAATGCAAAACGTTATGTTTGGCGTAAAAGCAACACAGCTCATCACCCTGAACACACCATCCCCACTGTCAAACATGGTGGTGGCAGCATCATGGTTTGGGCCTGCTTTTCTTCAGCAGGGACAGGGAAGATGGTTAAAATTGATGGGAAGATGGATGGAGCCAAATACAGGACCATTCTGGAAGAAAACCTGATGGAGTCTGCAAAAGACCTGAGACTGGGACGGAGATTTGTCTTCCAACAAGACAATGATCCAAAACATAAAGCAAAATCTACAATGGAATGGTTCACAAATAAACATATCCAGGTGTTAGAATGGCCAAGTCAAAGTCCAGACCTGAATCCAATCGAGAATCTGTGGAAAGAACTGAAAACTGCTGTTCACAAATGCTCTCCATCCAACCTCACTGAGCTCGAGCTGTTTTGCAAGGAGGAATGGGCAAAAATTTCAGTCTCTCGATGTGCAAAACTGATAGAGACATACCCCAAGCGACTTACAGCTGTAATCGCAGCAAAAGGTGGCGCTACAAAGTATTAATTTAAGGGGGCTGAATAATTTTGCACGCCCAATTTTTCAGTTTTTTATTTGTTAAAAAAGTTTGAAATATCCAATAAATTTCGTTCCACTTCATGATTGTGTCCCACTTGTTGTTGATTCTTCACAAAAAATTACAGTTTCATGTCTTTATGTTTGAAGCCTGAAATGTGGCAAAAGGTCGCAAAGTTCAAGGGGGCCGAATACTTTCGCAAGGCACTGTATATATATATATATATATATATATATATATATATATATATATATATATATATTGTGGCAAAGTGGTAAAGACGTGCAGGTGTGTGCAGTGCAGAGCAGAGTAATTACACGGACAACGTTTGTACAGGTGCAAGGGTGTTTATTTAATTTAATAAATGTCCAGAGCCTTAAGGCAAACCTGCAAATAATAACAGTTGGAAGTGATACAGCGGCGTGTATCACTTCGGTTTGTAATCCCACGGGTTTGACCCGTAACCCAAAGTCCCATTCCGTCACCCACACAAAACACAAAACACAGACACAATTAGACAGTGTGTGATTCTAGTGCTAGTGGTGAAAACAAAGACAGTTCCGATAGTGGAAAAGGTGAATGGTGAATTCCAGGTTTTTTCTGGCCTGCGGCTGCAGCTCCGGATCGTGCTCAGTAATCTTCAGTGACTAATAACACACAAGACACACAGTGTTAATACACAGACACGAAAACACTCACGGTTTTTCACAGTACGGGCTCCTTCTCGGTTATTTAACTTAACCATATGCAAAAGGAACAGATCACTCAAGCCATGCCCCCTATTTATACCCTCGCCCCTGACCCCGAGGTTAACGAGCGCATCCGCTCCTCCAGTCCTCGGATGCCACGCCGCTTACCGTCCGGGTCAATGAGCTTGGGTGCCGTAGCTCTGCCCCCTTCCTAAGTGACCGACTTCCACCTACCCTATGGAATAAATTGTCGTGCCATTTAATTAAGGGTACTCTGTTCCTCTTGCACCGTGCCCTCACAGGTCGAGAGGGAGATCTAACACCAAGAGTCTGTCACAATATATATATATATATATATATATATATATATATATATATATATATATATATATATATATATATATATATATACACTAATTAGGATTGTGTTAAAGCCATTATGAAATTATGAACAGCAACATTGACTGCTTTCTTGTGTATATTTAATCTTTAGTTGAATAGTGCCACTATAGTTATAAAACAATATGAATTCCTCAGTGCCATAATTTAAAAAGAACTTCATAAAGCTGGGCTAGATTATTTCTGCATACAACAAGAAAAAAGACCATGGGGTAGTGAAAGGTATTTAACCAATATTGAAGCTGTGAAATAAATCAATTCTGGCATTCGTTTTACAATTACCTGAGACCTTAAACATACTGGATGGACCTCAAAATATATTGGTACATTAACTATATGTAGTTACATTGTATTTACAATGTACTACGATATCATACAATTGCTACTAGATAATTCTCTCTCAGACTTTCTGGTTCAGTATGAACTAATACTTGTTGGAGGGTATTAGCATAAATGTATATGTGTACAGTATTATTTTATCAAAATCTGTATTTATTTGTTTGTTTAATGAAAGAAAACATGCATATTTATTTACCTGCATGCATGTCCAAAACGTGAAAATCATAAAATCCCAGTTGGCTGGTAATTATGCAAATGAAGACATTATTTAAAAAAATTGACAGCATTAAGAAACAGAAGGACAGCGCACATGTGGAGCTGTGTGTTTGTTAAATACAGATCCACTGTGGACCCAAGGAATAGGAAACACACAGGCTGTTAAAAAGAAATTCCAGGAGTAAAAAAAAAAATATTTATCCTAGAAAACAAAAGAGTGGTAATTAAGCATCCCCATGAGGGGAAGGTTATATCCGCTGCTGTTATTTAAACTGCTAAAAAATCATAAACCATTTCAGATTCTGACTTCATATTTTCAGTGTTCCGGAAACTAGGGGTGTGCTGCTACTCATTACTCATCCTTGGAATTGATTTTTCGGTAGGTATTCAGTGACTCGATTAATTAACATGTTGATTTTAAAAAAAGAACCGCTGCCCTTCCCTCAATTTACAATTGACTGCCATTCAATAGCAGTTACAGTAACTTCGGCATTGAGGCCCAAATTTATTAAGGGGAAAAACTGACCACAAAAAAGCCACGTAATGTGCGTGTTCAAAGGCCGCACTCATCGTCAAAATAATGACCGATTTTATAAGACTAATTAGGTGAAGCAGGCGATTCCGCAATCAAACAATTTAAATACCCCTCACCACAATTAGCAGTGGAGAATTACACACCTCTCACACTAAATAGCGGGTTTGGGTCAACCCTGCGTGTGTAGGCTACACATTCCAAAAGAAAATGAATGACACACAAAGACCTCAGCCTGGTACTAGTCATGGTGATGAGGATGCTTAGAAGCGAAAACTGAAATTTACCAATATGAAGTGGAGATTTTGGCACAAGCAGTACTTATAACACGTGAAGATGTGTTACAAGCTCGGAATACATCACCAGGGCAAAGGAATAAAATATGGAATGTGCGGTGGCTTCTTAATAAACAAATGTACCACTTCAGAGTTTGTAGTCTAGGTTGCTTATACATCATCCAGTTACTGTGCTTTGCATATTAGTTCAACTTCTTATTTCGTATAGAATAATTCCACGCGTACAGACTTTTCAAACTTCAGAAACAATACATTTATTTACTTACATCCATGGCAGTCAAACAGGTGGAAAATCCTTCCATTGTACAGCAATATGTTCAACAACAATAATCTCAGGGTCACTTGGCAAGCGTAAATTCATATTATTATTAGTTTTGTAGCGTGCATGGGGGAAGGCAGCAGTAGGGCTGGTAGGTGACGTAATCACACAGAAAGACATAAGCCCGATATAAGCTCCTTACAAAGGAGCCGGCTTCTTTGTACAGCGGTATCGGCACTATGCTTTAGTGCGAGAGGTCCCAGGTTCACGCCTGCGCTCCGCCTGTGTGTGGATTACCTCACCCTGTGTGATGCGCCTGCCTGCGGGAACCAAGATTGCTACAGTATTATTAATATTTTCAGTAGTAGAAAACTGTGACTGATAACCTGCTTGGAACGGTGACTGTTAAATACAGATCTGTCCGCTGCAGTTGGTGCTGGTGCAATGCTTACTGTATATCGCAAGCAAGTTCAATTACATGTAAATAAACAATGTGTATTTTTATTTCTATTTAAATTATAAAAACATTATTATTGTTCTATATAATGTATTTTTAAACTACATGTGAATGTTTTATTCCATTAATATGGATTACCTGTAAAATAATAGGATTTTCAATCAAATATAAACAAGTAGTATGGTGACATCATGTCACAAAGACGGCCAGAGTGGGTGGCGTCAGACCAGAAGCAGGAAGGAATACAAACACAGAGACTTGGATTTTGGTTAGGCTGAGCGCGTGATCGCGCTCAGCATTTAATAAACAGACAGAAAATAAAAGGTTTGAAACAACAAAAACACAGGACACAGCACTTGCGCCAAAATAAACAGACATACAAAAACGACTAAACACTAAACAGACGGTGCAGGACAGACAGACGAACAAACACGGTGAGTGAAAACACGTTAACTACTACTTTGACTATTATTATTATTATTTTACTTCACCTCCGTCTCCAATCCCGTTCTCCACTCACCGAACACCTAACCACGAGTGACTAAACGTGCATCTATTTATACTGTTTGTGCTGGGATTCAATTACTAATTAATTATTCACTTGAATCCCAGCACGTGAATTCATTCTGTGCAACCCCGTGTTCACATATTATATTTTAAATGCACGTGCGTGATGTGCAATCCCGTGCCTAAATACAAATATACACTTTAAATACACGTGAAACACAGACCCGTTTATATCCCGTGTACCAATCTATACACCAACATTAACATACGCACACATACATACATACACAGAACACACAAATGCACACAGGGGCGGGGCACTTTGCCACATATACCCCCCCTTGTGCGCAGCACACATGGCCTCAACAGCCACCTCCCCCCTTAAATACCCAGCAGTCCAGGCCAAAGTCTCGGGCTGGGAAGGGAGGCTTCAGTGGGCCCATGGCTGGAAATGCTGTCAGCACCCCTGCCGGTAGTGGCACGGCTGACAGCCTGCTGGTCCATGCTTGCAGCGAACTTGCTGCAGGGGATGCTGGTCTCCTGACCTCACCCCCTTCCTTCGTAGCCGGTAGCTCCCCTTGGTGGGTCTCCGACCACAGTACTGCCGGCAGCGAAGAAGCTGCAGTGGGAGCAGGTCTCTGGACCTCCCCCACGATCTCCGGCAGCGAAACTGCTGCTGGGGTTGGTGGTCTCCAGACCTCCTCCCCCTTCTTCGTGGCCGGCAGCTCCCCTTTCTGGGGCTCCGGCCACCGTACTCCCCGTGGTGGAGGTATGGGAAGCAGAGACAGCTCCTGCTGTTCTGCTTCTGGCAGTGGCAGAGGCAGAGGCAGCTCCTCTGCTCCTGGAAGTGGCAGAGGCAGCTCTTGCTCCTCTGCTCCTGGAAGTGGCAGAGGCAGCTCCTGCTCCTTTGCTCCTGTCGGTGTAGGTGGCGGAGGCAGAGGCAGCTCCGGCTGCTCTGCTCCTGCCGATGTAGGTGGCGGAGGCAGAGGCAGCTCCTGCTCCTCTGCTCCTGGAAGTGGCAGAGGCAGCTCCTGCTGCTCTGCTCCTTCCGGTGGAGGTGGCGGAGGCAGAGGCAGCTCCGGCTGCTCTGCTCCTGCCGGTGAAGGTGGGAGCAGCGTGTAGTCTCCTGCCGATGGAGGTGGGAGCAGCGTGTAGTCTCCCCCTTTTTCAGGGGACTGGTGCTGCTCTGCCTCTCTTGCAGCGGACTGGTGCGGCTCTGCTTCTGAAGGGGAAACCAGCAGGCATTCTTCCTCTGCTGGTTGTGCTGGGGAAACCAGCAGGCATTCTTCCTCTGCTGGTTGTGCTGGGGAAACCAGCAGGCATTCTTCCTCTGCTGGTTGTGCTGGGGAAACCAGCAGGCATTCTTCCTCTGCTGGTTGTGCTGGAGAAACCAGCAGGCATTCTTGCTCTGCTGGTTGGGCTGGGGAAACCAGCAGGCATTCTTCCTCTGCTGGTTGTGCTGGAGAAACCAGCAGGCATTCTTCCTCTGCTGGTTGGGCTGGGGAAACCAGCAGGCATTCTTCCTCTGCTGGTTGGGCTGGGGAAACCAGCAGGCATTCTACCTCTGCTGGTTGTGCTGGAGAAACCAGCAGGCATTCTACCTCTGCTGGTTGTGATGGGGAAACCAGCAGGCATTCTTGCTCTGCTGGTGAAGGTGGGAACAGCTGCCTCTCAGGCTTCGGATTCCCGCGGTCCCCCCGTCTGGGCGCTGGACGCTCGCGGTCCCCCCGTCTGGGCGCTGGACGCTCGCGGTCCCCCCGTCTGGGCGCTGGTTCCTCCTCTTCATACTGGGTGGGGCATATGGCTAACGTGTGCCCATAAGCCCCACAGCCAGGGCATAACTCTGCTGCGAGGTTCTTTAAAAAAACCTCCCAGCCATCATCCCCGACCTCCTCCCTTTTGGGCTGTGGACGCCCCGACTCCTCCCTTTTGGGCTGTGGACACTCGGGTTCCCCCCACTCAGGCGTAGGACGTTCGGGTTCCTCCCACTCAGGTGTAGGACGTTCGGGTTCCTCCCACTCAGGCGTAGGACGCTCAGGCTCCTCCCACTCGGGCTGTGGACGCTCAGGCTCCTCCCACTCGGGCTGTGGACGCTCAGGCTCCTCCCACTCGGGCTGTGGACGCTCAGGCTCCTCCCACTCGGGCTGTGGACGCTCAGGCTCCTCCCACTCAGGTACTGGAGAGGGCAGCGACTGCTCCTCTCCCTCTTGCTCACTGGACGGCATCCCTCCCATGTCTGCAGCTAGGTAACCCAGCACCACCATGGTGAGGTCACGAACGGATGCCGGGTTGTGCTGTTGCTCCCAGTCCTCCCATCGTTTCCCATCTCGCATCTGCAGTGCGTGAATAACCATGGGGAGGTCACTGGCGAAGTTCCCCTCGGGGTGCACCAGCCAGTCCCATATTTCCCGGGACGGTGGGGAACCCGGTGGCAGTGGGGGTAGAGGGGTGGCTACTGCCCCGTTGTGGCTGTCCTCCTCCCAGCCCGGCATGCAGGATGAGGGCTGCAGCTGTTGTTGCTGCTGCTGCTTCTGCTGCTTCCTGCAGCTCTTTCTTCCCATCCTCGCTTTACTATTTTTTTTTTTTTTTTTTTCACAGAACCCCCTCTCCTGGTCTGACACATGGAGGCGCTATTATCCCACGATGACACCACGTGTCACAAAGACGGCCAGAGTGGGTGGCGTCAGACCAGAAGCAGGAAGGAATACAAACACAGAGACTTGGATTTTGGTTAGGCTGAGCGCGTGATCGCGCTCAGCATTTAATAAACAGACAGAAAATAAAAGGTTTGAAACAACAAAAACACAGGACACGGCACTTGCGCCAAAATAAACAGACATACAAAAACGACTAAACACTAAACAGACGGTGCAGGACAGACAGACGAACAAACACGGTGAGTGAAAACACGTTAACTACTACTTTGACTATTATTATTATTATTTTACTTCACCTCCGTCTCCAATCCCGTTCTCCACTCACCGAACACCTAACCACGAGTGACTAAACGTGCATCTATTTATACTGTTTGTGCTGGGATTCAATTACTAATTAATTATTCACTTGAATCCCAGCACGTGAATTCATTCTGTGCAACCCCGTGTTCACATATTATATTTTAAATGCACGTGCGTGATGTGCAATCCCGTGCCTAAATACAAATATACACTTTAAATACACGTGAAACACAGACCCGTTTATATCCCGTGTACCAATCTATACACCAACATTAACATACGCACGCATACATACATACACAGAACACACAAATGCACACAGGGGCGGGGCACTTTGCCACACATCACCAATAAATTATGCAAATGAGTACCTTCGAAGGCTCAAACCTTCCTTCGGTGTTCGGTATCTTCGAAGGTCAAAATGTACCTTGCAGCCCTACCAGAATGCCATATTACAAAACATGATTTCTGTAGCATTACTAAAATAACGGTGGAGGATGTGCCCTCATTGTATTACATGTATATAAGACTTTTTCTTTAGTGCGCCTCGGAATATCGTTACATCTTTTCTTAATCTCCTCCACCGTTCTTATAATAATGCCTACACTCTAGAAGTAAAGGTTCACGTTAGAACCTTGCTTTGTCACTGGGGGGAGACCTTTTTAGGTGCTTCTAAGCACCTTTTTTTTTTACATGGATTCTATATTCTCTATTTGCAGACTTTCTTTTTTTGTCATTTAAGCTATGACATGTAAAACATGTAAACATGTATTGAAAATTGGAGTTTGCAAAACAATACGGTATTATAAACCGCAATTTACAAACTGACTTGATCAGAAGGGTTCAAAAATTAGCTCTTTGCAAAATATTATTAAATGTTTCTTTGTCCTTGAAAACAATGTCTCCTTCTTGCTGCAGACAAGTCTCCCACATCACCTTGCCTTTTATATAGCCTGCTGCCTGACTGGCAAATTAATACCTGCTTTTCAGAGTTCTTAAAATAATCAAACAAATGCGAGGCCCGCAATTACCGGCAGCTTTAATAAATTAGACAGACTATTTAATAGACCTAATTTGCAAAATCCCCTCCCAATGTTAGTGGTTTCGTTCAGAAACGTCCCATAATTACATATGCATATACAGAAGTACATATACATCAAGGGCTAATGTGCACATTGATGTGCACATTGCCCCCGCAAATCACGTATTAATTCCGTGTTTATGCCATTGCGTGTGTTTTAGAAATCCCATCCAAGAATTCAGAACCCTCAGCGCTCATTTTACAGTCGTAAAACATGTGCAATCGTTTTATAAATCATTTTATTTCTTCGTATCCGGGCCACTGATATGTTTACTTCCGTGATGGCGTACCAAGGCCGTAAACTGACTGAGCTGAAAAAAATAAATAATAATAATAATACAAATGAAAAAAAGGATATTTATGACGAGACATTTTATTAGCACATTAGTGTTTTACATTTTTAAGAGATGACAGCCTGTTGAGCTTCCCTAATATTAAGTTTGAATGCACTAGCCCCAAATTATGTACTTGTTTCATAAGTTATAACCCCATGAACAAAGTCGGCTGTAATACTGTATTCAGGCTGCACTCACACGGGGCTGCTTGGGACACCTCTGGGAAAATCAGCTAATGTCAGTTCTGTATCTCTACTGATTTCTGCCTTTATCTTCTTCTTTGAGTCACTTCTGATGTAACTTATACCTTTAGATATAAAAGATCCAAGGATTAAAAGATATGGGAGCCAGGAGGTTAGGAAGTAGATATAAGATTATGGTTTAGCTCTGTACAATTTTGAAATTTGCATTTGGTAAAACGGGGACTGAATCTTTCTGTAACCAGTTAACTAGCACTGCTAAACACTTGGTAAGTTTAAATATACCTGTAATCACAGTATTAATTATTTATGTGGACAACAAAGGGGATCTTCCAGGAACCAAGACTTTATTGTAATATATATCATCTTTTTGCCTGCAGTTCAGACAGACCTAAACTCTCAAGTAAAACTAATGGTCAAATTATTTTTTATGAATCTGTGTGTGTTTTGTTTTGTTATCTTGAAAATTTAAAAATGCATTAATACAAAACTAGAAAGCATTATCACTATGCCATTGTTTTAAATGGCTACCCAACAGGGCACATTTCTTTCTCAAGGCTTAATTAAAGAGCAGCTTGGTATGGTTAGATAATCAGAGTTAATGTATGCTGCTTCTTGTTGTTTAAATTCAAATTCATGTAATATTCTGGTTACTTTTTAAAACCAATGTAAAGCACCCCTGTGCCTCAATCTAGTTCTCAGAATCATGTCTACCCTCTAAGGCCCTGTCCACACTACATAACCAGAGAACCATACTCAAAAACGTTTTAATTAATCCAGCTCAAAGCATCCACAATGAAGTACCGTTTCATGTTTAGTCAGGCTAAATGCGTCCACACACTATTAGAATAGTTCAGTTACAGTTCCTAGCAGCGCAACGAACATTGGAAATGAATATGATAGTATCCCACCATGCACTGTATTTTATTTTAAAGTAATGTGTTATGCTTCATATTAATAGAGATCCATATTGCTAAAAAGAAGTAATAAGTATTTTGGAAAAAGTAAGTGCGAACACACACAAGTAGGGCTTGAATTTTTAATCAGGTGACATCCCTTTAAACAAATTGAGCTAATTCTGTTTTCATAATTAAACTCAGAAAAAAAGCTGTTAATTACAAAACAATCTTTTACCTTCATATCTTGCCTGCGCCTAATTCTGGTCCTCTTAATTTGATCTCAAACAGAGCTGACAAATTAAGTGAATTGTTCATCCTGATGCTACTTTTAACTCGCATTTAATTTTTGCAGTCGCCTAATTTAACGTTGTGCTTTTGTTTCCCCACTAGTTTAACAGAGCTGTCCTCAGTTTGTTTTTTTTAAGCATAAAAATCAATACCCATTGCAGAGTGTACACTGATAGCAAGTCCTTCAGGCACCAGTATTTCGCCAAACATATCAGAAAGCATTTGGGGATATTGGAGGATACACAAAAAATATAGTTCTGTATTACAGCGTCCACACTTCTGACAAACCGCACTACCTGATGCGATCAAATTTAGAACCGGACTCGAGACTACCCCCTGAGGTGGTCTCGAGTCCAGTTCTCGAGTACGATATTAAACGAAGCATAGTGTGGACGCTAACCGTATTTAGCACTTTTAAGCCAGTTTAAAGGCAACTAATACAATTTAAAGGCAATAGTGTGGACAGGGCTTAACTATATCTTGTACACCAGAGTATAACCATTACCAGCATTAGCCTGTCACTCTCCCCCTACTGGATGTAAGAAATAGGCTACCCCATTTGCCATTTGGTATTTGTTACTGGTGTATTTCTTACATTCTTACATTCACTAGATTCAATGTGTTCTAGGGGGTCATGTTCATGGTTATTCTCTGGTTGGGGTATGCGTATACTCAGAGTTGTCAAGTAATTCCCTTTAGCTTGTTTTAAATCTTAAGGTATTAGTTGAAGCCAAATTCAATATGTTAAAAGTGTGTTAAACATCACAAGACAAAACCTTCTCTCATTTACTCTTCTCTGCACAATTATTGGTTTTATTGCATTTAATTTAACTCTGTGTATGATTCTCTTTTTATGAACGACATTTCAACATATATTTAAATCCATATCTGTAAATCACACACCCCAAATACATCCGTGCTATTCATACATTTAAACACTCAATCAACGACAATCAAACGTATTTGGAATTTTAACAATCTTTGAAATATATGCCTTGGGAAGAAAAAGTGCCTGTGATTTAAAACAGTTGTGGATAAAAAAAACGTTCCTAAACTCCTAAGGAGGAGTTGTGAATAATTATGCAAGTCCATCTATAAGTGTGAAATTCACATATACAATGTGTATGTGCAGTATGTATGTGTGTATTGTACTGTATGTTAACATCTTTATACAAGTTTATAATTAGCACAGTCTTTGAATATTTGGCCCTTCATATTTAGATTCTATTAGCGGTAGAACACATGCTTGGATGGAGAGCTGTGATTGCTTAGCCCCTTCTGACACAAAACATTTTCACGAAAAATAGGATTCAATCCTATTTTTTTCATGTTTCATTGTGTTGCCTGGCGTCTGAAAGGTTCTTATCAACAGTATAGATGCTCTTAGTTTTGTTGCATCGCTGCACAGATTCGCTTGTCACATTGCATCTGGTATGTGGTGGCCTTTACAGAGGTGAAATTCAAATTGGGCATTTCAAATTGGGGAGAAACAGGGGTTAAATACCCAATTGGCCACAGTAAATAAATAAAAAATATATATCAAAAAGAAAATAACTATAAAAGACAGTTCTGCCCAGTGATACAGACTGATCTTCATCTTTGTCACAAATGTCATAAAACAGCAGTAACACTGGGTGATCAAAGTTATTTCTGAAGCTTGACATCACCTCAGTAGCAGGCTTAGAGCAAAAGGGACACGTGTTACTCCAGTTTAACAAATCCAATAACATTTGGGTGTTGAACACTTGAAGTGAACAGTTTTGTTTGTCTTGACACTGAAACTCATTTATGTATACAGTTGTCTCACACTAATACAGACACCATTATTATGCCGTACATTCGGATATGCTGAACACAACAGAACTGGAAGTTACAAATTACAGTATGGCAGGAAACTAGGCATTCACAGGGGAGAGAGTTATAGCTGAGCATTTAATTCCTGTTGTCAGTTTCAAAGGACTGCTGTGTTACTAAGGAGATCAGATCAATAGAATTGGTTTCTCATTAACAATATCAGCAACAACAGTTCCTCAATGACAATTAAATTATCTTCTGCTTTTATGTACCACTCGAAAATCTAGTTTTATTTTATTTTATTTACTTCAGTTTTATTTTATTTCTGTATATAGACTTAACCTATGTATAAAATTGTATTATTACTTGTACTGTGATACTTGAATATTTGCTTATGATTGTAAGTCGCCCTGGATAAGGGCGTCTGCTAAGAAATAAATAATAATAATAATAATAAAACCTTAAATGAAAAGGTAATCCTGTTTAGACTTCAGAGGAATTAATTTGGCTAGTCTTAAAGCTGAGCTAAATTACTTACTGGGTATTCAAATATAAATACATGTCTTTATTCCTTACATAATCCTGAACAAGTTTTTTTTTCCTTTTTAGTGTTTTTTTTGGTGAAGCTGTGAATTAAGCAGACCGTCAGAGGTGATTTACAGTTAGTGTGCTGGCTCTCAATACTACAGCAAGGTCAAATACATCTTACAGGTATTGTTATAACATAGTATATGGACGTGGTACTGGCTGTTTAAGACTGTTTTGATACTCTTATGCACTAGATCAGCATGATTAATAATCACTGTAGTGTGAGATTGAAACTAGAATGAAAAGCCAGGGTATTATTGATCCCCTGCATAGCCTCACTCATTACCCTTTCCTCCTTAAAACATTGGTAAAAAGTAAAGACTATATGTATGGTACTGTATATTCCCTACAGGTTGCTCAGTTGATCTGCATTGATTTGGACCCCAAGGCTGCCAGTCCCTTGATTAATAAGTAAAAAAGAAGAAAGAAAGCACTAAGGACCTATTTTCATTGCAGTCACATTATAAAATCAAAATATTATTTTGTGCAGATAGAAAAAGAAATTGAGATGCACTACTTAACGATTATGTAAAGAAATATAAGCAAGTGTCGAGAGATCTAGCATCAAATACGTTTTTCATATTCAATGCTGCTGAATGATTTTTTTTTTTAAACGGTTCTCATTTTAGAATCTTATCCTGCATTCAGTTAAGTCCAACAACTGAATTACTACACTGCGTTACTTGCAGAGCTTGATCTAAGGAAAGTAATTCTCTTAATTCAGCTTTGAATAAAAGGTTTAAACATATTTTCTTTTCCATAACTTACACTTTATAGAAACAGAATACTCCATTAATGTTCGTCAGGTGTTGTGGTTATTTCACTCAACCTTATTTGTGGAATAACTGCAGTGCAATACTCTATTAAGATGCATCCTCTATAAATCGCTACACATATAAATACAAACCTGTTAGAAATTCCAGCAATGCGAGTGGTTTTCCAGGCCAGAGCTGGCAGTATTGCTAGTTGATTTAACTCTCATACAGCTGGATTCTGGTCATTACTTTCCCTAGATCAATCTCTGTATCTGCTTAGCAACGTGGTGTAATTTTCAGGAGGTCACTTCTGTTGATAGATTGAAATGAGTGTAAGATAGATTCCACATTGAGGTCCATTAAAAAGAAATTAGCTGAGAAGCATTGAATACGAAAAGGTATTTGTATAATGCATACTCATTTTATTAACAAATTATGCTTACCAAAGTATTTACACAGTCCTTTGTTTCAATTTGTACATATACTTAAAAACCTCCTTTGCATCTCCAAGTTTGACAGTGTTAATTGTATGAATACCTTTTGTCTGTATTCCCCAGTAGCTTGCATGAATGTCAGTGGAACTGTAAAGAATAGTAAGGGTTATTGCTGAGGGGACCCATGCTGACATCTCTCTCTGCCTTTCTTTTACTAATTGAAAAGCTTGTATTTCAGTTCTAACCTTTGACAGTCTCTTGGGAGGAACATACTACTACATAGACAGAAAGCCTGAATAAAGGATACAGTTCTTCCATACATTCCAAGGTTATCTAAGATTAGGCAAACTGTCTTTTCTATAAGGTTCTCCTTGAAAGTCTGTTTCATCTTTTGTTAGGAGGCAGATTGTATTATTAATAGTTTTGTATGCTTTGATTTCTTTCTTTTTTTTTTTTTTAGAGCTAGTTATTCTGTCTGAAAGTTCTATGGTCAACAACCATGTGGTACACTGCAATGCAGCATCCTGATTGGTGGATAAAAGTTCAGAAGTTTATAATAATACCATTTGGTTTATCATATATCATTATACTACTGAAAGGATTAATGTTCCAATGCAAAAAAAGTACAATTGGCATACAATGAGGTATATGCAATATTTATTTGGATTAAGTTAATAAATTGTGGAGGACTGTCAGTTTTGTTTGTTCGCATATCTATGAGATGTGAGATGGGGCGGCTGTCTTTCTTTAATAAATGTATTTAGAGCTGTGTTTGTAAGAGTGGCCGCCAGGATTCCCAAACGGAATTCAAGTAAATATATTTAAAATTGTGTCATTGAATTACAACTGCTGGTGGAAAGGCCCAGTCATTCAAAACAAGCTCCCTGGCTCAGAATGATTACAAACTCAGAAAATTCAGAAGATGGATTTTCTTAGGTGGATTTTCACTCTGCAAGCTGATATTTTGGAGGTGTTGGAGGGAATAAAATACCAGGACATGGAATCAAATATAATAACTGGACATGAAACAAAAAATACTGCATTCTTGAAAATACACATATTATAAAATAATAAAAATGTTTTAAAGTTCTCTTTCTTGTGCTGTTTGGCTGTAGACATGATTTATAAACTACCAACTGCAAAGATTCCTGCTCCAAGCAGGAATACAGTGAAGAGTAATTGTGAACTTCCATCAAAGCTTAAGGGCAAAGCATTTTGGACTAATGACATTTGGTGTGACGTTCAGATGTGACTTTGGCCTGTCAGTCTCCAGAAGCTCTTGAGACACGGTTACATTAGTTCTGTTTACAGATCCAGACAGAAGATACAAATATTCTGTGGCAGAGCAAGTCCTGACTGTGTTTTGCAATATAACTATATCTAAAAGATATATTAGACCCTTGTAAAGATGTATTTATTTAATATTGCAATTCCTGGCCAAAGAGAATGAAAATAGAAACAGTGTTACTTGAAAAGTTGTATATCAGACTAGGCAATTAGCCAGAGATGTGTCATTGGAAATTACTGGACGTTTTCCCCTTGCATGGCTATTTATTTTAACAGCAGTCACTCCAGACAGCTCTGCTGCAAGTCTAAGTGCAGTACATCGGTCACTGTTCTCTAGTACAATAGCGGTTATTTGACACACACACACACACACACACTCACTCAAAGACATCGACTGCAGAAGTATGCAGTGACAAGAAATCAAGTATATTTAGGAAGGAGTTATTCTTTCTGCTTTTTAATTTAAATGCTAATGATTAAGACTCAAAGCCCTTGGTGGAACCTCCTTGACACAGCACAAAAACCAACAATCATGACATACTATCTTAAAGAACATCACTTTAGTTATTAAAAGCACTGGTCTTCATAGACCTTTTTACAGCTTGCTGTCCACCTGCATGTGTGTATTGCAGCAGTGAATTAGAACCCAACTCCTATAGAAACGCATTACTCAATGTTATTATTATTATTATTTGTTTATTTAGCAGACACCTTTATCCAAGGCGACCTCCAGAGACTAGGATGTGTGAACTATGCATCAGCTGCAGAGTCACTTACAAGTGCGTCTCACCCAAAAGACGGAGCACAAGGAGGTGAAGTGACTTGCTCAGGGTCACACAATGAGGCAGTGGCTGAGGTGGGATTTGAACCGGGATCTTCCTGGTTATGAGGCCTTTTCTTTAACTACTGGACCACGCAGCCTCAATATACCTTCCATCAGCATGTCAAGTTCTCTCTCCCCTATAAACTGCATGGGGAAATCTTTTATAGTTTAATATAGAATGTTATTTTACTCTTATATCAGTCCTGATACCTTCCTTGCTGGTCTCTCCTCTTAGAAGTGTCTGCAGAAAGGACTGCATCTACATTAACCACAGAATTTATATGGTAGGAATGGTTAGCTAACATGATTTATCCACCAACAATGAAATACAAACTGATTGCAAATACTGTAGGCTTATCATTAAAACTATAACTAAGTGTTTGGCCGGAAGGCAAACATGACATACCTTTCTTTTGAGTTCTATCCATATTTTTAATAATTCATTTAAATAGTTAAACATTCTTATGAGCTACACAGATGAAATCTGGGAAAATACCTACTTTGTTTTTGACATTATATAATATAATGTGATTCATTGAAGCCTGCATACACGCTTTCTAGTTTATTTCCTTGAGGGTAACTACCCAACTGTGACCCTTTTTTATTATCCCTGTCACGATGCACATACTGTATAAATACCATGCATATAAATGGGAAATTTACAGTAGCATATTTTTACTGTTACTTTTATTTAAGTAAAACTGTTTCTTATTCAAGGATGCTGTAGTCTCTTTGAACAGTAAAAAAAAAAAAAAAAAACTTGTAAGACAAGTGTAAAATGTGATCTGATTATTATATGAAGGCTTATATTGTATTTTAATTCAAACTTGATGGAAACTGTTGGAGATCTGAAAAGACTATGGGGCAAGATTCAAAAACGTTTTACTGCAAATTGTCATTTGCACAATTTCATTAAAAAAAAAAAAAAGATTTCAGACCAGAAATTAACAACCCAGACATTTAATTTCAGTTTAATTTTTAAAAAGCTTCAACAATTAGCGGTGGAGTTAGTTCTGTAGCAACCCCCCAGGTAGACTAGTATTGTCTTTGGTTGTATTACTACAATTTTCATTCACACATTGACCAGCTAAGTTTGATTGGACTCTACTGGTTTTGTAAAGTACATGTTTGCAGTGATTTTTGGTTTTCATTCTTGTAAAAATACCTATAAATAAGGTAATGTTAATGTAATAGAACGTATTGCTTCAGGATTCCTGGAGCAGAAACTGTTCTTTGCTGTAATTAGCATAGTGAACCTTCAGGGGTAATTAACAACTGTCTTAGCACACATTTTAACAGAGTCAAATAACTTTGGATGTGTCACATAGGTCATTACTGTCAAAATGGGCAGTACGGAAGGAAGATGTTCCCTTTGGGAATATCATCAATTCGCTCCTTTAACCTTGCTTGAGCAACGGCTGTTTTAATTACTAGCGATTGTAAAATATAAGTAAAAGGCAGTGTTGCATCAACCATTTTACAATGATAGAAATATGTAACTTTTTTTCATTTGGAAGCTTCATAGGGTGACAGCTAGTTGAAAGCATTAATATAAAAGGCAATTATGTGAAGAAACTCTTCTCAAAAGAATATGTTTACAAATAAGCAGAGAGAGAGAGAGAGAAAGTGAGAATATGGTAAGCAGAATGAAAACTATTTCGGACGACCCATGATGCAGTGGATGCAATTTTCAACTTGCGTCCAACATATACAGTGTTAAAAACATATTTTGTATTGGTCTGCATGATGCATTGGTAACGTGAGCTGAGGTCAAAATATCATTTTGATTCAATCTTCTTTGCAAAGACTAACAGGCTTTTGGAGTCAAATTTAAGCCAGATGAAGAACCATTAAGTTAATTTATTTCACCCTTTTACCCTTCTGTAGCAGTAGTAGCAGCAGCTAGGAGTTACAATAGATTGGTGAAAGAGACCTTGCATTTTCTATGTTGGAACTATGACACACTTTTTTGTGCTTGTCACTCAGTAGGCAAAGCAGATCTATATTTCACATTTCCATATCTATCCCTTTTTCCAAATCCAATCAATATGTATCAGTCACAGATCCAATTGGGATTATATTGGTAGTGTTTCATATCTTACCTGATTGGAATCCCTGCCTTGATATAATATTGTTATGATCCCAGGCTAAAAATATGACCCAATCTGCTTGTTGTTCATTGTGGATAATTAAAATATGACACATTCGGGTTTGGGTTATATTTCCACATGGGATTGTAACACACACACACACACACACACACACACACACTGTACGCATAAAGTATATTTTGCTCAGTATTTAGTATTATAGCATAAACCCTAAATGATATGGCCAAATTAACACTTTGCCCTACTGTCTGTACTCATTTAGATGAGCATCAAGAAAAAATGTGGTAACAAAAGTAACAGAGATTGTAAAGGGACTTTACTTTCAAAAGGTTGAGATGCATTTCAATTTCATAAGTTGAATTTCAAAAGAAAAAATATTTGCCTAAATTTGTTTGGATTTTTGAATGGGCCTGACCTGGCATAGTTCCATTCTGCATCAACATGTAATATGGATCTCAGAGAGAAAAGGGCAGTGTTTGCTGTTCACCCTATACATTTCTTTCAGTTCTGTCTTTGGCCCTACACTTATCAGTGTTGACACACATGTAATTGTCTTTTGTTTCCTTTTGCTTGTAGTTGCAAGCAGTTTCTAAGTGCTCAAAAGTAAACACTACATAACAATATTTGTAGCTGTCAACTTAAAATCAATTTGCTCCCCTATGCCCATGGTGAAACTGATTACAGCTTATTTAAATGCAAGTCTTATCATGAACGAACAAGAGAACCGAAGCAGCATATAATATATTCATTAGCTGTAAATTAGTAAATTATAATCCGTGGTTTCTGCATGGTTTGCTCTTACCAGTGTTGCTTTATAACACTGTGACAGGTAGCTGAGTGGGTGATAGGGAAATAAAAGAAACCAGTCTCGATTTGCTTTTACTGCTGCCCGGCTTTATTTGGCCACAATAGAAATAATAATGGAGCCGGGATACACAACGATGTGTAACCCGGCAACCACAAAACAAAAGGAACGGGGGGGGGGAAAGAACTCCACAAAAAAGAACCAAATTAACAATGAGGACGGAAAATAACAAAACAAAACAATCGTCCGTCCTTCCTCCTTCCCCGGAGGTAAAACAGGGCGGGACCAGCGTAGCACTTCCAGGTTCGCTCCTCCCGTCTCGCTCCCGAGCGTCCCGTTAGTGCTCTAATGAGTAAAATAAAAACAAGGGGCTTAACAGGGAACCTCTGTGCCAATCAACCATCCTTCTTATTTCTTTTCCCCTCTTTATTTGTACTCCGTTTGAGTTGCCACTGTTTTCTCTCTTTCTCTCTCTCTGTCTCTCACCGTACCTTGCCAGAAGGAACAGAACTCCGGGCCACGCCCCCTTTTGTACGCTCCGTCCCGCTCCCATTGGGCAGCGCGGGCAACCGCCGTTGACCAATGCGCGATTGCCACAGCGCTCCCCGTCTGGGTTGGTGACGTTGCGCACCGTGGACCCGCCCCCCTTCCAAGATGGCCGGCTTCCACCTCTCCTGGGGATGTCTGCTCCTCCTCCCCAGCACCGTCACCAGTCGGAAGGGAGATCTAAAACAAGAATTCACTCTCTCTTTGTCACATATCCCACCGCTCAGAGTGGAGCCGAAGGAACACTCGGCCAAACCTACCATTCCCATTACTCCCCCCTCCCGGGAAAAATAATCCGCATTTTGGTGATCTTTCCCAGCACGATGCACCATATGATACATATAAGGCTGCAATGCCAAATACCACCGAGTTATTCGAGCATTGCTATCCTTCATAGTGCTTAACCATCTGAGTGGGGCGTGGTCCGTGACCAGATCAAATGAATGTCCCAGCAAGTAATATCTAAGGGAGTGAGTTGCCCATTTAATGGCTAAACACTCCTTCTCCACAACCGAATAGTTGCGCTCCCGAGGAAGCATTTTTTTGCTGATATACAGAATGGGGTGTTCCACCCCGTTAACTCTCTGGGACAAGACCGCCCCCAAACCGACCTCTGACGCGTCAGTATGGAGGAGGAATCTCTTGCTAAAGTCTGGTGCTATTAGCGCAGGAGCCTGGCACAGTTTTTGTTTAATGGTCTCAAACGCCCCCTGACACTCTTCTGACCACTTAATTAAATTTGGCGCACATTTCTTAGTGAGGTCTACCAAAGGATTGACCACGGTGGCATACTCGGGGATAAAGCGGCGGTAATAACCAGCCAATCCCAATAGTGACCTCACCTGGGACTTGGTTTTGGGGACAGCCGCATCCACCAAAGCCTGGACTTTGGTGGCTACGGGTTTCACCCGTCCATTCCCCATGATAAATCCTAAATACTGTGTTTCTAATTTAGCAAACGCACATTTCCTCAGGTTAGCTGTTAGCCCAGCAGCCCTTAGAGACTGAAGGACGGCTTCAAGTCGAATTACATGCTCTCTCCAGGTGGAGCTGTATATAACCACATCGTCAATATACGCTGCTGCATACTCACGATGGGGATGTAACACCTCATCCATCAGTCTCTGAAAGACGGCGGGCGCACCATGTAGCCCAAACGGCATGGTTTTAAAGTGGAACAGACCGTCCGGAGTTGAAAATGCAGTTTTTTCACATGAATCACGAGTCAAAGGGATCTGCCAATATCCCTTCGTCAGGTCCAGAGTTGAGATGAACCTGGCCGTTCCCAGTCGGTCGAGGAGTTCGTCGATCCGAGGCATGGGGTAGGCGTCGAACTTGGCGATAGCATTGACCTTTCGAAAATCAACACAGAAGCGATTAGTGCCGTCCTTCTTGGCCACTATAACAATGGGACTGCACCACTCGCTTCTGGAAGGCTCAATGACCCCAAGTTCAAGCATCGCCCTCACCTCATTCTGGACGCCACTCCGCCGACTTTCTGGGATCCGGTAGGGCCTCTCCTGAACAGTGACACCTGGCGGAGTAATAACAGCATATTTGGTAAGGTTAGTCCTGCCGGGCACATCAGAAAACACATCCCCAAATTTCCAGATTAATTTACGTAATTCTACTTGCTGATCCGGAAGTAACTGTCCCCCCTTTGAAATCTGGCTGGGGCTAGGGGCCTCTATACAGGGTCCAAAGTCATCCTCCATCTCGCCTGGGGCTATGAATAAGACCTCCCTTGCCTTCCAGGGCTTTAATAAATTGACGTGATAAATTTCTGTTTTATTCCGGCGATCAGGCTGTCTAATTTCATAATTCACTAATCCTACAGCCCGTATCACCTCATATGGCCCCTGCCATTTAGCACACAGTTTTGACTCCAATGACGGGAGAAGCAGCATTACTTTATCTCCGGGCCGAAAAGTTCTAATGCGTGCATTAGTATTGTAATGCTGCTGTTGCCGACGTTGAGCCGATCTAAGATTGTCTTGAGCCAATCGACCAATTAAATCGAGGCGATCCCGCAGTAGGAGCACATGCTGCACTACATTTTTAGAGGAGCCCTTGTGTTCTTCCCAACCTTCTCTCTACATGTCGAGGATGCCCCGTGGCTGCCGGCCATACAGCAGCTCAAAGGGGGAAAATCCTGTTGAGCTCTGAGGCACCTCTCTCACTGCGAAGAGGAGATAAGGAAGAAGAGTAGCCCAATGTTTCTGCTCCTGACTCACAAACCGTCTCAACATTTGCTTCAAAGTTTGGTTAAAACGTTCCACCAGTCCATCCGTTTGGGGATGATAAACCGACGTCCTGATGGGACGTATTTTTAGAATTTTATACACTTGCTGTAGCGTTTTCGATAAAAAGTTTGTTCCATGATCAGTTAATATTTCTTTTGGGATCCCTACTCTAGCCATAATCTGACTTAACTCTTTCGCAATTGCAGTGGCACTAGTGGACCGCAGCGGAACTGCTTCCGGGTACCGTGTCGCATAATCCACCATTACTAATATGTGTGTGTACCCGGAATCAGAAGGCAGCACTGGCCCAACTATGTCCATTGCAACGCGTTCAAAGGGAATGGAGACAATGGGCAGTGGGACCAAAGGGGTGGGGCGCACTCGACCCGGCGCTACTCTCTGACAGTCCGGGCAGGTAGCTACATATTTCGCCACCTCGGTGTAGAGCCCTGCCCAATAAAATCGAGCCAGTATCCTGTCCCTCGTCTTGTCAACACCAAGATGTCCTGCAAAGGGGACGTCATGCGCCAGCCTCATGACCTCTGGTCGACAGGACGGGGGAACCATCAACTGTTTGACCGGCTGTCCTGTGGCCGGGGTGGGGTTTACTCTATATAGCAAGTGCCCCTCTACAACGAAATGAGGATAAACCAGCGCCCCAATGCCATCAACATCCTTACCCTCAATAGACCAGACCTGTTCCCAAGCGTGCACCAGTGTGGGGTCGTTGTTTTGCTCCCACACTAGGTCCGCGCTTGAGGCCCACACGTCCGGGATATCGACGGGGGCTGGAGCAGTCTCTGCCCTCGAGGGTCCAGTAACCTCGCCCACCCGGTCACACTGTGTCCCCACCCCCTTCAATTGGCGTTTGGGACCATCAGAACCTTCCCTCGCCAGTCCCCAGCCGTGTCTCATCAATGCGCCCTCCCACTTTTCCTTCCGTCTCTCCTTACGTGTTTTCCTAGGACGGAAAGGGGGAGAAAACAGTTCGGCGTGGAAAGGAAAAACGGTGCCAATGACTTCCTTTCCTCGGGAATCTGCCGTGTTTACACGTGTGGTCGAGGCTGCCGATACTTTTAGTAAATCTTTATATTGCGGCCAGTCTCGACCCAGAATAACTGGGTGTGGTAACTTCTCGGCCACCCCCACTACTAGGTAGCGCTTTATCGGACCTACCGATAAGTATACTTTTAGAGTGGGGTATGTCGCCGTATCCCCATGGATACAGGAGATCGCCACCTGGCCTTGTGGCTGCCACGACATACCGCCAAGGAGAGCTGTTCGAATCAGAGTTTGCTCACACCCTGTGTCCACTAATGCGTGGGTACTCACATTCCCCAGCGCCACATCAACAATACACGGGCCCTCCCGACCATTTCTTACCCGTCTCAGACGCCAGGTGACACGCAGCCACATCGCATTCCATAGCGGCCGGGCAGTATCTCGCGATGTGTCCCGACTGCTGGCACCTGAAACAGATTGGAGGGGCAGAGGGTGAGGATGGTACGTATCTGTCCCGCTGTTGGTATGTCAGCGGGGCAGGGGGAGCCATTCTACCCCAGCTGGGGGCCAACCTCTGCCTCCACGGTAAGGGGGCTGGATGACCCGACGGGGCTGGTGATTTGCTGGATCGTGGTCCGGGAGCAAGTTCGGTGGTGGTCCTTTGGTAGAGGAGGGAGGGGTGCAGTCCAGCAACGTGGTGCGGGCGGACACGAGGGAGTCCTCAAAATTCTCCGCCAGGGCCACGGCCTGTTCCAGAGTGGTGGGATTGTGCCAGCGTATCCACGCTTGCGTCTCCGCCCCGACCACATGGCAAAATTGTTCCATTACAATGGCTTCCCCCATCTGGGGTTCAACCATTGCGCCATGTGGTCGCACAATCGTTGGGCCACCACCCTCGGCCGGGTGTTTGCTGGTCGCTGGAACTCCCGGAAGCGGACTCGGTGGGTCTCCCCCGTGATATTAAGGCGGCGGAGGATAGCCTGCTTCACTAACTCGTACTGGCTGGCGTCTTCATCAGTCATGGCCCGGTATGCTGCTTGCGCTTCTCCCATCAAGCAGGGGCCAAGTTGGCTTGCCCAGTACTCCCGGGGCCATGCTGCGGTGGTAGCCAGCCGTTCGAAGGCTACGAGGTAGGCTTCGGGGTCGTCCTCCGCCGTCATCTTCTGAGCCCGGGCCTTCGGGGCCACCATCACGGGGCCGGTTGCCGCCGACGTCATCCCCATCCCGACCCTTTCGATGAGGGCTGTGTACCGCTCCTCCCTCCTCCGTTCCTCAGCCTCCCTCCGGCTGTCCAACGCCTCCAGAATCGCTGATAAAGCAGCGGGGTCCATCCCACGAAGACACCACGTGTGACAGGTAGCTGAGTGGGTGATAGGGAAATAAAAGAAACCAGTCTCGATTTGCTTTTACTGCTGCCCGGCTTTATTTGGCCACAATAGAAATAATAATGGAGCCGGGATACACAACGATGTGTAACCCGGCAACCACAAAACAAAAGGAACAGGGGGGGAAAAAGAACTCCACAAAAAAGAACCAAATTAACAACGAGGACGGAAAATAACAAAACAAAACAATCGTCCGTCCTTCCTCCTTCCCCGGAGGTAAAACAGGGCGGGACCAGCGTAGCACTTCCGGGTTCGCTCCTCCTGTCTCGCTCCCGAGCATCCCGTTAGTGCTCTAATGAGTAAAATAAAAACAAGGGGGTTAACAGGGAACCTCTGTGCCAACCAACCGTCCTTCTTATTTCTTTTCCCCTCTTTATTTGTACTCCGTTTGAGTTGCCACTGTTTTCTCTCTTTCTCTCTCTCTGTCTCTCACCGTACCTTGCCAGAAGGAACAAAACTCCGGGCCACGCCCCCTTTTGTACGCTCCGTCCTGCTCCCATTGGGCAGCGCGGGCAACCGCCGTTGACCAATGCGCGATTGCCACAGCGCTCCCCGTCTGGGTTGGTGACGTTGCGCACCGTGGACCCGCCCCCCTTCCAAGATGGCCGGCTTCCACCTCTCCTGGGGATGTCTGCTCCTCCTCCCCAGCACCGTCACCGGTCGGAAGGGAGATCTAAAACAAGAATTCACTCTCTCTTTGTCACAAACACACATGTACATTCATGCTCTCCTCCCTGCAGAAACAAAAGCCCTGCAAGTCCTAGAGTGCTGTATGGCCCACCCATGGTTAGAATGTTTCGGAAGAAAGGGCTTGTACAATTGTGTTTTGCTGATCCACAGTCGTTTGTGGTAAACAAGCATTGGTGATGGTTAGCATCAATATGGGCTATGTTAACAACAACTTTTAGCAAGCCAGACCGGTACATTATGTTCCAATACCACACTATTTTGTCACTCACTTTAATCCAACATGCAAGAATCTCAAACTGAGTTTTTATTCCAAAATAACCCAGCATGAAAAGTTCATCAGACCCTCAAGTTTTTTTTTTTTTTTGTTGTTGTTGTTGTTTTTTCTTTAATCAGTTTGGCTTTGCCACATGGTTCCTGGAACAAGCCAAAAAACAGAGTGCTTTTTGCCTGCATTACTCCTTTTTTCAAATGATCAACAGTTTCCAGCTTTGTTGCAACATGAAATGATTTTCGTTTCAGAGGCATAGTTACACAACGGGCATTTTTTATCAGTACAAAAGTTGACTTCACTGCGGAGGCAGAAGGCACAGGTGTCGTTGTCTATTCATCAACAGTCCAAAGCACCGTTGACGTTGTTCCATAGTCCAATTTCTGTGTTATTGTGCATATTTTAGCCTTTTAGTCTTGTTCACCTTTCTTAACAGAGGTATTCTTACTGCAAAACAAGAGTGACCTTCGTACTGTTGATTTGATGGACAATGATACCTGTGCCTTCTGTCAGTTCTGTTGTCAATTCAATCCTTGTTTTCTTTCTGTTCCTTAAGGATATTATCTTCAAGTATTGCTCATCCTTGTTAGATAGCTTTTTGGGTCTTCCAGTCCTGGGTTTGTCAATTACAGATGATGTTTCTCTGTACTTGTTAATTATGCTTCGGATACCACACCTTGAAAATCGAGTGATGCGAGCTATTTCACTCAATGTTTTTCCATCTTTATGAAAGTCAAGGTTGTTATAATAGTAGAAAACACTAGTGGAAGCTTTGAGTAAATTGTTGATGCTCATAATGCATCAGAGTAGTACCTCTCCAGTAGTTTTTTAAATTCCTCATTAGAGACAGCACTGTGAGTGACACTCCTTTCAGAAGAATGCTCTCACTTACCTTCTTACCACGACTAAAAGCCTCTTTTAACTGTCTAAGGTTTTCTCCATCATCTCTAAGTAATGCATCAAGGCTGTAAAAAGCAGCATCGATCAGTGGCTGGATTTTACTGAAAAGCTAATATTGTTTCTGTAGTTCCCTACAAAGAACAGCCACAACATTGTGAACATTGTTGCATTCCCCTCTTCTCCAAACTCATGCAAAGTGATTACAACTAAGGGATACTTTCTGTACACAGCATGCAGTGCATTTGTCTAACCTAACACTGAGGCTCTTTAATTTTGAGAACTGGATCATCTGGTACCTCTTGCAGTCTTTTAAGCTTTGTAGTAGGGATGGGGATTACAAAAAGGACAGTTATACAACTGACAACATTGTGAGCAGCATTTTAATGTATGCAGCGCTCCTGCCTTCACCACAATGATATGTAACTGAAATAAAGGAGAGGGTTTGTATGCTTAAGTAAGAACCTTAATTGTAGTTACACAATAACTGTTACAATTAAAAATTACTACACAACCTAATTAGGTTCATACATGTGTGCTTTACTTTAACCATCCAACATAGAAATGTGTACAGAAGTTATCCCTCAGTTGTAATCACAGAGATACTCTGTCATGCATTCATCTCCTCTCAAATCGACTACTGCAACTCTTTCTACGGTGGTCTTCCGTCACGCGCCATAAACCGACTGCAGCTGGTTCAAAATGCCGCTGCTAGGATCCTTACCAGATGTAAAAAAACATGATCACATTACCCCCTGTCTTGCCCAACTGCATTGGCTACCTGTAAAGTTCAGGATTACTTTCAAAATTCTCCTGCTTACCTACAAGACCCTCCATCACACAGGTCCAGAATATCTCTCCAACCTGCTGACCCACTATGTCTCTGCACACAAGCTGAGGTCCTCTGACTCTGGCTTGCTTGTTATACCCAAGCAAAAGTGCACCACACTCGGAGAGTACTCTTTTAGCTTCATGGCCCTGACTCTCTGGAACTCTCTCTTAGCTTTAGTGTGTAACAGTAAACTTCACTCGCTTTCAAATCAACTCTCAAGACTCACTTGTTCTCTTTTGCTTTTAATGCTCTCTAAGCCGGGTATCAGTTATTCACTGTTGTCTAAATTGCTGTTCCAGGTTTTGTACTCCATTTTATCTTTATGATTCTGCTTGACACATGCATCCACAATGTTTAGAATTCACATCCTAGCCTTTTATTTAATGTAGTATGCCTATATTTAATGTGTTTGCATTGTTTCTTAATGTTGTATTTAATTAACTATGCCCTGTATTTCACTGTATTTAATGTATTATGCTTTGTGATGGTGGTCCACTATGAATGGCACTATATAAAATAAAGATTGATTGATTGATTGATTGATAGTAAATCGCTACACTCATACTTATAATGTCATGGGAAAAAAAGTTTATTTTTCCAACTAAAAATATAAACATTACATCCGTACAAACATTGTGCATAATATATCAGCATTTTAACCATACAACAAATATCTTTTAATACTAATTATGTGCATAAAGCTAAATTAAACTAAACGTTCTTACTATTAGTGGATTTAAATAGATTTTTTTAATCCAAGTCATGCTGAGTACAATTCCCACATAGCAAAATGATTAACAATAAATGTATGTATATTTAATGTAAGCAAAAAAGCATCGGACAGTAACTAGGTTTTGGTAGCTAAATACATGTAGAATTTTAAGCAAAATAATAGCTATGGTCAAATAAACATTTCTTTCTTTGTTATTTAAACATTTATCACTTACCAATGTGTCTTCAACAACCTACTTCACTCCACTAACTCAAAATGGGTACAACCTTCTATGTTAAACAATAACAGTGTGCACGTTCACAACATAAAACTAGAGATCACCCTTATCATGTGATCGGGCTGCAGCGTAGAATGATCACATGAGTTAGGAGCTGCGCACACATGACTACAGGGAGCTACATGGCTGGAGCCTTCGGTCTGCAGAGACACCCTTCTCGAGGCGGGAGGGGACGCATTAAATTAAAATGTAGTGCATATTTTGGGTTTTTTAATGCGGAAAAACGGCAGGTACACAGCTTATCTGGACCGCTGGTTATTTCAATGAGTGTTATACGCACACACATGTTTGGTCTAATCTGTCAATGCCTACTGTCTATTTCCATTTTTATTTTATAAAAGCCGTCATAAGTGACTATAAACAAACTATTAACATGTTATTAGTTATGTTATTAACAGTCATAGAATGTGATTAGAAATAAGACTATTTACCGTTTTGCTATTGTTTATAATGTTATGGTGGATATAGTCCGTCTGCCAGTCTTTTCAGGTCTGTTTGTCTTTCTATGTCTGTCTTTATTATACACTTTTTACATTGTTTTTTTTTTGTCAATCACTTAGGGGTCGGCAACTTTTTTTTAAAAATGTCCATCACCACTCGATCACTTATAACAGACACACAATATATATATAAAAAAAGGGATTGATTTTATTCTTAATACAAGGGCGGTAAAACGCAACTGATGTGTATCTGGGTAACGGATAACTGAGTGCTGACTGTAATAGGCTACCTAGGTTTTTTATTTTGTATTTTGTAAGAGACTATGCTGTGCTACATGGTTAACAGTAAGATTATTTTATATTTATTTTACTGTACCATATTTCACAAATGTATTTAAATTTTTACTTTCAGTAAACTCTACCATTTTTAGCATAGCCCCATCACAATTAAAATACAATGACATGCACCTCAGGCTACAGACAGGTTTGTTGTAAACCTTCCTAAAAATGCAGGTAAATCTGAAATTGTATCATATTACAAAGGTAGGTCAAGAGCTTACCAGTCCTCTTTCTTACATTGCAAACATAATGTTGCAAAAAAGCTGAAAATGCCTGTCATGCCTGGCAAATCTGTTAAAAAAACAAAAGTGCATTATTTATAATACCCATCATTTGTTTGAAAAAATATAATTCTGCACAGCTTCATAATGTATAATGTTAAAGAAACTGTGGCTGGTAAACACACTTTTATTTACCAATTAATTTATGTTTCTAAGTTTTGGATCCATTTTTAACCTCCAGTGAATTTCAAAATCAGCTAATTTGCTAATTTGCTGTAAATGCAAGCAACTAGGAATATGTTCTTTCTGGTGAAGGTAATGTGTATCAGGCTGGAATAACATGCTTGTATGTATATCTTTATAGATAACCTTTACTTAAACAGAAAGCCCGGTATTGCACTAAAACTATGTCTCACCTACATATGTGTGGACCGAATGTAAAGTCATGGATTTTCATTGTATGAATGAGTTTAACTGAAATACAGCTTTTGTAAGCCCAAGATGTACAATGGATGAAGTGATTAGGTACCAGGAAGTAGCACGAGGAGGGGGGGAGGGGAGGGGGGGGGGGGGGGGGGGGGGGGCAATGATAATATTTTTAATAGTGCTAATAAGAGGTATGGAAATGGATTTTAAAATATTGGAGAGCATTCCTTTCACCCACAGTATTACCTGGAAATACTCAAAATGATTTGCCATAGGACTCCTACTGCTGACCCTGAGAAGATACAGTTTGCAACAGAAAAACGTCATAAGTAATGCATATTGTGAATTGATAGCTTCTTTGGTTGTTTAATGTACATCTGAAGCAGAGATCTCTGAAGGAAACACATTTAATTTGATTAGATGACAATATGCATTTCAGGAGGTCATGCAATTAATCAAACAATCACACTGCTGGCTTTGCATGTGTCAGGGTCCTATCTCAACATTACAATGAATTTAGTTCAAAAGCCCTTGGATTTCTTTTGAACTCCCTAATAGAAAAATGATTCAATGGAATCAACCAAAATTACACAGTTCTCAAATTATAAATTTATTTCCAAAAAAAATGAAGTGTCACAATTATTGGCACCCTTGTTTTCAGTACTTTGTGCAACCTCCCCTTGCAAGGATAACGGCACTGAGTCTTTTTCTATAATGTTTCATGAGATTGGAGAACACATTGGGAGGGATCTTAGACCATTCCTCCATACAGAATCTTTCCAGATCCTTGATATCCTTCGGTCTGCGCTTATGGACTGCCCTCTTCAGTTGAAACCACAGGTTTTCAATGGGGTTCAAGTCTGGAGACTGAGATGGCCATTGCAAAATGTTGATGTTGTGGTCAATTAACCATTTCTTTGTGGATTTTGATGTGTGCTTGGGGTCATTGTCTTGCTGGAAGATCTACTTGCGGCCAACTTTCAGCCTCCTGGCAGAGGCAACCAGGTTTTTGGCTAAAATGTCCTGGTTACTGAGTAGAGTTAATGATGCCGTTGACCTTAAGAAGAGTCCCAGGACCAGTGGAAACAAAATAGCCCCATAACATCAAAGATCCACAACCATATTTTACAGTAGGTATGAGGTTCTTTTCTGCACACCCTTCCTTCTTTCGACGCCAAACCCACCGCTGGTGTGAGTGGCCAAAGAGCTCTATTTTCGTCTCATCTGACCATAGCACCCAGTTCCAATCGAAGTGTCAATGCCGTTTAGCAAACTCCAGGCGCTTACGTTTGTTGGTTGCTCTCAATAAAGGCTTCCTTCTGGCAACCCTTCCAAATAACCTATTGGCATGGAGGTGGCGTCTAATTGTAGATTTGGAGACTTGGTGACCCCGAGATGCAACCAAGTTCTGTAATTCTCCAACTGTGGCCCTTGGATTTCCCTTTGCCTCCCGAACCATCTGCCTCACTGTGCGTGGGGGCAAGATACACTTGCGTCCTCTACCAGGCAAGTTTACCACTGTTCCAGTGGTTTTGAACTTCTTAATTATTGTCCTAATAGTGGTAAGTGGTATATTTAGTTTTTCAGCTATTGTTTTGTACCCATTGCCTGATTTATGAAGGTCAACAACCATTTGTCTCTTTACATTTGTGAGTTCTTTGGATGGATTTCATATGTGTGTTACCTCATTTTTATACCCCAGTGAAACAGGAAGCCATGGAAGGCCACAATCCAGTTCCTTAAGACTGAGATGAACTTAAAGAAGTAGAATGTTAATGCAGATTTAATTTTGTTTGATTTTATTTATAAGAATCTTTAGGGGTGCCAATAATTCTGACACCTACCTTTTTGAGAAGAAAATGTATTACTTGTTAATAAAAAACTTTTTCGCTGAGCAATTGTATTAGAGTAAAAGAATATGGTTTTCCCATATATTTCAGCATAACATATAGCTCATTACCTGTGTTGTTTATTTTATACAGCCTTTTTTGCTCATCTTTATCAAGGGTGCCAATAATTTTGGAGGTGACTGTATATATATATATATATATATATATATATATATATATATATATAATCATTAACTCAGGCAGATTCAGCTGCAACATCACAAAATGGGGGTCGAGGTTCAGATTGATGACGAATGAAAGGATTTTAAAGGATTTTAAAGACCACAGCTTGTTGATCAAGATCTGAATGAAAATCAGATAAACCCTGAAGTAAAGCTCTGGCTACCCAAACCTTCCAAGGACTGTTTTAAGGAAGGTTTTGTTAAGGACTTGCCCAACTGTTCTGGAGGGTTAAAATTGTATTCTCATTTTTTTAAAACAATGTTTACTCTAAGGGAAATTGAAGGAAGTTTTGTTTTATAAAAACAGCAGTAAAACAGTTGTTTGTAAAATGTAAATAAACTTCTAACCGTGTAAAATGTTTCATGAACTGTAAACGTTGTTATATTAAACAAAATGGGCTTTAAAGAAACGGTGCGTAACAAAACATTCCTTTTAAGGTTGTTTTTTTTTTTACTAAAGTAAATGTTGCCCTTTTCTCTCAGAGATCCATATTACACATTGAGGCAGAATGGAACTATGCCAGGTCAGCCCCATTCAAAGGCCAAACAAATTTGGACAGATATGAACTTCTGTATGAATTACTGCAAAATACAAAATGGTGGTAAAAATATTATTCTAGTTAATGAATGCACTTGCTTTATTAAAACAAAAAGCCATTAATATCTGGACGTGGTATTGTAATATGTGGTATTCCCACAACACATTAATTATAAACCTTCTCACAGGAACAAAGAAAAATTAATAAGTTATGACTGGCTTTAAGGAAGTATTTAATGATTTATGTGTTGTAATAGGGAATCACTTAAATTTCTTTAAATTAACAATAACCAAGATTGTATTTTTATAATAAGATTTCAATTTTCAATAACAATAACCTCGTTTACTGTACTGGTAACAAACTTGCACCCCCAAAGCAATCCAAAACCTATATTCTTTGTGTGTTCTGATCTATACATTATTACACTTATACATAAAATATGAGGAATATAGTAACCAAAGCTTCCAGCATCTTCTGTTAATAATGTGCACTGGCTGTAGACACAGTGCATATGCTGTTTTGATTGTTTTACTTGGATGCTTTTTTGAATGATGAATTTATCTAAAAATATCTGAACTAGACATAGCAAGATAATTTTGGGATACACTTAAACATACATACACATTTAAAGTGTTCCTGAACAGGCTATAGCATTTACAACAGAGCACATTACTAAGCCATGCTGCCTGCTGGGGCGTGTATTCCTGCATTGTATTTTAATCACAATTGATTTTATATTTGCGTTCCTGTATAACTATCCGTTTTTCGTTTGGCATGAGAACACGATATATCTTCACATGAACACTTCCATGGTTAGATCCACAGCTGCTCAAAATGAATACTTCCTGTTTGTCAACCAAATGTGCATAAGACTTCTCACAGGAACCCTAACATAAACACAGCTGTGGAGCCTCCATGGATAAGTTTCAGAAAAAATGTCCATCACCCCTTTTTAAAGCCATTGAAGGAGTTTGTGTTTTGTTAAACTTGTCCATTTGGACATCTTTAAACAGCTGATCTAACTTGGCTGTTTTTGTGCATGTGAAATGGTCAGATCTGACTTACAGTAGCAGATTGGCAATGCCAGTATGGGTCTCTGGCAATGTGCAGTATTAGAAGAAACTTGTTCAAGGCTTACTTTGCGACGTCCTCTTCATACTGTTGTTTGGGCAGATGGAGAGGAGACACATGCAGAACAGTGGAAGGTCAAAAGGATGATACTGCAGTTCATGGGATTAGGAATTTGGAGATATGAGAGCTGCCTATGTCAATGGCAGTCAGGGCATTTTCTGTTTAAAGGAAGCAAATTAATAGCAGGAGCTTTGATCATGATAATTTCAAATAGCATCTAGACTTTGCTTAGAAAGAGATGTAAATGTAAATGTGTATATGACCTCCAAGTTGGGTTATGGTTTTAATTTCATTTTAAAGAGGTCTGAGTCTAGTTTCTTTTATTATTGTTTTTAAAATATTATTTTATAGTTATTCAATATAGTAATCAAATTGCTTCTAATCATTAGGGCAGCAGTGTGGAGTAGTGATTAGGGCTCTGGACTCTTGACTGGAGGGTCGTGGGTTCAATCCCAGATGGGGGACACTGCGGCTGTACCCTTGAGCAAGGTACTTTACCTAGATTGCTCCGTTAAAAAAAAAAAAAAAGAAACTGTATAAATGGGTAATTGTATGTAAAAATAATGTGTAAAAAATAATGTGATATCTTGTAACAATTGTAAGTCGCCCTGGATAAGGGCGTCTGCTAAGAAATAAATAATAATTCAAGACTGCTGGTGGCATTATTTAAGCTTATATTTTATTTTAAAAGCTCCTTAATTAAACCTATTAATTTCCATTTCTAAAGAACACAATTTATGAAGTATGCTTAAAAACCTATTAGTGTTAAATAATACTTTTATTTGCTGCCAACTCCTAATGAAGATTAGTATGTAATGGAACTATGTAAAAGGCACCTCTTTCTGACAATAGAAGGATCATTTTATCAAAACTAGAGGAATAAAAATAACTTTATAAATATGATACATTCTTGGCAATTAGCAGCCACCAGTCTAGGAGGATCCAAGTCTAGTCAAGAATGTAACCAGGCAGAGACTGAGCATCCAAGAACATTTATAATATTGTAAGATTTTTAAAGATTTTCATGTGGTCTCAACTGTAATGGGGGGATTTTGGGGGTGTCCACATAACCTTCTTGCTTCCACTGTTGATAAGCTTATCATTCTGCCTTTGTTAAAGGGTTTTACAAATTAATCAAATGTAAGAGAAAATCTGCATTGTACCTTCAGTTTTATAAACAGCGCTTTCAGAGTACAAATACGTATTGTATATTACAAATAATATTGTAAGAAATATACTTTGTAAAGTGCTATATACACTCAGAAGGGGTTTTCCTACTGTCATCAATGTTTTCTAAATTAGACTGCTAATTTAAAGGGGTGAATATAGGCCTTCATTTGTTTCTCTAGGTTCTAAAGGCATGTCGTATGCAGACAGGCTAAAAGAATTGAATCTATTCAGTCTTGAACAAAGAAGACTATGCGGCGATCTGATTCAAGCATTCAGAATTCTAAAAGGTATTGACAATGTTGACCCAAGGGACTTTTTCGACCTGAAAAAGGAAACAAAGACCAGGGGTCACAAATGGAGATTAGATAAAGGGGAATTCAGAACAGAAAATAGGAGGCACTTTTTTACACAGAGAATTGTGAGGGTCTGGAACCAACTCCCCAGTAATGTTGTTGAAGCTGACACCCTGGGATTCTTCAAGAAGCTGCTTGATGAGATTCTGGGATCAATAAGCTACTAACAACCAAACAAGCAAGATGGGCCGAATGGCCTCCTCTCGTTTGTAAACTTTCTTATGTTCTTATGTTCTATTATTCAGATGTATCTGGTCCTTATTTTTTCTAGTATTTTGCCTTGAACTCTACTCAGATATTTTCCCTCTGGCCATGTCCTAAAAATGTCTTCTTGCAGTAAGCACAAATCTTACTAGAAGAGGTATAACAAGAGGACATATTACTTTCATGGCAATTACCAATTTCGACTAATGATTTCACACTAATTAGGTAATTAATATATAATGATTAAATAATGATTTCCTTTTGCAATGTCTGTATGTCAAATTTAATATATTATTAGGCAACAACACAAATGGGCGTACTTCCACAATAAAAATGTTGTACTGTAAATGTATTTTCAAGAAGACAGGAAGCATAGAATTTAGCAAGATGATTCTTAGGTGGGAATTTACAGATCCGGTGGTGACATATTGGCACCCAAACAGTACTCATAAATACTGTAGCCAGGAATTACACTGCCAAAAAAAAAAAAAGTATTAGAAGAATAAAAATAAAAATGAATGAATCTCCCTTGACAGGGTCAACCAAACAAATATGAGGAGAATGCATTTATAAACAACACAGAACAGTAATTCTGTAACCTTCTCTATGCAATGCTTTATCTTATTTTATCTCACTTTTCCTTTGGTTTCTGAATAAATACACACTCTTACACGCACACATTCATAATGTGCAGATGCTACCATGTATTCCCAGTTTAGCTGGGAACAACATTTCAGTCGTCTGCCTTGAATTTGAAGAACTTTTGGACAGGCAAGTCGCTTTGAGTGACAGCATCAATATTAGAATTCTGGCAAGAGCTTGATGCCCTACAGTGATAAAATGGCCTTTTCATTCATATTTGTATTTTTCTGTAAGGAGTACCGTCTGCCACAACAGGAGAATATATGGCCTCTGGTCATAATTTTTTTCCGTCTTGTTATTATTTGGTTTTGTTCAAAGTTATATTTTCCCCTTGGGGCTAATTTGGATGCTATTATCCTCACTACTGACTCTTTACATTGGCATTTGATACAAATTCTACCACCTACTGTTAGTCTAGGTCGCTGTGACCAACTTTTTCATGGTACTGGTGGTCCTCAGTTATAATGTCTGCGTCTGGAGACGTTTTCATGTAACATGTATAATCAATTCAGTTTTGCTAACCAGACGTGTAGTCTGAAATGTCCATAGAAACCAAACTTCAATATCAATGTTTTGTGATAAGTATGTCAAACATTGACAGCCACCTCTGTATTTATTAATCAAAGTGTGATTACTGATGTCTGATGAAATGCAAGACTAGTGAAGACATGTACATGGACGAGCAACATATAAAAACCAAGTAACTTACTGAATCTTTACTTTGAAATACAGTAGACGCTGGTTATTAGCAACCCTGATAAAGACAACTTTCAATTATTAACATTTTCCCAGGAACCAAGCCCATCTCATAGACTTTAATGTTAGTGGAATTCTGATATTAAAAGCACACCGCTAATAGACAACTTTATAACTAGTTGCCAGTGCTACAGAGCGCACTTGCAATATTTATTTACATACTTCATGCAGTTTTTATAACACTTTGCAACTGCGTATTTCTGGTGGACTGAGGCAGAATCGTGGTTTTGAAACTGGCTACGAAGCTGCACGCAAAATTGAGATGGATTCACAGCAGCAAGTGGTACATTGTAAAAAGCAGACAACGTTGGACAATTTCTTATTTTAAAATTGTGTTCTTTAGAATTGATTGTAAGTACAACACATATTTTTTGTTTGCTTTACTTATTGTAAGGACAGTTGCAGTACACCTTTGTGTAGTACTATTTAAGCATACTTTCTTTTTTTTGTTTGTTTTACACACGTGTGAAGTAAACGGTTCTATGTTTGGGTATTTCATGTTTCTCATATTAATTTTTTAACACTGTAACATTTAAAACACATGTATTTCAGTGTCATATTTGTACAACTACAGTATATATCATTGTTCTATATAAATACACTTGAAAATAGGGGCTTTTCGCTTATTGGCAACTTTCAGTTAGAACATAAGAACATAAAAACATAAGAAAGTTTAAAAAAGAGAGGAGGCCATTCAGCCCATCTTGCTTGTTTGGTTGTTAGTAGCTTATTGATCCCAGAATCTCATCAAGCAGCTTCTTGAAGAATCCCAGGGTGTCAGCTTCAACAACATTACTGGGGAGTTGGTTCCAGACCCTCACAATTCTCTGTGTAAAAAAGTGCCTCCTATTTTCTGTTCTGAATGCCCCTTTATCTAATCTCCATTTGTGACCCCTGGACCTTGTTTCTTTTTTCAGGTCAAAGAAGTCCCCTGGGTCGACACTGTCTATACCTTTTATATTTTGAATGTTTGAATCAGATCGCCGCGTAGTCTTCTTTGTTCAAGACTGAATAGATTCAATTCTTTTAGCCTGTCTGCATACGACATGCCTTTTAAACCCGGGATAATTCTGGTCGCTCTTCTTTGCACTCTTTCTAAAGCAGCAATATCCTTTTTGTAACGAGGTGACCAGAACTGAACACAATATTCTAGGTGAGGTCTTACTAATGCATTGTAAAGTTTTAACATTACTTCCCTTGATTTAAATTCAACACTTCTCACAATATATCCGAGCATCTTGTTGGCCTTTTTTATAGCTTCCCCACATTGTCTAGATGAAGACATTTCTGAGTCAACATAAACTCCTAGGTCTTTTTCATAGTTCCCTTCTTCAATTTCAGTATCTCCCATATGATATTTATAATGCACATTTTTATTTCCTGCATGCAATACTTTACACTTTTCTCTATTAAATGTCATTTGCCATGTGTCTGCCCAATTCTGAATGCTGTCTAGATCATTTTGAATGACCTTTGCTGCTGCAACAGTGTTTGCCACTCCTCCTATTTCTGTGTTGTCTGCAAATTTAACAAGTTTGCTTACTATACCAGAATCTAAATCATTAATGTAGATTAGGAATAGCAGAGGACCTAATACTGATCCCTGTGGTACACCACTGGTTACCTCGCTCCATTTTGAGGTTTCTCCTCTAATCAGAACTTTCTGTTTTCTACCTGTTAACCACTCCCTAATCCATGTGCATGCATTTCCTTGAATCCCTACTGCGTTCAGTTTGAGAATTAATCTTTTATGCAGGACTTTGTCAAAAGCTTTCTAGAAATCTAAATAAACCATGTTGTATGCTTTGCAATTATCCATTTTCAATGTTACATCCTCAAAAAAGTCAAGCAGGTTAGTTAGACACGATCTCCCTTTCCTAAAACCATGCTGACTGTCTCCCAGCTGGGAACCGAGAGGTTGTTAATAAGCGGCATCTATTGTATCTGCAGACACCAATATGATTTATTTCCATTAAATTCTGCTAGAACAGAGGTATAGGCCATTCTTCAAGTAGTTGACAACCTGTAATATGCTGACCAAATATAAAACTGAAACCAAACAAATACCAAAATTTCCAGACAATGAAAATGCATTGCAAATAGAAGCACTGTGAATTTTCTGGAAGGTTACAGTTTTATGACAAAGTTACAGCACATAGTGGTTTGTAACGGAATGCTGAGAAGGTTGTGGGTTCAGTCCCAGGTGGGGGACACTGCTGCTGTACCCTTGAGCAAGGTACTTTACCTACATTGCTCCAGTAAAAACCCAGCTGTATAAATGGGTAATTGTATGTAAAAATAATCTGTAAAAAATAATGTAATTGTATGTAAAAATAATGTGATACCTTGTAACAATTGTAAGTTGCCCTGGATAAGGGCGTCTGCTAAGAAATAAATAATAATAAAAATAATAATAACTGAAAGACAACAGTGATAAACATAAAGAAAAATTACACATTACTTCATGACTTCTTCTTTCTCTTGTGTCAGAAATTCTCTTGTGTCAGAAATTACAACTTTCTTGGAGTCAAGAAACACAAATTGTGCACAGTTGACTGACAGTGTGTGGCTGCTTGACTTGGCATTTTTAATTGAGAAATTAAACAGCCTGAACTGTGAATTGCAAAGAAAAAAATAACAAAAAAAAAAACAATTGCAGACATTATAAGTGCTGTGAAGGCTTTCAAATCAAAGTTGGATTATTGGGTGCAACAGCTGCAGAACAAAAATCCAGCATTTTCCAGTTGTGCAGAAACATTGGAGGGAAATGAAGCCACTGCAGAACCTTTGGACACCAGTAAATACTACAATCTCTGGACCAGACTGAGGCAAGAATTTAATGACAGATTTTCAAGATTTTCAGCAGCTGGAACCTTGTGTACTCTTTACTTCAAATCCCTTTATGCATGTGGATGTAAGTGACATTTCTGAACAAGTGGGGTCAGTGTTTAATCTGGATTGTGTTAAACTGGAAATGGATATTCTTAATCATCAAACGATATTCAGCTGAAAGCATGATACCCAGTGTCTGACTTCTGGACTTTAATGAAAGTGGTGTCCTTATTTGGTTCCAATCTATCTATGTGAATCTGCCTTTTCAGACATGAACTTTATCAAATCAAAATTTTGAACCCGTCTGATTGACGATCATCTGAATGACTCCATCAGGGTTGGGCTTTCTAATTACAAGCCAGATTTTGCTACGCTGGTATAGACAGCATGCAGTGTCAAGTCTCACAATGAAATCTAGGTAAGAATAACATTTTTCTTTATTTTTAGCTTGCAGTTCTTTGAGGAGTGGCTCGCAAATGTTTTTAGAAATCAGAAGTAGCTCGTCATAGCAAAAAGGTTGGAGACCCCTGCTTTAAAATAAGCAAGCACGTAATTCTGAAATGCCTCGCTTGAACAATACCCAAATTCCTGAAAAATGTTGTGTAGTGATTTTTATGTAGACTGTATATTTTATATATTTTATTGTGACTTTCTGTTATGTGGAATGTAATAACAAGAACCAAAACGGTGATTTTTTTCCCCCTTCACTTTACAACGCCATTTCCATGGTTGTTTTATTTGAAATGTTAAAGTTGAATTTCAGTTTTTGTTTGCTTGTTCAGCTACAAAATGGCACAAATAAACCTCATGTTATTACGTTATGAAAATATGTCAATGGCCACTGTGAAGTAATTTCAGTGGCAAGGAATGAAAAAAAAAAGTGTTGTCAACTTTATGTTCTATGTATTTCGGGTAAAGTAAGTCCTACACAACCTACTCCTGGGATATTTTTCTATTTTAACATGTTACATATTGTAAGGTCCTGCTGTAAAATAAAGGCACACACACACAGGGCCATGGCCATGCCCCATGCCGCTGCTTCTGTGCTGTCTGCCTACGTTCAGAGCAATATAAAAACTAACGAATATCACTGTGTAACAATTTTTTTTTATTTTTGGTTCCTGGGTAGTAAGTGTTATTTCCTAATTGCTTATGCCTCAAAAGTATAGAAAATGGCTATTATTCCCCACAAACTTTTCTTTTGTGCTCAGACAATTGTGCGTCACCCCCTGGGAGCTCCCATCAATGGTCGGCAGTTGAATAGCCTGGACTCGAACCGGCGATGTCCAGGCTATAGGGCGCATCCTGCACTCTGCAGCTGTATATTTCAAAGATATTTCAGGAATGATTTCAAACTACCTCATGGAAGAAGTCAGCAACCCAGTCATTATTGAAGCAAAGCTGATGATCTTATAATCAAGTAAATTAGTTGTGATACTTCAACTGAAATTAAATTTGATCTAATTTACGTTTTAATAATCTTCATTAAATTGTAATGTTCCTAATGCAGTGAAACAAATCCAATCGCATGTCTTATGTCAGGACCTGTTAGCAGAACCACATTATAGCCATGAGAGTCCTTTGTTTTTTTTATTTTCTTCTTGAGTAACATAACATATAAAGAGAATATATTTTTAAAGAGGTAAGGGTTATTTTTTTGGCTTTTTATGGGGTCTAGAAAGCTATATTTACTGATGCTCTGAAAGTGAGAATTTTTGATAGTTATTCATTTTTATATGTAAACGCTCAATACCACAAGGCGTTTGTTTGATTCTTCACACCCACACACCAGAACAACAGACCTTGCAGCCATAACTGTATGTTAAACGTTTTGAATTCATTCCCATATTTGTCTTCTTCTTAAAGATGTTTGTGACTGCACGTTTCTCTGTTTAATGGCTGAATGACTACACTTGGCATTCAATGACTTCATTACATGACAGAGTGTTGGAACGGAGTGTCACGCAACCCATGTAAAGGCATTGAATGCAAAATTAGTGTGAAAGCAGTAGGCTAATAAAACAGTGATACTTAATTAGATTTCTAAATAGCCCTTCAACAGAAATTAAATACAAGATGTGGGTCAGACTCAGGAAAACTTAAATTACAGAGTTAGCCATCGGGTTATAACAAAAACAGATACAGCTATCAGTATGTGTTTGCAGGAAAGGCATTTGTATATTATGCAACAGTATGGTGCCCATAATTTTGACAACCCATGGTGTCAGTTACTCAATCAATCATTTAGCTGTCTGAATGTACTGTTACTAGTTCATTAAATACTTAATTGACTTTAAATGACAATGGAAATGTGTGTATGTGTGTGTGTGTGTGTGTGTATATATATATATATATATATATATATATATATATATATATATATATAATAAAACAAATACACAATAATATGCTTAGTAAAGAAAAGTCTTCATATATGTCCCAATTGTCATTTGTGTTTATTAAAATGTGGTATGACCTCATTTGGATTTATCACAGCTTCTATGCGTCTTTGTTTAATTAACACTACCGTACATTTTTAACATTTGCCTATGGTTTTCCAGGAAATTAAAATATTAGTCTGCACACAGAGTTCACAGGTTGATGTAGCACTAATACCATAAAAATAATAAAAAGGAAAGATCATAAAATGATGTCATTAGTAGGAAATGTAACAAAATAAAACTAGCTGTCATAGCAGGCAACACTGCAATTACAGCACATAATACAGTGCATATGTCACTGAAATATATTAAAGGCTAAATATTTAATGTGTCTTGCCGTCTTGGAATGGGGCCAAAGCTGTAAAAAGCTAAACTCTAGGCCATTCCATGATTTTACTGCTGCACTCTTTGCTGAGTCACACAAATAGGAACCTATTGTCTAAGAAAAGTTTCAACCCACAAGAACAAAGAATAAGTGGTCACTGGTGGTGTATTTCAAACTTTGTTCTTTGTTCCTGTGAAGATATAGCCTTGATTTTTCATGCTCTGCACAATCCTATAATTGAACGATGGGGATACAAAATCTACTATATTAGATATAGTTTTATACTTGTAAACATTACACCAAGTTATTTTGGTACAGATACTGTAAAACAACCTGTAGATTTGTTAATGTGATTTTGTTTTGTTTTCCTATAAATATAGTGACTGTCAGAGGCTACATTATGAGTAGTAAAGGTGACGAAAATTGGACAAAAATGCAGTTGAATATGGTAAATAATAAAGCCTATTCAAAGCAGAGGTAAGCACTGAGAGGTATGGTGAAGCATATTAAAAAAACATGGCAATTCTCTGTTGCAATTCAGTTTTGAACTATGGTGGAAAAAAACAGCAGATTTGTGAATTCCATTTTCAAGGATTGGACAAATTACTGTTTTGAAAAAAAGATGATGACTTATGGGCTGTTCCAGATAACAGAATTTACTTCACATTTCCATCCACATCTTCCCTGAAGGTATTAGAGGAAGGCATTGTTTAGGAATAGTCACATATCCCTCTAGAACAATTTAGACACTTTACCTACACATCAGTCAAATCAGTAATGTCTAAGAACTTATCTGAAGTAGCAGAGAGGAGCAGCAACTGGCTGTGGTTGAGACGGAAAGATTCTGGTTGTGGTAAGTAAGCTGGGCTGAGTTCAGTGGAGGACGGAGTGGGGTGATGCTGGGACGCCAGGATCACCGTCGAGCCCTCTTGAGGTGCTGTGGGCTAGTAGACGAAACACCGAGGATGGAAGGTGCCCACTTGAAGACCCCAGAGATGTATCCTATTTAGCTTAATCCAGACGGTTGTCATGCTGATGCACTAGGGAGACCGCACTGTGGTTGATCCCCGGAGCCAGCATCGCAGCAGTTGTGTGTGCTGATGCACTAGGGAGGCAAATAAGCTGATCCCTGGAGCCAGCATTACACTTCAGCCATCAACACCAGGCAGAAGGATATCTACATCATCATATGGAAGGAAACACAAATGGATGGAGACACAGATGGATCACATTAGTTTACTGTAAAGCTACGTCTTAGTTGGTGCTTATCTTGGCGAGAGCCGAGTTCAAATCAGCATGAAGTTTTAACATCTACTCTTGTGTAATGGAAATCAGTGCCCATGGTGTCAATACGCCATATTGACCATTTTAAGTAGGTGTCTCACCGTTGTAGATACTGTAGATATAACAGCAAATATTGTATATTGTATAAAGACCAGAATGAATTTATTCTGACAAAAACTGGTATGAGAAAGTGTAGTCCTGGGGAGAAAAGGACTACATCTCCCAGAAGGTCACAGGCTGAAAAGCCTTCATTTGTTTAATTGTTTAATTTATTTTGTAAATTGTTTGATTAGTAATGATCCCCTGCACCTGGCTATCGTTGTAAATTAGAGCCAGGTGCAGGGTATTTAAAGAAAGCAGCCAGTCTGTTTGGGGCTGCTGTGTGGAGAGGCTGCTTGTTAGTGTGCACAACTGTATGAGAAGCAAGGTAGTGTAAAGCCTTTTTGTGGTGTTTGTTTAATAACAGTGTGTTTTGTTTTGGTTTGATTTATGTTTTAACAGGTAAACAGTTTAGCTGTCCTGTTTGTTAGTTTAGGTTCCTGTGCTGTGTTTCAGTTAAGTGCTCAAGAAAAGAGCTAGGTGTTTGTTTTGTTTATTTTGTTTTGTCATTATTAAAATAGTGCAAGAGCGCTTTAGAAAACCTCCATTTCTGTGTCCTGGGTCTATTTTTAAAGGGGCAAAGAACCCGAGTGGTAGCAGTTTTATTACACTGGCTACAAGCGCACTATAAACACATACTGTATAGATATGCTATATGATAGGGAGGAGTCAGTTTTATTATCTCTGGCTTTGAGAACAGTTAGTGGCTTTAGATAAGCTTAGTCTGTGATGGTTTTAAAAAATTAAAATTGCAAATGTCTCACTTCTCAGGAATACAGAAATAAGCTCAACAACTGAATTCAACAGCTTTTTAACACTGCACTTTTTTGAAAATGTATGCATTGTTTTCGTCGTACCCCAAAAAGATATAATTTAGGGTCAATACAAGACCGACCCCTGCAGAGGAAAGAGCAAGGTGTTGCGTAGCACTAGGTTTCAAGTTTGCAGCAAAGGCTGTACAACTGACTGCCTCTCCCCTTGACCCCAGATCTGTGGATGAAGTGGCACTATCCAGATCACTGTAGTATGTTAACTATACATTTACATTTGTGTATGTTGCGGGACTGATTGAGAACACTGAATGAGATTCATATCCCAACAAATCTATATTTAACACATTATAGTTGTACCTTTTGCCAACATAGCAAAACCTTTTCGGTTCTGACACAAAAAACATTAGACATTTCATATGATTTCCTTTTTCTCATTACTGGATTTGAACAGATTTCCTTTGTTCTGCAATATTTATATGTGTGCACTATAGGTCCGCCGTTCCCAGATACCAGCAATGGTAACAAAGAACGACCAACTAGACACTCGCAGGTGCCTAGACAAATCAAAAACAAAAAGTACAAAGAAAATAAAACTTTTAATCAAAACTACAAAATAAAGTTGCTGCACTCTTCCCTAGCCGTACGACCCGGGTCTCCATCCTACAGTCTACCGTTGCCTCTGCCTGTTGGGGTCTGCCCAAGGGTTCCCCGCTCTCTATATTTTTATTTTCTTCTCTTTGGTTTTTCTGTTTTCTTTATCCGTCCGCTCACAATCTCTTAGAGCAGCGCTTCCGCTAGCTCATTGTCGGTCTACAGGGGCCAATCTGGGGGAACAACAGAGCATTATTTTATAAGTCCAGCAATCACCCAAGGCCTGCCTCTCAGCCACTCAGAGAGAGGGAAAGCCAACACACCCTCTTCCCCCAACTCTCCGTGTCTTTGCCATGACTGACAGGCAGATTTTACGAGGCTGCTGCCCTCTTCCTGCAGCACCATGCATACATCAGACAGTCAGCACAGATCTCCCCTGTTGCAGTCCTGCACGCCAATGTTCTGCTATACATTCCTTGTCTTCCACAGTGCTATTATTGGACCTGACCCTAGCCCTGTCTGATTTTATACAATTTGTCTCTTTCAAAACTGGAGGCAGCTAACAATGTTGTCCTGGAATCTCAAACTACTTTTTCAGAGCTGTCTGAGCTTTTTGAAAGTTTACTTTCAAAGCGCTTCATGTGCATACATCAGGTAATCCAACGTACAGTTACTTATCATGGTTCATTTAAAAGTTACTTTTCACAACCTATGCAACTCTAACTAATTATTTATTTACCTTTCAATGAAACTATATTTATAATTCGGGTTTCGTGTGGACAATGCAACATAGTTTATACTTAACAGTCCTAGGGCCACATCGACTCAACAGTCGTTTGGCTGTAAAACTTAATGAGTTGAATTGTCCTATGAAGTCCGGTTCATGATGATTGTTCAATCCCCAACAGGATCAACAACACAGTCCTTATGCACTGTCCCCTTTTCATTCTTCAACCACACCTTCCTCGAATCTTTTGTAGTCCAGTAGACTTAGACATGTCCATCTGAACAGTCTGTTTTAATACACGGCAGGGTATCGCTCTCACCCTAGAATGCAGCCTCTTGATTTCTCTTCTCTAAGGTCCTTAGTCTCCCGTGCTGTGAGCACTTCTTCCTCATATAGCTTCTGCTGCATAGGTTGGCTTTGTGGTATTCTGTGTTGCACTTTCCATATTTGATAACAATTCCAGTCATGAGAGCCTTAGGCTTTGCAATGATAATGGCTTTTCCTAAATATTGTTTGTTCATGTTCAGGTCCTTAGCTGCATTTCTAGAAAGGAGCAGTAATAAGTTTTGTCGTTGGCGAAGTTGCCAGATGCTTTCTGATCGTTATATGGCATTTCCTGAGGGCCCCTTTTGCTTGAAGCACATAACCCTTTACTATCAACACATCTGTTTCAGTATAGTTAATTTTGCCCTTAATGTCTTATTTATATTTCATTCAATGAATTATTCAGGTTGTCAATGATTAATCATCTCCTACAATACTCATGTCGTTGTTGTTGACATTCCAGCAGTGCACTCTATATGGAACAGCTGTCAATTTGAATGATTAAACATTTTGGATGGTGAAACAAGTAGCTGTGCATAATAATAAGTGTTTTATCTTGTTTGTGTATATATCTCCAGCTATTGATCTGTGTAAGTGTGTAACTTAGGGGCAAATGGGGATAATAGAGGATGTTATTTTAGTGAAGTGCATTAATATAATTTTTATAATGATCCTGTATCGGGCCCAAAGAAACGAAAAACATTCTTCACTCTCCCTTGCCTAATTAAGTGTAACATTGTATAAATCTAACACAGTCCAACTGAAAATATTGTATGTCCTTATTTGTTTGGCCGTAACCCCTGTGACATCAGTCATGGTCAAGGATAACTCAGCCGGGCCATGGCATATTCCCCGTTTTATAAAAGTGAAATATTCCTTTTCATCTTCAGTGTTCTATGAGAAATTCCCTAATGTTTTACTGTACTGACAATTGGAAATGGAAAACAAACCCAAAAAAATAATTACAGAAAGAGAACTCTGTTCAAAGGACAAATACAGTGCAGATTGCAGCAGAGAGAAAGAAGTACTGCATTCAAAGTGATTACATAGAAAATAAAAATAAAAAGCTGAATCAACAACCAAGGGGAATAGCAGATAACATATCAAAGAACACTGTGCAATGAAACACTTACAGCTTGTTAAGCTAATACTGTGAGAGAAGTATTGAGTCTTATCTTTTGGGAATATTAACAAAAGATTGTTTTCATCTGATAGGACAGTGCGATCTAATCGAAGAGTTATACTAAAAGGCAGTGAACTGATGGTTCTCACTAGACTCCATATCAGAAAAGTAAAATGCATACCTGCCAGCTTACAAAACTTACAGATCAGGCATTACCAACATTACTGTTTGGCTTTTCTTTTATTAAATGAAAATGCATTTATTTGGTATACGCATGTATAAACAATCAAGCAAGGAACACTTGTAGACATGTATTGATTTTGTCTGTTTACGAAGTACAGATATGGAAGTATGGAAAACAACAAGCTACCAGCATGTGGCAGCCATATTTCTCTCAAACACATGGTGAACTATAGTGGAATGAAAGATGAAGACTTTCTTCAGTCTCCCCAAGAGGCAGGTGATCAATGACTTATGTTGGGAGTCTCCAGGTCAAACCAGGAGATTTGACACATCTGATCACTGTAATTACCATCCTTCCTAGCTATTGTCCAATTACAGGCCATTAATATAATATATATTTAAAGATTTTAGACAGCTCAGATCTAAATAACTCATAAACGTGCTCTATTGCACAATTCTTTCATTGCATTTTTCTTGTATTTAGTGATTATTTGGGGCTTGATCAAAGACCATGAGAATTACCATATTCCTTCGAATTTAAGACTCACTTTTTAAACCATTTTTTCTTCTCAAAAATAGCCTATGTCTTAAATTTGATTAAAGTATAGTGATTCGTGTATTAAAATCGGCAACAAAAGCTGTGACTACCTGAGTACACAAACAGCAACTGACTGATTGCTGAAAAAAGACAAACAAAGACGTCACTGCCCAAATACACAAGAAGCAACATGACTGACTGCCGAGAAAAGACAAACCAAAACATTACTGCCCGATCTCGAATCATCCATGACATACAGGCAGCCATTTTCAAAAAAGCGCCATTAGTTTCCTGAAGAATTCGAAGAGACGTTTTTACAAGTTCAGCGTTTCTAACAAACAGTACCAGCTTGGACAGATCAGAAATGCTGATCAGACCCATATTTTTCGACATGCCAAGCAATCACAACTGGAAATGCGAAGCAGCACATAACTGTAATGCTCTGTGTGACAGCAGATGGCCGCAAACTGCCTCCATATGTGTAACTGAGGTTGTATCTTTGTAAATGCATATTTATTTGATGTTTGATTTTTTACTTAAATTCAAGGGTGTCTTAAATTCGAAGGAATATGGTAATATAGTTGAAGGGCAACATTACAAACTTGTTTTTATTTGACATTGATTGGGTCTGGAAAATAATGCAAGATTATACAGTGTGCAGGTTTACAGAGGTACAATAAAACTAATACTGTACCCCAAAAAATAAAGAATAATGCTGTAGGTTCCGGACTGTAGAGAGTATCACACCATTCATTTCAACAGAGATTTAGCAGGACCCTAATTATACTGTATACCGGTTTGTAGAGGGGCTGGATTAGACAGGTGTTACAGTATCCAGGTCCATATGACCTTGTTTTACTAATCTGTTTATTTTTTCTATAGTCCATTTTTCTTGAGCTGAGAATATGTGGGGTAAGATGACTTTTTACAAAAGGAGGTATAACCTGTCTAAAATGTCAGTGAAATAAGAGTCTCTATTTGTATTTAGCAGAGCAGAGGAAATGCTGTTTTCAAATGTGACAAATAAAATGTACATTTGCAGTCAAGGAGAATATGTGCAGGAAAAGTCAAGACGAGCCTCTTGAAACCTTAGTTGTGACTGATGAGAGCTGATTCAATGTGAGCGAGTCATTAGTAGAAACAGGGCTGAAATCTGATGTGCTTGACTTATCACACTCTCTATGCATCTGTGATCCATACAAAAAGCAATATATTTAGTCCTAATGCATTTTCTTTTCATATAAATGTAATTTAATGAAGGTTTCTAAGCCAAAGTGATGTGTTATTCAGTCAAGCTGCACGTTTTAAAAAATACTTACATTGGCTTGTGTTTCTACAGTATAAACTTTATGATGGCGATGGAGCCAATGCAGGTGAAAGGTCACAATACTGTGTTATTTTTTTTAGAATCAGGAGCCAAACACACGTGGAAAAACAACAAGAGCTGGCAAGCAAGATGGCAGCCAGTTAGACATTGAGAAAATTAATCAAAATCTCAATATTTTTCCTTTTATATATATATATCCTTTTTATGCGGAAAGGTCGGGGAAAAAGACTATTAAAATGGTATCTGTAGCTGTACAGTATCTTTCAAAATCACTACATGGTGGAAATGGTGGGAAAAGCTTGATATGTATCAGGTTTAGATGTTTTAGGGCAGCTGTATTTAGATCTGGCACTTTTTGTATGTGGGATAACAATATAGAACTATGATAAGAGAAATATTGAAAGTATTTGATATATTGCATTGGTTATTCTTGAGGTATGTTAGACAGCAGTTTAGAAACAGAAGGGTGTCTGTTCCTCTTGTTGTATGCAGCATATTATCTGAATATAAATATTTCAAGTAAACCATGCTTAACTGAACAATACGTTGTCTTGGAGAAAGGGATTTTATTTTTTTATATTACCTGCTGATCTTAGTTTGCTCACAGAGAACAGGCTGGTTGGAAGAGAACCACCTGTATTCCAGATTGAGGTGCTGTGGTGTCTGTTTTCTCTGTTGCCTTCTGTGCTGTAGCAGTTGATCATCAGTAGTGCAAATTGGCAAACCCAATGGTTTGCTCGCTGCTGCCACAAATTTATTTAGCCATGATTTTAAGAACATAAGTTTACAAACGAGAGGAGGTCATTCAGCCCATCTTGCTCGTTTGGTTGTTAGTAGCTTATTGATCGCAGAATCTCATCAAGCAGCTTCTTGAAGGATCCCAGGGTGTCAGCTTCAACAACATTACTGGAGAGTTGGTTCCAGACCCTTCCTCTCTGTGTAAAAAAGTGCCTCCTATTTTCTGTTCTGAATGCCCCTTTATCTAATCTCCATTTGTGACCCCTGGACCTTGTTTCTTTTTTCAGGTCAAAAAAGTCCCCTGGGTCGACATTGTCAATACCTTTTAGAATTTTGAATGCTTGAATCAGATCGCCGCGTAGTCTTCTTTGTTCAAGACTGAATGGATTCAATTCTTTAAGCCTGTCTGCATATGACATGCCTTTTAAACCCGGAATAATTCTGGTCACTCTTCTTTGCACTCTTTCTACAGCAGCAATATCCTTTTTGTAGCGAGGTGACCAGAACTGAACACAATATTCTAGATGAGGTCTTACTAATGCATTGTAAAGTTTTAACATTACTTCCCTTGATTTAAATTCAACACTTTTCACTATATATCCGAGCATCTTGTTGGCCTTTTTTTATAGCTTCCCCACATTGTCTAGATGAAGACATTTGAGTCAACATAAACTCCTAGGTCTTTTTCATAGATTCCTTCTTCAATTTCAGTATCTCCCATTTGATATTTATAATGCACATTTGTATTGCCTGTGTGCAGTACCTTAACCCTTTCTCTATCAAATGTCATTTGCCATGTGTCTGCCCAATTCTGAATGCTGTCTAGATCATTTTGAATGACCTTCGCTGCTGCAACAGTGTTTGCCACTCCTCCTACTTTTGTGTTGTCTGCAAATTTAACAAGTTTGCTTACTATACCAGAAGCTAAGTCATTAATGTAGATTAGGAATAGCAGAGGACCTAATACTCCCTGTGGTACACCACTGGTTACCTTGCTCCATTTTTGAGGTTTCTCCTCTAATCAGTACTTTCTGTTTTCTACATGTTAACCACTCCCTAATCCATGTGCATGCATTTCCTTGAATCCCTACTGTGTTCAGTTTGAGAATTAATCTTTTATGCGGCACTTTGTTAAAAGCTTTCTAGAAATCTAAATAAACCATGTCATATGCTTTGCAGTTGTCCATTGTCGATGTTTTATCCTCAAAAAAGTCAAGTAGGTTAGTTAGACACGATCTCCCTTTCCTAAAACCATGCTGACTGTCTCCCAGGATATTGTTACCATATAGGTAATTTTCCATTTTGGATCTTATTATAGTTTCCATAAGTTTACATATAATAAAAGTCAGGCTTATTGGTTTGTAGTTACCTGGTTCAGTTTTGTCATCCCTTTTTGTGGATAGGTATTACATTTGCAATTCTCCAGTGTCAGTACAACCCCTGTGTCAAGAGACTGTTCCATGATCTTGGTTAGCGGTTTGTAAATAACTTCTTTCATTTCTTTTGAGTACTGTTGGGAGAATCTCATCCAGCCCAGGGGATTTATTTATTTAAAGAGCTCCTAGTCCTTTTAACACTTCTGCCTCTGTTATGCTAAAGTTATTTAAAACTGGATAGGAACAGGTCGACATGTGGGGCATGTTGACCGTATCCTCCTTTGTAAAAACTTGTGAAAAGTAATCATTGAATATATTTGCTATTTTTTTCTCTTCATCTATGATTTTGCCATTTGTATCTCTTAGACATTTTACCTCCTCTTTGAATGTTCTTTTGTTGTTATAATATTGGAAAACTTTTGGAATTGGTTTTGGCCCCCTTAGCAATGCTCATTTCTCTTTCTCTCTTAGCCTTTCTAACTTTCTTTTTGACTTGTGTTTGCAGTTCCAAGTACTCTTTCTGTGTACTTTGTTTTTGGTCCCTTTTAAATGGTCTGTAAAGTGTCTATTTTCTCTGAATATTTTTTTAATTGATCTATTAAACCATTTTGGCAATTTTGTTTTAGATTTAGATTTGTCTACTTTTAGGATGTAATTGTTTTGCACCTCTAGTACTACATTTTAAAAAAAAGCCATCCTTTTTCCGTGGATGTTTTCTCTATTTTACTCCAGTCTACTTCTGTTAGTCTTTCACGCTGTCCTTGAGGAGGTAGGATCTGACAAATTGGGAGGTGAGTTGAAGCAAATTATATTCTAGCTTTTTACCATCTGTAGAATAATTTCCTTTTCAGATCATGCAACAACACTGCTTTCTTTACGAAATAAATATGAAAGATGTGTTGCAGTACAACAAGAAACTGGTATGTCTACATGTATGAAATGCTTGTCAAAGATTGGAATAATTCTGTAAACTGCATTTATATTCAGTTTTAAAGAACCAACTGGCTTTGTCAGCAGAAAGCCACCTTTACATGTCAACTATTGTGCTCTGTCCTGTTTCATATGATTTTTTAATGTCAGGATGTGAGTGGTGCAGGTGAATAATAGAATGTCCAGACCAAATGTCCCAGTGCAAAACGATCTGTTTCTTTAAACAAACTAAAACAATATGCCTCTTTACCAGCAATGGTATCGGGGGGTAAACAGCGAGATTGCAGTCTCCAAATAATATTAATTATACACAATAATTAACAGTCCCCGTCCGTGCACGGATATGTGCTCGGGTCCTTTTCCAGTGCTTGCCGTGCTGTGCAGTGTTGTGCAGTCCCGTGAAGTTGGTGCTGGGGTTTTTGGTGCTGGCTCACTGGTTGCAGCTCCCTAGCTCCATACTCTGTTAGCAAAACACAAAACAAAGAGTCAGCGCTCCAGCTTATTAGTTATTCAGTGTAAGGGGCCATACTGACGTAGCCAGTGACGGACTGGGACTAAAAATCGGCCCTGGCATTTTAAAGTGCACCAGCTCACGTTGAGGCTGTGACGATACTTAATAAGAATAAAATGCAGAATTTGCGTTCTGACAGAGAATTGCATATGACATTTTGCAAATTTCAATTACTGAACTAAAAACAAGTTATCTTGTGATGGGACTGTTTTACTGTTTGCTGTAAATATACATAAACCACAGGAGACCTACAGACATATTTGGAATACAGTGTACAATGGGTTTGCTTATTTATGTCAGTAGCCTAATATGTTACTATTGCAGACATTTAGGAGGTGATATCCAAGGTAATATTAACACGCTTTTATATGCAAGACAGAGATACCAAGGGTTGGCTGTCCTAAAGAGTGAGATTCAAGGCCAAAGAGAGGCTTTCCAGGTGGTGTGTCGGGTCATTGCTTAAGACAGGGACTCTCATCTTTGGTTATTTTAAAATGTACACTGCTTAATATTGCATATGAAACACTTCAATCAGCTAAATTAATTAATATTTAACCCTCAGTAATACGGTACAGTTTGCAGGCACATGCTATGTAAAAACAGAATTTGATTTATATTCTCAGGACAATTGGCAGCTTTAACTTAAATAATATACATAATAAGAAACTTGTGTAGTTACTGTTCATAAGCCACTTCTCTCACGTGATTTTTAAGAACGTATTCTGTGGCAGAAAGGTGTAATCCTTATGCAGCTGTATTTTCTTTATGATGCAGTAGCAATATTACGATCTTGGCAAAACCGAACAAAAAACTACCATGCAAATGAAACCACTGCATTGATGAGGTGTGGAATAAATAAAAACACGCATTATTATACTTTCTTCAAATTAGTGTTCAAACTATTTTCTTGTAGGGATCAGCTGTTTGCACAAAATCTCACCCACAGTTTATGCTGCGTAGTCCAACCTAGAGTTTATGCACATGTGCTATTCTTTTAAATGTGGCATTCTATAAGTTAGAAATTTACTTTTAAAGTTTGCCGTCTGACATCACAGTTAACGAAAGCATCAAGTACAGTAAACACGGTCTCTCGCAGCGCTTGGTGCTGATACGATCACTGATAGACTGAAAACAAGAACGCCTGCCCTTACACAATATTGCTTAGTGCCAATTGGTTGAAACGCTAAATGCCAGCACCTGCACCACAATACAATTGGCTGAACAGTTGCTCCTCGCTCCTCTCTCGGGCATGTAGTCTCCATGGTTACCACAGTACACAAGCATGGTTAAGTGCCGTGCCTGAGGCCCCGGATCTGTATTGTTGTCTCTGTACTGTACTGTACTGTACTGCACTGCACTGCACTGCACTGACAATGCATGACATAAGCTTAGGAATGCGAGCTTGAGATAGCATGCTAATGTGTGAGTCCAATGCGGGAGACTTGACATATCGATGAACATAGAGATGAACTTACTTTCTACCTTCACTATTCTATCTTTTTCTCTTCTTTCTACTAACTTTGTTTCATGAAATAAAAGGACTACCCTCAAACAATAAGCAGTTATAAATGTGCAGCTCTGTCTACTGGCCCAGGCAAAACAATAATATTAAAGAGGACCTATGGATCAACCTACTGCTGGCTCTCCTCAAGATCGGCACTAACATTAGATGCTAAATCACCAAATTCTGCAAATTGTTGCTCAATAACAGAAATATCTGCCACAGGATGAGGAATATAATTTACTAGCATTTTATTCGCACCATGATCACGATTCCCAAGTTGAAGTTGATGACGATGGTCGAGAAGGCCTGGGACGACTAAACAAATCCATTTATTTTAACACATTTTTGTGCTTCAGCTTCTAGAATCTGCTTTTTTCTTCTAATTTTCTCTGCTCCGACTTTTCGATTATTTGATTTATCTATCTTTCTAACAGGGAGTGCAGACCTACTAATTTTGATGTCAACACATGATGACCCAACATTTTAATGTCAACACATGATGACCCAACATTCTGCACTAATTGGTTCAGGATTAGGGAGAAGCCACTCATGAATGTGTGTGTATCGCTGTGTTTTTTAAATAAAGTTGCTGAGAGGGAAGTCCCCTCAATTTTTATTTAATTACATTATTTTAGGTGCGTTCTTAATGTAGTAAGTCACTTGAAGTCTTTTCTATTTGATTAATCTACACGTACACAATAACGAAAGAAAAAAAAATAAAATGTTTACTTTTTTTTTTTCTCATGATCACCGGCCCACTAACGCACCAGCCCCTCTGGCATTTGCCAGATGGCCAGTCCGGGCCTGGACGTAGCTGCTTCCCCTTTGTACCACGAAACTGCAGTCAACTGGTTTCTCCAGTTGCTGTTTGTCCCATAGCTGATTGCAATGGAGTCCTTCCATGTACGTGCAGCTACGTGCTCCCCCTAATATGGTCACCTTCTGGTTTCTGCCTACCGTCGAGGCTGCTTATCTAGGAGGAAGCGTACCATCAACCTTACACAGCGCCCTTTCTGGTCAGGAGGGAGATTTACAGCTCGAATTCCTTCGCTCTCTATCCCAATCCACAATAAGTTTTATATGGAATGACCCACAATTCAAAATTAAATATTATATCTGCACAATACCTATCTTGACCTGCACAAAAATCACGGTATGTTTTCATTTATGGTTAAGAATCTGTTTTGTGGCATCTTGTGAAACTGGCATCATCCACTGTAATGTAAAATAGCCTCCAGCATTTGAATTTTGGATCAGCTCTAAGTCTGAACTGTTTTTCTCTAGTTCGGAACTACAGCCCTCACACTATGAAAGGGAATATGTATGTTTGATTTTACAGAACATTCATAGATCACTACTGAAATGTACAGACACAGAAACAAAAGAGGGCAAACAGTCATGTTAACTAAGTCTCTGCTTAGTCATGGCCCTGATGAATTTGGAATGTTTCCCAACGTAATAAGTGCTATTAGAGATGGCTGAAGTAACACGGTTAATGTTTTATGTCCTTGATCATGTTGCATGTACTGAAAAATTGAGGACTGGACACATATAATGGGATGAAAGGAGGGTGGTATACTTTAAAAAATGTATACATTTACATTCAACTGTTTGGTACTTGGATATAATGGGAGGCATATTTATTAATTATGTTTTATGTCTCAGGTTTAATTGGTCCACCACAGATACACGTATTCAAAGTAAAAACACTGTTCTTATTCAAGTGAGATCAAAGGTTCCTTAAGTAATTGTGAACATTTATTTTTACTTAACTCGCGATATGGCTCAATTTAATAATGTATTTTATGCCTTAGGTCCTCTAAATGCTTGATAATGTTTTATTGAACAGATAACGAAATAGAACATGTAAATTGTATTTATTCAGCAATTACAAAAACGAATGATCAAGATATAAGCAAAATATCATCACAAGCATTTGAACAATATTATGATCCAAGCTTATGCACCTTGGACTCAATTAATAGCATAGTTACCTTGGCTTTGGTTGTGTTGAAGAAAGTTCACTCAAGAAACTGAGGGAAAAAATGTTGTCCTTGTTATTACATTGGCCTTTCTCAGCGAGATGCCCCCAGAAGTACAGTCTTTAAGTTTTCGATGGTCACAAAAACAGCTTTTTTCAGAATGCAGAGTCGAAAGCAAGTAGAATTTAAAAGGTTAGTTACCTCCGTCAGCAAGATGAGTCCGTTCCTGTTAAAGTTTAGTGCGGAGATAATTAAATGTTAATTGTTTTGTTAGTAAAGCTTCAGTAGTTTGCATTAATAGGTTAAAACAAGACTGATAAACTTACATATAGGTCCGCTACCACGCACACAGACCATTAACAAGAAGACTAGAAGCAGATCTTCTTGCTGCTCTGCGAAAGTCTTTTTCTCCTGGTTTCGACTAAAAAGCCTTCAAAGAAGTTCAAAAGCAGATTTCCAGGTAGTTCAAAAGGGCTTCAGTTGCCGTGGCAACGTAAACAGGAAGAGAGAAGACGAACTTCCAGTGTCCCAAAGGGAGTTTCAAAAGCACCCCGTTGTAGTTTTTCCAAATTATGCACACCGTAGTCTGTGGTAGATTTATTTATTTATTTATTTATTTATTTATTTATTAATTATTATTATTATTATTTATTTCTTAGCAGATGCCCTTATCCAGGGTGACTCTATCCTTAACAGAATGTGAGAGAGCACATGACTCCAGCCAATCAGGCAAGCAAAACCACTTCCAATGAACAGCAGCACTCTCTGCACACATACTACTATGATTGGTTCATTTGAAATATAGGGCTATTTTATTAGTCATTTTAAATAGTTTCCGTCTTATCTAGGGAATCTGCTGATGTTGATTGTGGCAGGGCAGCAGCCCTGCCCCTGTGTGTGTGGGAATGTAAGGTTGGCAGGGATGGGGTTAAATCTGTCCCTGCCAGCAATCGCAGGTGACCATTCCCCAATTAGGTGATTTTTTTCTGATTGTGGAGTGGCCACATATATAAAAGCAGGGAGCATTCCTTTGTTTGGAGTTGGTGTTTGAGAGTTTGAGTGTGACCTGTGGGTTTTGTACTGTGTTTTGTCTGTTCAGTGAAGGTGAATGCCCAGCCTGGCAGCAGTTTTTTGTGTACATTTCTGTACCTTTTTTGTTTTGTGCCGGTTTAATTGTTCATGTTTTTGTTAATGAGATGTGTGCAACAGCGCTTCACTGCAGCTTCTGTCTCTGAGTCTCTAATTCCTACTGGTAACATCTTGGTCCGTGATGCTATCCTGTCACAGTGATAGTCTGCATTTGTCGGGGATATGAGTAAAACTTTTAGTCCTATGTCTATTCCTATTAACATTAATTATAACATTTGTGGTAGCTCCACAAGGAGACATCCTTTGCCTAAATTGTCTGATTAGCAATCACAAGCCGGGGAAATCACGTTCCGTTTGATGTTGATTTGACTTTGTTTGCCCTGCAAGGAAATGCCGTCTGTTCCAGTGGAGGTGTTACAGTGAGATATGTATTGCCAGTTAAGATGTTTATTGCCAAATTAATGTTTCTGGTCTGTCACAGCTGGACAGTGTAAAAGAACATCTGCTATAAGATAAGAATCTTGTCATGTCTCTCTTTTATAAGTGAGGCTGTCCTGTTTTATTTGAAAGTGTCTGTTTTGTTTGAAGCTTTAATGTCGCGACTGGAACGTTATATTTTAGACTGTTTCAAAAAAACACAGACCTGCAAAAAAAACTCTTCTGTTTGTCAAAGAATATTTCTTTATAAAAAAGGCTGGTTTGTTAGGATTGGATTTTTTTTTTAACTCCAAATGCATTATAAATTGTTTCTCCATCGCAATAACTTATATCTCATAACTAGAAGAGAATTTTCTTTAAATCTCTGTTGTATTTCCTCCCCTGTGATGAAGCTTATGAAACATCACTGTCTAGAACCGACACCTGCTGCAAAGGCAGTCTGTAGCATATCCATCTACAGCCCATGCTGTTACCATCTTCTGGCTGTGCAATTCCTGCATGTGTGGGCACTTATTTTCAATTCCCTAAGGCATGTTTCCTAAATAACATTTCTATAAAATAACAAAACATCACTGTGACAGGACAGCATCACTGCCAAGCTGTTTCCACCAGGAAGGAGACAGAGACAAGGAAGCTTAAGGTGACCAGATGTCCTGTTTTGCATCATTGCGCCAGTAACAGAATGCTGTGTTGCCATATTCTAACTTATTACAGTACAATGACACTTGGTGTGACTAAAGGGAAGGTTGAATGACCAGTACAGTAGCATTAAAAAGAGGCTGTACAGTGCCGTGCAAATCTGGAGAATTACTGAACAGTCAACGTTCATATTTGCAACCAATCGTGGGCAGGTTGATCCACGTTGCTAAAATGAACTGGTGGCTATCCTCGTCTGAATCTTCACTCTCGCTGCCCGAAGAAGTTTGACTGCTGTAGTCTAACAATAACGGCTCATATAGGTACCATTTGTGTTGGAATTATTCTCTTCATCCATGATATATGTATATCTGTGTGTAAACGGCTTTGCTTCGTGTGTAGCTATAGGCGACAATTGCGGAAAAAAAGCACTGTGTCACATCACCGTGCCATGTTTACAACGCAGTGCACTGGAGCGTGTTGTGGTTTGAACACTTACACAACAATAGGAGGGGCTGTAAAATATGGCAGATGTATTTGTAAACAGGAAGGGCCTGCTTTGCAGATTGGTCACTGGAGGATAGCATGGAGATGGAGCGAGATGGAAAGTGGAAATCAAAGAGAAGATGCAGTTTCTTTGGCAGAAAAGGGACTAGATTTGCAGCAGTAATCAGCAATACAATAGAATCTCGGACTTTGATATTATTGAATTGCTGCTGTGTAATGTAATAACTATTCTTGTGTAGAAATGGAATTACAAAGATAATTAGATCATTTATTCACATAGGTTTTGAAAGTAAAAGATTCCACTCTGAATATCGCCATGGGTCTCTGCGTTCACTTTCAATATGATATTAAATCAAACATTGTCAAAGTGAAAATAAAAACCCTATGGCTTCCCTGTAGCTTGGAAGTTATTCACAATATTTCGATACTGTCCCACTTTAAGGACTTTAAAATCTGGTCACCTTAAGGAAACTACAGGTTTGAACACGCTAATGCACACTTTAATTCTAAATAATAATAATATAAACAACCAAAGACAGGAAAAAGAAAGACTACACATGGGCCAAAACAAAAGGTTCTACAAAAACTTACGAAATGTAAATAAACACTGACATGGACGTATAGTACACACAGACCTTCACCGTCACTAACATTTACCTTAACCATTCTATCTAACTAACACCCGTGATCACCCTATGTATACATCCGTGGCTGGAGCCTTAATTAATCATTTAATCACTTGTCGGCTCTAGCTCCCTTCCCATGTGTTTTGACAGGGAGCAATTCAACCCTTTGTGGTCCTATGTCGGACCAATTTTTCCTTTCCAGTCCGATACAAATATATAAAGGTATTTTCATAAGCTTTGTTAGCATTTATTCAACAAAATTAAACAAAAAATGTAACAAAACATAATTGTGCCTAAGTCCTGAATTCACAAGTTTTGAGTGATTTATTACAGTATTTTATGAACACTGAAAACAAAGAGCCCTACAGAACAGATGACATGTGGCAAATTACTGTTCTACACTAATTGTTATTTGGGAGTACAATATAATCATCCCAGTAATCGATTGAGAAGTAATCAATTATGATCTGCTTTAAGAAATAAATATCCAAATAACAAAGTTCACATTTTTGACAAGATGGCTTCTACCAATTGCACTTGTTCTTTCTGGTTTGTTCTGTATTTTGTGCATTTTGTCTATGAAATCATGGGTATTAAGGTTTGGAACAGTTTAATTATTGTATTAAACTGTATTAGGTCAATGTCACATACTGTAAGTTAAAAATTACATTGGGAACTTCTTACAAATCAAATTGATTACCATACATCTTAAACCAAATATAAATGTGCTTTGAAAGATTGTTTGCCTAATGTTACATAAATATTTCAGTGAAAGTAGAATATGACATGATCTATAATTACAGACTTTGTAGTTTAGCTGAATAGTGGCTTGAGGCAGTCATCTGTGATTGACAAATTATTCAATACACTTATAATTATCTTACACCTTTAGGACACAATTATATCAGAAAATGGTAGTTCTTTGATTTCCTCGGTGTTTTCCTAGGTATGAATAATTAGGTTTGAACATAGCTGGTAAACTTGGTTTGCTTTTATTTTCTGATGTACTTGCAAAGTTCTGTTGTATATGGGGTATTATAATCCAGGGCTTGTAATGGAACGTGAAACAAGCAATGCGATTGGTCGAGCAAGGTTCCAGCTGTCCGTATATAGGATGGATACGGAGCCTTGTCACATATTCTAAATCACTGCGCTGCCTCACAGAATTTAAACTAAGTATCAGTAGCCATCTTGCTTACACACACTTACATGTACAGCTGTAACTATGAAACTGGGGGACCAATTACCTACAAAAGTAGTAAGTAGACATGTCAATTTTTGATGAAGAACATTTAAGTGAACTGGGAGATGGCGAAACAGAAAAAATAACAAACAAACAAAAAAATCGCTGTCTTTATGCTCACCTACCCCGACTTTGTTACTTCAAATAATGTATTTTTAGCGGTTTGTAAATGCTAAAGAAAAACACAAAGACACTTGTGCACATTATCCACCCCTGTCTGACACAGACCATGAATAAATTAGTGAAATCCGAGACGTCATTGAATTTATTTTTATTCCTCACGTCTGTTCTGCTCAGTGTGTCTGCACTGACAGGAAGAAAGAAAATAACTCTGTGCTGTCTCAACTCTGCCCCCTGGTGTATTTTTTCAATGGTAATGAGCATAATATCAAAAAAATGATTTACTTTCTTTTACGTGTTTTAATTAATTTACTCAGCCTAATTTAGTGTGTAGTTCAAAGTTATACATGGGACTACTTTATTTGGCGTAAGGATATTTAATAAAAAAACTAATACTTTTTTGCCCTAAACACAATTTATGTTTTGTTTTTTTTCTTCAAATCCACTGTTTTACCTGGATTATAAATGCTATAAGACGATATAATATAATGCGTTGAATATACTGATTTCTCAGGGGTTGAAGGCACAAGATGAATCACAATGCCCCGAGGCGTCCATATATTTGACGTATACGGACACCCAGCCGGGCCTTATTGCATACTTAAACAACATTAGCAGTGACAGTTTTTATCTGCATGTTGGGAAATTGGAGGCATAATTTATTTTGTGCTTTTACAACATTTTCTAGTTATACAATGTTATAACACTGGGAATACATTTAATAAATAGGAGACCAGTGATATTTTAGCAAGCTAACAACCAGCTGAATCTGTTCACGGTACCACATTTCAAAACTTACATGGTCCCAGAATTAATGGAATCTATCACTGTCAATTTGTCAGCACATGGAAGTTCCAGCCTGTAGGAAAACAACAGAGCACCCTTGAAACCGAGATGTAAATCGTATGTGTATGTCCTCCATAAAGTACAATGCAGCCATCGTACCGGAAGTAGTGTTATATTCTTTTTATGTAGTATTAGAAATGATGATTTTAGTTTTATAGTTGTGTGTACATATACCCATTTACACCTGTACACGGGTACATGTACATACCTGTTTAAAAAAAAAAGTGTTTTATTAAATTTTCCATTTAAATACGATGTTTCTGCGATGCAAATGTTACATATGATGTACATGAATAAAACTTTTCAGTTGTATCAGATAGTATGTCTTTCATTTTCATAACAAAGCAGTTTAAAAATGTATGTGTCAAAGTGACCCACGTGGTGATTCTAGGTTGTTTGAAAATCCGACTGTTTTAATGTTAAATATGGCATACAAGATACTTAGGAAAAGTAAGAATGTCTTTCCCACAAAGTATTATGATTAGTTTAATTCCTATTCATTTTGCACAATACTTGTATACTTAAGTTTTGCATCTATTATGCAGTGTATTTCTTAACATTACATTTAGTTTGCCACAAGTCTGCCCAATTCAAAAGCAATTCCATATCCCTTTGGATTATCAGGGTTGCATTTCTTTCACTACTGTTTTTTGTAGTCACTTTGCAGTTTACGCAGAAAGCAATTGCAAGTGGAATCCATAACATGGGTTACATTTGCTACACATTTTTTAATGAAGGCTTGATGCCCTCAGTTAAACCAGGTCAAAAAAAGAGAAAACGACAAGTATTTCACATCTAAGATTTTCTTGTCAGTTGTTAAGTGTTAATCAGTCCCTGGTTGATTGTCCTCAGTGGGAGAGAAACTATTCTCACAGTTCTCTGGGTTATTCTGAATTAATCATATCCTTCCACTTTTAATCATACATTGTCATGTTTGATTCACAAAACCTGTACAGTGACTCGCAGGAACATGCCTTTGAACCTGACTGTGTTCATAGTTATAAACAACTGCTTCCCATTAGGAGACCGTTTTAAGTTCTTAATCAATCCTCCAGACTATGGGATGTGCTGATTACTCGGATAACCCTAGTATTCGTAACAATTATGGCAATTATCAATACCCAAGTACAAAGTATAGATCAACTGTATTTTAGTTTATTTGTAGCTTGTTTTAAGGAATGCAGGCATATCAATAACATATTATTTGTGACCTAACACAGCAACAGCATTGTTTAGATCGAACGCCTCAGGCATATTCTTTATTATGCAGTCCTCCACTGCAAAGGCACATTTAAACCTATAATTTTCTATCAAATATAATGCTTTGTATTTCTTGTAAAAAACAAACAAAAAAACCCACTTTTTTATAAAGAACTTCTGGTTTGCAGGTGATATACCTATTTAGTTACTGGAGTTTTGGATCTCTGATAAACCTTTTAATGAGCTGCAGTAACATTACGAATTATCGCAATTTGGAATATACAAGAAAGTGCTAAATGTAATTGTAGAACTATTTTTTTTATTATTATATTCTCATAAAATAAGTAACTTTGTGAGCATTTCTGATCCAACCCTGGCTTTGTGAAACCAGGCAGATGTATTGCTTTTCACTTGTTGAGGAGTGCACACAATGCCATAATACATCCCACACAACTTGTTAATTGTGCTGTTTGCCACTTAATACTGAGTTATCCAGGTACAATAGGAAAGCAAATGAGATGGATGGAAAATACCTTCAGCTTTTCTTTCCTCCAAATTAAATGCATGTGCATTGTAATCTGATGTTTCTGTAATATAATTATCAATCAATCCCTAATTTAGAGCAACTTTGACCAAAACAAGTAAGACTGACATAAATACTAAACCTTTTCCAGTGTTATTCAATTGGCTCTTCTGGAAGAGCCAGACTGCCCCCTTGAGGCTTCTACCTTGCCTCACACTGCTGAATTTATTTAGGCATTAGGTGCTTGCTCAGTCGAATACTTGACCGGCACTGCTGGTATGTGTATGTGTGAAAATGTAAATGGTTTGGTGATCCAACTATTGGTTATTAACCCTGAGTAGTGAGTTCTAAAATGCACTGCTGGTCCTACGGGAGTGAGTTTTTTTTTTTCTGTCTACTGCATCTGCTTGATTATTACGAGTACAGCGTACTAAAAAGCTGAAAGCTATATGTTTGTATGTATGTAATGAACACTGACGAAATACAGACAAATAATTTTTACCGTAAATAAATAAAACAAATAAATATAATGTTTTATTGTCACAGGGAAAGGTTTTGACTAAAAAATAACAGGTAGACAATAAAAAACAGGTTGGAACAACCACAACAAGAAGTCCTAACAAAAAAAGGGCTGATCTAGAGGGAGAGAGAGTGCCTAATGCTTCAGGGTATGATACTCTTGAAGCATGGAGCAACGCACAGAGCTTGTTGCCACCTTTTCGCTGGACGCCTGTCACTTGATGTTGATGGTAAATAGTCTCCACTGACACACTCGCTGACATCCGATTCAGTGGAAGAATCGTATGTATTTGAATTTAAATCGGAATCTGAATTCAGTATTATTTCTAATACTACTTTCTCACTGAGCAATTTTCTGCAGTTTACAGACATCGCTGACATTTTTGTCATGGTTTATTGTATGTAATTGAGTCAATATCTAGCAGAGGGCACAAGAGACCAATAAAAGGTGTTACAATATCTTGTTATCAGAAGTTTTGTAGGCTCAGTAATTCAAGTTTAAAGTTGCAGAACGTACTGGTATATTCGTACTCCTTGTGGTCCAGACAGCAGTGAACGTACCGCTACGTTCGTACTACTCAAAGGGTTAATAGTCATGAAAATATACTGTAGCGCTGTTGGGTTATACCCAAGAGAGACAGCAGACACTGCTATCGGCTCAAAAGCTCTTTGTTACAAGCAGGTGAATACCAGCCAGCAGAGTGGTTTCAGTACCACTCACACCCTCTCAGCACAGACAGCTCCTCCCCACCCCGCAGCACTGCACTGGCTCCCAGGGTGACGCAGACCTAAAACACAACAACAGCAGTGCTACATTGTCAATCACTTGAACTAAACATTGGAGAGAACAGAACAATTAAATACAGCAATAATGAACAACTACCAACACAAATACACTAGAATCGCATGATTTTCTCCAGAACCCCATAGTCCCAGCGTCCTTTGTGTTTATTTACATATCCCACTCCCTTGCCGCTCGGCTCTCCACAGGCAGGGCTCTGTCAGCTGCAGTGTCTGAAGTCTCTGGCAGTGGGCAGCAGGTCCAGGCCGTCTGTGTCCGTTACAATACTATTAACCCCTTAATTGCTATTGGACATACCTGGTATGTCCTTAGAAATGCTCGCTCAGTGCTGCCCAACGTACCAGGTACGTCCTTATAAATTATTTTTAAAATGAACGCTGGATTGCCGTTACTTCGCTCAGGATCACTCACCAAGAAGCTCTTAGAGTTAATAAGAGGTCAGTGATTCCAATTTCAATATGTTACACGGATAAAATACCTTAGGTGTGACTCAGTTGTTAAACCTAATTTATAACCTGCTGTGTGATACATCCAGAGTGAATAAAAAAAGAAAATCTGCGTGTAGCTTTCATTTCTGTTCAATGAGTATCGATTTAATAACAAAGTTCTCCTTTGATTAGGAGCTGCGTTACCGTCTAGTGTTTCATGAAGTGACGCATCTGATTATTTTCTGCATCTTGTTTTTTTGATGTGATGGTACAGGAAGATACTTCCTACTTCTGAGTCTGTGATGTCGACACCATTAAAACTTATCACGTGTGGGGAGGTAGTTGACACCTTGTGGTTTCATTTTTTCCTCCAGTGATGTGTGAGCTCAGCGATCAGATACTAAAATAAACATTAGGAACCACGTGATTTTTTTTTAAATTACTGTCACTGCACTTGAAACCTTGTAACTCAGATTTTCTGCAAATGATCTTTTAATAAATTACTATTTTGAGTAATCAGTGACCTGATTCTCTTGCATCAGACGACCTGCCACAGGTATAAGATGATATTAGACCTAGATCAAAAAAAAAGGAATTCACTTAATATAGGTTTGATTGCCCTTTATAAACGGACCCAGATGCAGGAATGCAAAGTTTTTAAGCACTTTCTTGCTATTTTATTATTTATAGAAATAAAAGAAAAATGAAAAACAAAACCAAACTCCCACATGGAGTACTAACTAACCTTTTCTTTACAGTACTAACTACAATCGGATGGCTAAGCCATTTACCGATAAACAAAAACCATTTTTCAAACACACAAAGGTTTACACACTATCATTTCACGTCTATTGTATATGGTGCTGTACAGCAAATATGTACAATACTTATTTCAGGAAAACCTCTTACTGGGTCAGTCCCATGGCATTCTGGGGGATGTAGTCCTTTTTCCCCTTCTGGACTACATATTTTCCTCTTCCTCCCCCTATATATGTTATGGACCGTTGCCAAAATCGTGCAGTTGCAGAAATGCCCTGGCAGTTTGTGAAGTGCCCAGCTGCAGCACTTTGAATTAGCTTCGAATTTTATGTCATTTCGGCATCTGCCTGGGCAGTTCGTCAACTGCCCACAGCCACCCGGGCTGATGGCGAAGAAAGACTTTAGTGCGCCCTGTTGTAACAAATGAAAGGCTAATGGAAAACAACACAGCTGTATTCATCCTCTGGGTATCTACTGACCGGGCATTACGGCAACTGCCCGATTTTGGCACAAGTCCATAACATATATAGGGGGAGGAAGAGGAAAATATGTAGTCCAGAAGGGGAAAAAGGACTACATCCCCCAGAATGCCATGGGACTGACCCAGTAAGAGGTTTTCCTGAAATAAGTATTGTACATATTTGCTGTACAGCACCATATACAATAGACGTGAAATGATAGTGTGTAAACCTTTGTGTGTTTGAAAAATGGTTTTTGTTTATCGGTAAATGGCTTAGCCATCCGATTGTAGTTAGTACTGTAAAGAAAAGGTTAGTTAGTACTCCATGTGGGAGTTTGGTTTTGTTTTTCATTTCTCTTTTATTTCTATAAATAATAAAATAGCAAGAAAGTGCTTAAAAACTTTGCATTCCTGCATCTGGGTCCGTTTATAAAGGGCAATCAAACCTATATTAAGTGAATTCCTTTTTTATAATAAATTATCTTCCATGTACTATGCAATTTGGCAGCAGTGATCTTTCTACATCAGATTTCTTGTCAGCTGAAATGGATTTCTAACAGTAAAAGTGCCATGTGGTGCCATCCCCTACATCTTCTCCATCTGGGTATAGTAGGGGTTAGCTGTTTGTCTCGAGAAGCTTTTTTTTCATCTTCTCTATTGCATGCTATATGGCACTTCATCTTCTGAATAAATGGGTTCAAAGTTATGAAGAAAAGTATTTTGTTCCCAGTGACCTTATATCTTAACTAACAGAACTACAATCTGGACAGAGCTCTAGCTGTGTGCCATTTCAGTGGATTGTTTTATCAACTCATCTTTTTTTCGCCATTACCACTTGTAGAATTGCCTGCTATAGAGTTGAAGTACAGAACAGAGAAGATGGATTTCAATATAGTGAAAGTTAGTTCTTCGGCGCTTAGTACTAGTAGAATACTGTCACATTCAAGCAGTTATTTAATTCTCTAATAGAATAAGGGGAGGCAAACAGGAGGACAAATCGATTGACTAAACTCTTATAATGTGTTGTTCGTATACTGGCATACAGATTTTCACATACCCAGACAACAGTTAATCAAGAATAATTACGCAGACTTGGTTATTTAATGTTTAACGAATCAGAGTATGTATTCACTCCTTCGGTTTATTAATGCTTAAATGGATTGAGTGATCACAGATCCAGGCAGTCTGATGTCTTTGCAAACTCACAGCATTGATACTATAAAACAATATGGTTACATTACGCACCTCAGGCAGTCCAAGGCACCCATTTACACTAATGCATACAATATAACAACATCTAAAGCTAATAATAATAATCCTATCCTATAGCATCATACTTAAATATAAATTCAGATATAAATTCAAGATTATGCTTACCCTCCACAGGGAAGTATGTCTTATAATATAAAACAGAACAAAGAAAGGACAGTCGTCAAACCAGAGGCTCTGAATACAACACCAGCAGTCAGCTTCACAAACAGGTCTTCAAAAGACGGACCAGACAGGCTTGTGTTAACAAGCTTGGCTGATAACTAATTGTAATTTTCCTCCAATATGTATAGGATTTTTTTCTCTCCCTTCTTGCATCAGACGGCTTAATTTAACCTAAACATCTGGTTTGTGAGACAGCCTTTATCTCTAAAATTAATACTTTTTGGTAACAGGCGTTCTCCCACCTTTCTATGAGACGGCTATAAGGTTTTCTCTAAAACTAATAATATATGTTCTTGTACCATGGAGTTCCTCTTGCTTGTTAAGATAAAAATATATAAAAGCGAGGGGCCCTTGAGTTAGAACACCTGGTCTGCAAGTGAGTTTTGCCTTGGTTGTTAAAACATATTTTCCTGGTACCATTAAAATCCTAGTACTTTTACAGGTAAGAATAAAAAGCGTGAGGTCCCTTGTCGTAAGTAACTGCTGATGAGAAACTTAGCTACATGTGCATTCCAAGAGGCCCCATCAAAGTTATTAAATTGTCAGTGTTTTATAGTTCACTGAGCCTCTTGGTTAGGCTAACGCAGATTTCTGCAATAATTCTACTTGTAGTTATTTAACATTTTCTAAACCAGTACATAGCTTTCCAATAATATTCTTGCCCTTAACAGTTACTTTTCTTCCAATGGTCTTTTGAACACAGTATCCAGTTTGCATCCAAGATATCGGAGTGCTCCCAGCAGGATTGGAAATTCTGGTTCTGTTCTCAAAGGTTCCTTAAAAGCCACCACAGGGTCAGGAATCCAGTGCTGAGCATCATAAGTGTGTCTTACTAAATCAGTTACCTGGTATCTACAGGATATCTGAGCCCTTGTTGCAATTTTCCCATCTTTACAGGGCAGCAGTGTGGAGTAGTGGTTAGGGCTCTGGACTCCTGACCGGAGGGTTGTGGGTTCAATCCCCAGTGGGGGACACTGCTGTTGTACCCTTGAGCAAGGGAATTTACCTAGATTGCTCCAGTAAAAACCCAACTGTATAAATGGGTAATTGTATGTAAAAATAATGTGATTTCTGTATAATGTGAAATAATGTATAATGTGATATCTTGTTACAATTGTAAGTCGCCCTGGATAAGGGCGTCTGCTAAGAAATAAATAATAATAATAATAACTTTCACAAAAGTCTCATCACATCCCCAACATTCAATTCTCCTTACATCGTCTAATTTAACATGTAAATAGGTAAAGGGTAATACATGTGGATCACCAGGGGCACACAAAAATATTTTTCTACAATGCTTTACCATATGGGTACATATACAGTTTTGGTTCTGCTAGTGATAGCCCAGTTCTGCATCTTTGACATCCACATATTAGTCTGGACACATGCCTGTCTGTCCCTCTTTTCAAACAGAGTTTCCCACAGGGAGTAATGGTTCTGGACTGATAACTATTTATTTTATACATTTCAGTTTGTTCAGAGGGCTATTTTGTTAGATATTCCTTCCATCCAAAATATCTGAGTTGGCCAGAATTCACTATTTTTCATATCGGAGGGTTCCCAAGCCTCATTACTATGCCCATCATCAGTGGAGAACCTGAAACTTTGTCTGCTAGAGAAAATAAAGTATAGTTTCTTATAGGCATATTTTTCAGCATTAACCAAAAAAGTATAAATCGGTGGCTAATAATAATAATAATAATAATAATCAGTTTTGAGGCAGCTGTATGTCTATAAATCATCATGGCTTCCAAAGGTAACTCTTCATTGCCTGTTGTATCCTATTTCTTGTCAACAACTTTTGGTAAAAAATGTGCTGCCTTAGACTTATTTTTATGCACGACACAGAGATGCGGTTGAAATACAGAGTCCTTCATATATATATATATATATATATAAAGGACTCAATACATTTGAAAAGTATTTTATGCATTTGTTCTCTATTTATTTTCTTCTTATTTACTGATTTGTACATCATATTGCACCCTTGCCCAGACACGTTGTTCCTGATATAAGCCTACGAAAAACAATTGAAAACAATTTCATCAATAAAATCAAAAACAATTTCAGTGTCTACCACAAAGGAAACATACCTCTAACATAATTCCAAGGACTTTTCTGAAATAGAAGTGAATAACAGTACTGTGTTTGGAATTCTGACCCATTTGTAACATAATAATACTAGAAAACAAGGTCAGGTAAAACCTGGACTTGCACGACAGCAGCAAGTATTTTTTTTCACAGTCAAACGGGTTTAAATGGCCCTGCATATCAACAAAGCACTCACTAGGCATCTCCAGCCCTGCCCCACCCTTTCATTTGCTATAGCGTTCACCTATGTAAGAAATAAATAATAATAATGATAATAGTCGTACATACCGATCGATCATCTCCGGATCACTCGTTTTATCACCAAACTCCTCAATAATGCAATCCAAGTCATTATTTTATTACTATAACATCTCAAAAAAGCTCTGCAAATGTCCGTGTTTTCTGTGCACTGTTTCAGACAGCCAACTTGTTTACTTCAGACCGTCCCCGTTATCTGATACCTGATACCATGTATGACTATTCATGAGATACGCCTTTTTTTCTTTTCTTTTTTTTCCGACTTGTCTCGGCTCCTGTCGCTCCCACTCGGCAATTGAATGGTTTTCTCTGCTTTTTCCGGAGAAAAAACGATTCAACACCCGTTTATTGTGTTGCTATAATGATGTCGGACCCAGTTCGACAAAGGACCTGTGAGGAATAATTGCAATGTCGGACCCAGTCCGACAATGGACCGCAAAGGGTTAACTTTTGGCTGCTATCGGCAGCAACCCACTGGCACTTCTTCCTAAACCCCGTCCTCCACAAGACTGAACATGCAGCCTGTGGTTCCTTCTATACAGGTCTGACTGTGTAGTGGAAGTGTAGTAAGTAATATGTAATGCCAAGTTGTAATTTACTATATAAATGGTACCATCTTCTTACAAATTAGTAATAATGGTTTACAGGTTATATTTTTTTCACAAAAAAAATATTTATCTAATAAAAAAAAAATTGAAAGACATTCAAGTTTAATTTGCACAAAGGAAATTAAGTAGCCTTTTCTCCTGAACCGAATGCCAGCAACATCAATACCATACTGCGACCCTGAATACAGTATACTGTATCATACAAAATACATTATGCAACCACCTGGGGCTGCAAAAGTATGTGAACCTTAATATCAAACTACAAATCAGTCACAATCATCACAATCAAAAATGATTTGTCAATAAAAGCTTTTCTCCGAATTTGTAAGAAGTTATCTACTTGTGTCTTTGTGTAGTTTATGATATAACATAGTTTGTTGGCTTTCCAGTTACATGTTCACATTTCCTATACAGTAGCTTCAGCTGCAGACATACAAGCTTCCTCCCTCCGCCAAGCCAGCTGACATTGAACTAAAAAGTCAGGCCTGTGCTGCCCCCTGCAGCTGCATGAGTTTAACTATGTGATCTACAAGCTCTGCTGTAGTTCAGTTAAGAAAAACTTGTTGACTTTTAAAATGTAAGCCATACTTTGTTCTCTCTGACAACAGGGGGTAATTTTCCAATGTGCAATTACATTCATAAATAAATTAACATATATATTTTGATGACCAGTTTAATTACATGGAACTTAAAAGCCCCCCCCCCCTCCAGCATCTCTTTATTAACAAACTGGTTGTCTACAGGACGGGAGACGAACAAAACATCTCATTAGCAGTGACGCTGATCCTTTTTAGCTTTAGATGACCTTCAGAACCATAAAAGACCAAACAAATGAACAATAATATCACGAAATATGATTATTGTTCCAACCCCACAACATATACATCTCAGAATTGTATAGTATATCCATAAAGCACTATATGTTTGGAATATACAATGTATAATGTATATGATTTATGAAGTTTGGTTTGACTTCTTTTTTATAGGTACAGATATCTTTCATTTTAAACAAACTATGGTTGCACTTTAGATTAAAGGCATGCATAACCTCGTAGTACCACTGCTCCTACATGGCACCTACTGGTGGAAAATGTGTGTAATTACAAAAAGTTATTTCCATAATTATATTGTAGTTACTATTGAAGAGCAGGAGCTGTTGATAATTACCTGGTAATATATCATATTGTTTTGAAGGCATTCATTGCCCTTGATTTGGGTCTACTGTTTTATGTCTGCTGTTATTGTATGGGCACCTCTTCCCCTTATCTTCAGTGGTAGAGTAAGATTCTGCCTCTAACAGCAAATAAAGAGCCTCCTTATTCTACATGGATTGTACAAATTATTTAATTGAAGGATCTGTTCTAATTAGGGCTTGAATACTTTGGTATTTATTTCTCTCCAGTCTTTAATAAAAAAAATATATAGTGTAATAAATTGTTATCTCCTTTTTTAATTGTTATTACCTTTAAAAAGATGTTTACAGATGCATAATAATAATGGATTCTAAACAAATATATTATTTTTTTAATAGTGTAGTGTTTTGCATTGTATGAAAGTTATATGTTAAATACATTTTTTTTTTTGGTTACGTTTTGTTTTTTTACAGTAAATGGATTTTTCTGTGGCTGACTAACACGGACGAGAATCAATATCCTGAACCCCATGATCCTGGGGCAGGGATAAACTTGTCCAGTACAATAATCTCCAATTAATTTGTATGAACCTAATTTACACCCACTCAATTCCTGTCTTTCCAGACTGTCTACAAACCGTGGCTGTGTTCCCAGTATTTTGAAACCACGCAATTTCACTGCAGTAAGAAAATACCTTGCAAGCAATACTGTGAGGAAGTGCAGAGGAGGTGTCCATTTATATTGCCAGACAATGACGATCTAATCTATGGAGGAAGCCCAAGTTTTATTTGTACAGGTAACCTATCCAAGCACTGTATACAACGCTGCTTCAGGTATACTGGGCTGTATTCATCAAACATTATTTTAATGTACACTATCCTCCAACAAGTACCCTTCAGTACTTAAAGGGCAGTGTGCTGAATACTGTATATCCTTTAACCACAGACTTTTGTTTGCAATTTCTGAAGAAAATCTAGACAAAAATCATTCCTCGAGAAAGGATAGCATGCTAACTGCTAACTTGTAAAAATTTACAGTATATTGTGCAATCGGCAGCAATTTAAGTTTTGGGATTAAACAAACAGCAAATTAGTTCAAATGAATGGCAAGTAAATTAGAGGGGACTTACAGTATATATTTATATTAATTGTTGTTAAAAAATGACAGACAACTGGGAAAAAAATAATTGTCAGATACTGGCTGTTGATAAATGGAGAATTTGAAGTCGATATACATTTCATAGCTACTACACACAGAAATGCCTCAAGCTGTCGGAAACAGTAGAATACAGTTATGGCCAAAAGTTTTGCATCACTCAATACAATTAACTCATTTTCATGAAGTCAAATAAAACCTGCTGAACAATGTTATGCTAACATATTGAATTGCATATTGCTTTGTAGTTTTCCCATATACTTAATGAAAAAATGGCAGAAATTGATTACATGATGATAAATAAAATATCTAAGTGATGTTCATATGTTTATTTTTATTATGTCTCAATCCTAAAATTCTAGGTGATTATATACATTATATATAATAATAATAATAATATATATTACACACACACACATACACACACAAACACACACACACCTTGTAGACTTATAAGTAGTGAACTTACTTGCAAATTGTAAATATTGTGTGTATTTTGTGGGTTGGATATGAAGATAAAATGCTTTTTACTTCCCCTCCAACTGGGCAGGTCAGCCAGACATAAGAAAATGTGTTGGTTTGAATGGAAGGCTTGCCATTAGAGGGAAATGTAAATCCATGTGCAGAATGTGATGAGGTTAAATTGGTTAATTGATTGCTAATGTAACCGGTCCTCATTTATAAACGCACAATGAAAACCATACTACATGGCATGAACTAGGTAGGAGAGTATAGCTTGTTAGGTGCACTCCATGCTTTGCTATCAAGAGTGAAGGCTTTGTAGAGGAAAGTTTTAGTTTTGTTTTAGGTGCAGTCCCCTTTCCCAGAGGAGTTGGGGGACACCAAGTCTTAAAGGGTGGGTTGAGCAGGAAGCTGTGACTGGAACTGAAGTTAGGCACTAGCTAGCTTACCTTTTTCTTTACAAACAGGAACAACCAGCTGTACTCTCCGACTGAGTATCATTTACACAGGAGACCAAAATTATTGACTCCCTCATATCTGAAAGTGGATATGTATGCACTATTTATTACCCTTTTTGAAGTAGTACTGTGGATGACACCTTAGAAATGCAGAGTATTTGTATTCGCATTGTTATGCTTATTTCAGTATTTCATATACATAACTACTTTCAAAACTAGTCATTCCAATCTGACTAAGAGAGGGAGAGAAAGAGAGGCATAAGGTACTAATACAGGATATTCATATTATCGGCTATCCAGAACCTGGGGATTACAGGCGTTGTATCTGATGGTTGAGATGAAACAAAAGAACATAAATATATATAGAAAAGGAAAGTATTATTCTTGGGGAAAACAGCAAAATAATGTGAATAAGTTTAATAGGGTGTTTGTGAATTTCACTGACCTTCATAAACGTTTAAGAGGTACCAGTGATGGAAATGATGTCCAGTCTTAGATATATTTACAATCTGATGAATTAACAGAACAGGCTGCACTTCAGCTAGTTTTGTAAACTAATTGTATTGCAGTTGTTTGTAAGGACTGTAGGGTTCAGCTGTGGGTATAAATACTTTCAGATAACCCACAACATTTTAGAAACATTGCATTTCAACTGGAATGCTGCCACCTTCAAATAAATAACACATTGTATGTGACCCATGGTTCTCCCTCTGCAAGTCCAAATGTATTTTACTAACTCACTATAAATAAATAATTTAGCACAAGTTTTCTACAGTTAACCCTTATTAGAAACACTGACAAAATGCTACAAAGATACTAACATTTCAAACCTTGGTTCACACATTCTAGTTAGTTAGCAGTATGTAGACTTTGTACTGAACTCCCAATGTTTATTTGAATCATTCAGATATTACCAGATTATATATTGCTAGGGTCATTACTATTTAGGTCCTTGAAATATTACAAACTAAAGGTACTATGGATTCATTTTTAGTGTTTTTTTAATGCTATGAAATTTAAAGGTACTATGGATTCATTTTGTTGCCATGGATTCATTTTATTTTTGTTTACCTCACAGGGCTTTTAGAAAACCATCCGACCGATGCAGAACCCGAGTGCTGTGACATCAGATGGGACTTTAGACCAGATAACCAATCCAAAGGGACAATAAAGACAAGCGATTCAATGGTGTGTCATCATAGGACATCGCTTGCAACTTCTGCAGCATCCAGACTGTGCAACAGCAGGCTTAAACTGTGCTTTTTAGTCCTAATTCTCTTACACACAGTAGTGACAGTGACTGCAGCACAGAACTCTACAGGGCTAGGTTTTGAAGGGATTTCTACTCTGGAGGATAACTCGACCAATGAAGAGTAACAGAGACATGCATACAATCCCTAGATTGGCACTTTGACAGCCCAAGCAACAATGGCTTAGCCTCTGAATCACATCTGCAAAGCCTTGCGGGTACATTTCAAAATGGAGTGGGCCCAAATCAACACAAAAAGGACTCTCACACACACACACAAATACCACTGGTTTTTGGTTGACTAAAAGGCAGTGTTTAAACTGAGTTTTCTTGCACCATTTTATACACTGTTTTAATGTTTTTTGTTTTTTTTTGGGGGGGGGGGGTTGCACTAGGTTAATACAGTGTCTGTGTTTCTATTTATTGTGTGTGTATTCATCCAGTCTATTTTTTCTTTTGAAGTTTATTTTCGATTTACAGAACACAAAACAGCTGCTATGTCTCAATGGTATAGCAGAATCCTTACCACACATGCACTCGCATATACAAATACACATGAACAAGCATTCTTATTCCTATCTTCTATCCAACTAGTTACAAAAAGAAGGAGCTTGTGCAAAGCCAAGGAGCCACGGGACTCCTGCTTAAAATCAAATACAAATCAACAAATCAACATCAATCAATAAATGCATACAAGTGCTGTCCTTTGCCTCAGATGGTGGATTTGAACAGTTGATTTATTTGATAATGTTTACGAAAGTATGGTAGCCAGGTTCTCATTTTTAATAAATCCAGTCCTTTTATCTTTGGTCTGTTGGACAGCTGAGCAGCCTTGCCTAAGATTAAATCCTCGATTGTATCCCTCTCGTTGTACAAGGTGGTAGCAAAATTTTAGAATTTGCTTTCCCTGCTTTTATATAAAATGTGCAGTATTCCACATAAGCAATCTGAAAATCACAATAAATAAATAATGTGTGTGTGTGTATATAAATATATATATATATATATATATATATATATATATATATATATATATATATATATATATATATATATATGTGTATATATATATATATATGTGTGTGTATATGTATATATATATATATGTGTGTATATGTATATATATATATATGCTCAAGGGTACAGCAGCAGTGTCCCCCCACCTGGGACTGAACCCAGGACCCTCTGGTCAAGAGTCCAGAGCCCTGACCACTACTCCACACTGCTATATATACAGTGCCTTGCGAAAGTATTCGGCCCCCTTGAACTTTGCGACCTTTTGCCACATTTCAGGCTTCAAACATAAAGATATGAAACTGTAATTTTTTGTGAAGAATCAACAACAAGTGGGACACAATCATGAAGTGGAACGAAATTTATTGGATATTTCAAACTTTTTTTACAAATAAAAAACTGAAAAATTGGGCGTGCAAAATTATTCAGCCCCCTTAAGTTAATACTTTGTAGCGCCACCTTTTGCTGCGATTACAGCTGTAAGTCGCTTGGGGTATATCAGTTTTGCACA